>NC_036251.1:20492215-20599092 GCF_002742605.1 Olea europaea var. sylvestris
CTTTCGGTGCAAGCATTCGGGGTTACTTGCACTATATGAGGCTCGTTATTTGTGTTGACGGCAGTCACTTGAAAGGTCCGTACAAAGGTACCCTTCTACAGGCAACTGCCGAAGACGCCAACAAACAGATTTATCCGTTAGCATGGGGGATTGTTGATCCCGAAACGAATAGATCTTGGATGTGGTTTTTATCAAATTTGAAAGATCTTATAGGTGACTCGGATGAATTGGTGTTTGTTTCAGACAGAAAAAATAGTATTGAAAATGCCATTGCCCATCTATTTCCTCGGGCTCACCACAGGTGCTGTGTTTGGTATATGGAAAAGAATTTAATCCAGCGGTACGACAACGCAAGTTCAATATTCCTATTCAAAAGAGCCGCAAGAACATACCGAACCGAAGAGTTTGAAAGACTTATGAGACAGCTTTGTAGGGTTAGTGCAAGAGCGTATGGGTACTTGGAGCGAGCAGGTTTCCCATTTTGGTCACTTGCACTATTTGTTGGCCAACGGTACAACATTTTGACCAACAACAACGCAAAATCTTTGAACTCAATGTTGAGACATGCCCGTTCATTACTGATCACGTGCTTAGTGGAACACATTCGGCATACTATGCAGAAGTGGCTTTATGAACGTCGAGCAAGTGCAACCGCATGCAGTACCGTTCTGTCACCAACGATGGAGAATGAGTTACGGACGACGTTCAAAGCAGGTAGTAGGCTGCGAGCGCATGGCTTGACAAATAACTTAAGACAAGTTGGAATATCCAATGACATGACATCGTAGACTTCTCCGAAAAGACATGGACTTGTCGTGAGTTCCAACTGAACCGTATGCCATGCTTGCTTGAGAGGTAAGTCATTGTACGATCTCTGCTCACCGTATTACACATCTGAGTACTGGAAGGGTGCCTATGGAGAAACTATATACCCTGTTCAGCGTGAAGTGGACTGGAATGTTCCACCCGAAATTACAGGTACTCCTATTATGCCCCCTAGTGTGCGTCGTCCTCCAGGTAGACCATCCACACGACGTAAGCGATCCAGACACGAGTGCACCACACAGCTTAGGAAATGCACTCACTGCGGTGGACTTGGTCATGACCGGACCACATGTTCGAACCACACTGTACCACGTCCGATGTAAGCAGCATTTTGTACGTGAGTGGCTGAAGTTGTAAGTGAAGGGTTCTCTCGATGTTGTTTGTATATGACAATGTAAATATTGTATTACTGTTTTCATTCTCTTACGCGTAAACATTACTCTTTGTTAAGTTAACATTTACAGAACGCAAATAGGCACAACGCACTGCATAACTGTCTCGAACCAAAATACAATTTTGCTGTGCATAACATTGTTGCCATTGTTGACACATAAATAGAATGTACAGAATATGAAAAGTTCAACCATTATACAAGTTTCCTTTGAAATACATATTACGAACACATCATTTGTAGCGCAAAACACTATTCGCAAAGTTCACAAACTAGGTTCAATGTACACATTAGGTTGTGTTTGTTCAGCCAAACTACATGTTATATGAATATGCATACTACATACATAGAAAATTTGCCAGTAAACCTCGACAGTTCATCTGTCGTTCTCGACAGATGGTGCCTGCCATTTTCGACAGTTGTGCGACGCTCCGCTTAAGAAAATACAAAAAACACATAACTTGCCAATGGGAGTTTCCTACTTGGTACAGAATTGGTTAAGCGTCACAAAATCCATCCGTTACAAAAAACCACTACACATACATACGTAGAAACCCACACACGCAACAAAGCCGGACTCTTCACTCGGACCTAACACTTGAACCTTCTTCCCCACCGTCATCATCCGAGTTGATGACAATTACCTCTGGCGATGGAACGTGACCCTGTCCCTCATCCTCGTAACGTTGAACTTCGTCTGCATCCATAAATGGGACCACCCATTGAAGCACATTTCTCGGAGACTCGCCTTCATCACTTGCAACTTCGTCCAGGTTCGGAAAGGGAATGACAGTGATGGCTCTCCGACCACCATTCGAACTCATTTCCTCATTGTCCGAAGAAATTACGATGGGACATAGCGGGGTTGAACCGGGTGTCGACATCGGCTCCTAAACTGCCAGCGGTGAATTGCTTCCCGTGGACGATGTCATTATTTTCGTACGAAGAAATAGACTTCACATACGTTCCTGCTACGAGATGCCTCAGAAAGAGTTTCATATATCCCACTTGAAGAGTGCAAGCCTTGCTTTATACTAGAGGTATATGAGGACATTTAAAGCAATTTACCAACCAACCACCATTTCATTTCTACTTAACACTTGATTGACCATTGGTGTGATGGTTTAGTGTGATGGTTAAGGGTGTAAGTGTACTTTAATGCAGTCCATAAATGGTGAGAATTATGAGTAAATTGTACCCATTTGCAAGACATGCAATGGCAACATTCCTGCAATGAATTTGTACTTACATTACTTTATAGAATTTTTGCAGTCCTTAGTCACAATTGAATACAGTTTTTAAATTCTAAATCATATGAATTGCATGAAAAATTGATAAAATTAATGTCCCTGCCACTGAAGATAAACATTGGGTGACTTTACAAGCCATTTTTAAAATAAACTTTAATTTCTTCGAACAAGCGAATTTATACTAAAATGCATGTCGAAATAAATATACATCGGTTGTAATGTTGGGGCCAACGTAGCAAAGATAACATCGAATTTTTCATTCTACGGTAATGTGAATTTTACAATAATCATTGTCCTCGATCGTTCGACCACACTCCATTAGACACAAGATCATTTCATACCATGACTCATTTATGCAGGTATAACACCTTCAACTCCAATGAAATTAAAGTACAGAATACTACTACTTCATCAAGTACCATGAACATCAAATTAATTTGAGTACAAAAAAATGTCCTGTCTCAATGTACGTTCCAGTTAACCATATCCCCATATAGAATTGAAGTAATCTCATAAACCCCCTTGACATCATCAACCACATCATATGTGATACGATGTAATCGTCTCCACAGTTGCACCTTCAGGCATGAACCCAGGTTTGGATCCCTTTGACTGTTATTTGGTGCTATTAACTACACCTCTTCATCATTATACGAAAATTCGTCATCACACCTCGATGAAAGCACATGCTCAACTGAAAAATCAGCCCTTCGAATTAATCAGCTCCAACCAGCATCAAATGTCCGCTAAAGTGAAATGACAGAGCAGAGCAAGTTCGTAACTATCCATCCAATCAACGTAAGAACTAGAAAATGTACTCACCCATGGAGTAGAAAACGTGCATGCAATCTAATCACCAAAAAACGAACCCTTTCGCATATCATGTACAATACAGGCCATAAATATAATGGTGAAGCCAACATACAAGACAAGGAAGGTATCGCACTAGACCAACACAGAGGCTCATGTTCGCTGGTTAATAACTTAAGGATGGTCGTAGTTCGGGCGACTATAAAATTCATAAGGAGTCCACACTCCACTTGGTGTTGAGGCTTGGTGGTGGCAGGCAGATTATTGTCAAAACCCTTACTGGGAAGACAATAACCTGTGAAGGTGAAAGCTCCGACACCAGCGATAATGTCAAAGCTAAAATTCAGGACATGGAAGGAATCCCACCAGACCACGAGTCAACTCTGCATTTCGTGCTGAGGTTGCAGGTAGGCATGCAGATTTTTGTGAGGACTCTAACAGGAAAAACCGTCAGTTCGTGTTGACAAGTCATATGACTGGGATGTATAAGAATGATGATATATTCATTTTAGTTATGATGTTGATGTACCCTTTCACATTTCGTGAACAATACATGCATTATGTCGTCAACGCATACACACAAAATGTACCGACAATACTATCCCATGCTTGCACTAAACATTTATGTACTGTACATAAGACAATTTAACGTGTAGAATATGGGTGAGCAAATGTATCCGTCCATAAAACAAATCAAATTAAAAGCATGTCTTTGTTACCAACAACATATCTACTACTACATCAGACCTTACCAAACCACTTGAACTCACTCATTTCTTTACTCTCTTTGCCCTTCCCCTCGTGTATGGCGTCCGGGTAGGTGGTGCAGGATGTCGAACATGAGTCGATTGCTGCTTGTTTGTGCTGCCCACATTGCCTCCCTTCTGGGGTACGATCACTTGTGCCGGCAACTCTGTGTTAGCAGCCATATAAAACATTTCAGTCCGAGCTTAGTGAAACAGTTCTCTGTGAACGACGCCACATAGTCATGGAATAAGATTATTGAAGGAAAAAAAAGCATATACTGTCCACCTCCGTGACGTCATGGGTCAATGGGCCTTCCTCGTTGTCGTCGCTGGGGAGGGTGGGGACGATCTCTCCTGGGTCTAGTTCAAAGGAAATTGGGTGAAATGGACAAACACAAGATATGAATTATCATTTGTGTAGGGGGGAAGTGTTTGTTAATAGAACCCAAATCACAGAAGTTAGAAAAAATTACGCACGTACCGTTCATGTCCTGCATGTCACCCTCCTCCGCACGGTCGTCATCCTCCAGGCTCTGTTCGTCTCCACCTTCCCCGTCTAGTTGGAAGAAAGAGAACAAACGAATAAACGAGTGAAATTGAATACATATGCGTATGACGAGATGAGACGATAGAGTTGACAAAAAGAACGCACGTACCGTTCATCGCATGCATTTCACCCTCGTCTGCATGGTCGTCGTCGTGTGGGCTCCATTTGTCGCTGCCTTCCCCGGCTACTCAAAAAAATAAGAAATTATTGAACGACTTAAATTGAAGACAGTAAGTAAAGGCGAATAAAATTGGACAAGAAAGATATCATGAGATGAGATGACATAAAATACAAAATTTACGCACGTACCGTTCCCCTTCTGCATTTCATCCTCGGCAGCACGGTCGTCGTCATGCGGGCTCCGTACGTCGCTGCCTTGCCCGTCTACTTGGAAACCAAAAAAAAATTAGTATTACAGTCAAATTCAATCGACTAGCATATCACGAGATGAGATGACATCGAAGACAAAAAATGTGTTACATACAACTAACGGACATACCATTCACCTCCAAGTTCCCGATAGGGGAAGGATGGCCACCATCATCCGGGCACAAGTCCATGTTGCCTCCATGTATATCTAAGTAATTTGGCAATTTCAAAAATACATTTGTAAGCAAACGCATAGGAAAAATTGCACACGTGTTGTAAATGGAAGAAACAGTGACATAAACTCATACCTTTATGGGGGTCGTCCCAAAGGTTTGGCTCATTCACGACCGGAGCAGCAGCGGAAGTGGAGGTGCCACTAGACGGGGACACCAAGGTAGATATGAAGTGCCTCAGTCTAGCGAACTCCTCGGTGACGTGCTGCATGATTTCAAGCTTCATGGTCCGCAACCTCATCTCGAAGAGGATGCGCTGGTCATACAACATGCCCTCCACATCCTCTCTTGTCAAAGTCGCTCCACCACGCATACCCTGAACCCCAGATGTGGACGGGGCAACCATTGGAGTGGGTAATGGACCCGACTGCCGTCCCGAGGCATCCACTTCGTCCTCGCTGTCACTATCACTGGTCTCCCTGGAGGGGTCGCGACCGCTTTTTCCACTGTCAGCAGGCTTAGACCCATCATCCCCATTGCCCTCCGGTGTTTGATGGCCATCGCTCGAGGATGTGTCAACGTCCTCGGTCCCTGCACCAGACTCGTCGTCATGCCCATCACCCGCAGCGCTACCGTCATCTCCCCCACTAGCTGGTGCTGCCTCATGGAACTGTAGGCCGACAACCCTCCTAGCGAGGTCGTCCAAAAATTGCACTGGACGGTCGGGGAACGGCACCAAACTGGCGATGTATGACAGATCACGCTCGACCTCCGTGGGACACAGTGTGGCGTGCATGTGTAGTTGTAGAAATAGGGAGAACATGTAGTTAAAATATAATGCAGACTATTCCCAATTAAACAATATAATGGAAAGCCAATTGAAAATGTCCATAACCTATACGTCCCTGAAGATCGTATGTATGCTGTTGCGGTTGTTTGGTGGAGGTCAGCATGGAAGCCAGGGCGAGCGTTCACCCACACGCTCACCGAAGCGTTCGTCGAGTTCGGACATGGCCTCATATGCTCAAATCTGTCCAGACGATAACAAAACAAATGTCGCATTAATATCCGTCCAAACACTATGGAGGCATGGTCTAATACTGACAAACAAAACACATAAACATAATGTTGTTCGTACCTACATGACGATTGAAAATCCATGAATTGTGTAACTGACGTCCTTCTCGTTCTTCATCTTCACATCGCTCATTTTACGTGCCCAAGTACCCTGGAATCCTTTCAACAAATGCCTATACCCCACTTTGGCCCAGGGGTACGAAAAATACAGCTCCAGGTCGTCCACGATGGCAAGCGTATCCTCATCAATGCTGACATTGTTGTCCGGAGCAGTGATAACTCCTTCCACAATTAGAGCAAGCCCGAGCTTGTATCTATCTGCCCGAGGTGTCGACGCGCGGAGAAATGCCTTCTCCAACTGGGCACATGAAATCTTCTTCAGTGATTTGAAATATTTTTCCTTCAGCCTCCTCTTCTCCAATGCCTTTGTGTACCGATCGCCCTCCGGAAACGACCCAGCATGCAGTCTAGTGATGATAACATACTCCTGCAGTCCAAATCGGGTAAGGTGGCCCTGCACGTTAAACCACAACTCATGGGACTTATCGCAACGGATCCCTCGGCACACCAATGCCTGGATTAGCTGAGCGAAAAATTGGATCTCCAGAACGTCAACGAGAAACCTAAGGCAGGAGTCGTGAAAGTCAGCCCGAAGTCGGTCGTCGAAGTTATCCATCACTGTTTTTATGTACTTCAAGTTGCTCCGTTGCGAGGTACACGCCGGCAACCGCACATTCTCGGGCGCCAGAAATTGAAATTCCATAATATCTGCAGATGAAACGATAACGGTCAGACCATAATTTAACAGCAGCTGAATATTACAAATTACAAGCGTACTTCCGCAGAGCATACAACCACATCAATTGGAACAAGTAATACAAGAAACGTATAAGAACATGTCATCTACCCAAAGTTGCAATAAACATTTATTATAGCAAATTGTGCTTGCAATATTCATCAAAATAAAATGTTAGCAAAAAATTTTTGTAATGTGCGAAAATACATGCGGTAATGACATCTGAATGTTTGACAGACATGTTGTTTCTCGACACACGTGCAGTGTCGTCTGTGCCCACCGTCATGTGTCGAGACACTGTCATCGAAACTTGTGTCGACAGATGACTGCACTCTGCCTTACAATGGCATACGTCATCTGTCGAGAATGCCCGCAGCTAACTGTCGGGAACGACAGTTCATCTGTCAGGGTTCAGCCAACTGTCGAGAATAACAGGAGGCAAATGTCGGGAATGACAGTTTTCAACGTAAATATGGCATACGTATGCATGGTGCCCCAACCCACAAACTTGCTACATAACAGCGGAAAACCAGGCTCTCGAAAATTCACAACACGCTTTAAAACTTAGATGTTACATATGCATGGTGCCTTATATCAAAATGTAGAACATGCCCAAATTCGGTCATCCCAAAAATCACAATAAAGGTGAAAACGTGGATATTAATTCTAGAAAGTCATTTCATAGCCAGCCATGCAAACATGTACGAATGTAAACACAACGAAGCAACCAAGTAAAAAATGACCGTTACAATAGAAGGCAAGCAAACAAGACTAGTTTTTCCTTTATAACTACATCGAAAACACCAAATGATGCAACTGCGTACCGAGCAATCTAAGAGATATGCAAAGCAGCAAGTTGGTTTGTGAATATCTTGTGCGACATAAATTCAATACATATTCGTACATCACAATAACAAGAGAGAAGAAAGTGCTTTCACCTCGTCTAGTTGTAGCAAGTGTAAAGAGCTATGGACAGATACGTCTCTTTTCTTCGTCCACACTCCACAAAGTTTAGGTCTGCAACAACAGAAAGAAATGTTACGCATAAAAAATGTATTGAAGAGGACCATACATTAAAATTGCCACATTTCTTGAATACCAATCTCCAAATATTTTAATTATTACGCATTATAACTTGAAAGTGTATATCAAGTATAACCAAAAGTAATATTAAAGCTAATTTGTAATGGTCAAATCCCTTTTCCAAATCAGCCCACAGAATATTGATTCATATAAGTTACACCTAAAGAATTCATGGTTTTGATAGAGACCACAGTGCTGAATGTTGAAATGTGAAGAAAGGATATCAAGTTCACGACATATGTATCAAGAGAAAGTTCATATTCACACATGAAGAATACTGATATCAAGAAACTAGAAATTGACATATAACCCAACTAATTGATGCTTAAGCAGTTATAAAGAGAAAATATACTAAATGCTTACTGTTTCGTGTATATCCAATTCAATATGGTATTCTCATGCAGTACTACTGCATTTAATTACCTAAATGAGTTTAATGACGGGCAAAAGAACAGCAAGTGGAAATGATGATATTCCATCATTACCAGTTCCTTGCATGTTCAGGATTTTCATAACTAAGTTCTAAATCTCAACAATCTCAAAAGACGTGACCTTCTTTCAACAAACAATAAAAATGGTCCTCATTGAGAGCAATGCATCTTTTCAGTTTCACCTTAAAACCTTCTTGGACTTATAAGTCTTAACTGGCAAAATTTGATCACGAGCCACATGATGCAGTGTACTAAGAAACTCCTTCTTCAGATAAACACTCAAATATTTAAATCTTTACAATTCATAATTTTTAAATCTTGACAAGACATGAATTATATAGAAGTTGTTTCCTGCATTGGCATCAAAGTAGGGATATCTTTTGTATTGGGATTTTGACCCATGCTACCAAGCAACTTATGCAATCAGCCCCATACAACATGTATATTTGTGCACAATTGCATTACCACTTATAGCATAAAACCAAAGTAAGAGACAGAATTTGCACTAGTTATATTTAAAAGTAAGTATCAAGAAACAATTGAACATGTCCTCAAAAGAAGGCACGCGATGCCCTCTGCACTAAGTGGACTCCTCTCAGACAGCCATGAGACTCATAAAATTCAATTAATTTTAGTCCATTAACCTTCTGTTGATGTTGTCAAACTAAACTCTGATGAATGCCTCAAAGGGAACTCAAATCTAGCTGCAGGTGGGGGTGTGATAAGAATCATGTAGGTAAGGTTCTCCTTGCATGTTATGACTTCTATGGCTCATGTTCTTCTTAAGCTATGCGATCAATTTGGATACAGCCCAAATATGGGCAGAGATTGATTCACTCTCCAATGTAAAATAAATAAATAAAAATAAAAAAGGAAGGTATAGATGAACCTCAGAAAGTCCAATACTATTTAAAAGAAATTCACCACTGGGAGAGTAGGCTCAACATTCAGTTTTTCCATATTTGGCGAGAAGGCAATACATTTGCCTACCATTTAGCTAATACGGGGATACAAATATAAAAAGTTCAAGCTTTCAATAACAAGAGTTAACTGCTGAGATTAATGGATTGCTTAGAATAGATAAATGTGGTTTGTCAAGCATAAGGATGTAAGTGGCCTTAGTTTCTTGTTCCTTTATTCTCTTACCTGCAAACATAACTCATGTATAGACTAGGTTTCTTTCCTTAAATTTTGTTATATTTCCAAGAAGGCAAGGTTCATTGAAGTCCAACTCCTTTGTAAAATTTTAGCCAATCAATATACTAGGCGATGGGGCAAAGCTAACTCCCCATTTTGTTAAGGTAAGAGGCCTAAAAAACATTACCTTATCTAGAATGGACTTCACCAAAAAAATTTTTAAAAAAAAAAAAAGAAGAAGAAGAAGAGGAAGAAGGTATCAAGGACCAAGAGCTCATTGAAAATAGAATAAGATTCATTTTATAGCAATTACAGATTTATAGCAAGGATCAAGTAATATGGGACCTCATTGGAAAACATCAAAGTCGTCTGATGCAAAGATAACTTAAATCCATTTTACCATTATCTTAGGTCATTCAAGGGGAAGACAAAGCATCTGATCAAACTGCATTAATTTTCAGCACAGAAGAACAAGAAGAAAACCAATCACAAAAACACATGGTAAAAATCAACCAAGATGTCAGTTCCTATCTTACATTTCGCAAGCTTAGATAGTTTCTGCGAGGTCTGGTGAATCCCGAGCCCGATCTTGGATGCTTTACGGTTGAATTAACTAAAATAATATAAAAAAGGAAACATAATCTTTTCAACAACTGACGAATGGGGGATAATATATTCAAAAGAGTTAACAAACATAATCTTTTAATATATTTTCACAGACAACAACAATTTCACATCGTCAACCATTTCTTTCTAATTTAAAAACAATAACCCACAAGCAATACAGAATATATTTAAAATAGGGCTCACAAAATTGCTTTGAATTAATAAACAAGAAGATCTGAACTGTGTGAGATTGAATACTGAGAGCGACACACGGTCCACAGACTCCACCGCCTCCGATCCTCCAGCTGAGCTACTACTTCTGCTCCGAATGGAAATATGGAAATTTAAGGGTTCAGTGTTTGCACTTTTCAGCCGGTTTCAAATGGAGTTTCGGACTTTGGGTGGATTTTGCTCTGCCGGTTTTAATTTCCTTATTCCGAGCAGTTGAGATACAATGGCTAAACTATTGCTGGCAATATTCTGATATTCAGTGGAATTCTTCATCAGATTCTTCACATCTTCAACATACTTGCGTTCACTTCATTGAGAGAAATGAGAGAGTGAGCGAGAGATTTAGGGTTCTTCGAATGGGGGATTGGTGTGTGCATTTTGGTTTTTGCTCTACTTTTTTTCTTGAATAATTTAATTTTGTCAGACACTCTTTCAAAATTTTGTACAATTTCTTTGATTGGTCAAATCTCATTTAATTAGGACCTATAGGATAATTAAAATTAGTTTTAAGGGTAAATATGTCTAAAATTGTCTAAAATTGACATTCTTGCAATGTAAAAAAAAAAAGTGACATTTTTGTAAATACAATACCAAAATTTGACTTTTTGTAATTTCCTCGTAAAATATTTAAATCAAGTCTGTATGGGAAGATTTCACACTGTGGCTACAATTTTCCGAAGTAATATAAATATGAAAAACGATGGTTGACCTTTGGTGCAGGGCACGAAATGTCTCTTTCTATCCCTTTCTATACTTCCACCTATAGATTTTGTCTTACTGCCATCTGTTTCTTTTTACCATTTTTATAGAAGAGATGGTCCTAAAATCCAAATCCGATTCCAATTCGTCTTTATCCCTTTCATCAATTCAAGGGTCGGAATCCGATCTAATCCAACGTTTCTTCATTACATCGTTCACTCGTTGAGATTCTGAACTTCACATAGACGGAAAAAAGAGCAGAAATATTTGTGGGATTAATTTGCTTTCCTCATGCGCCCCTGCATCTCCAAATTTTTCCAATGGCATCGCGGTTGCAGAAATTTGAGCTCGGTACACCTCCTTGCCTTTTTTTTAAAATAGTTTTACGTTGTTTATGCAGCACTAAGTGCTTTTGCTCCCAATTTTGTAATATATTTTTTAGAGGTGAACGGGGCTGTGTATCCACTAATTAAGGAAATTAAGTGATTTATCAGGTGCACGACGACTTCGATTTGAACTGGGTTTTTATTTTGAATTTACATTTGTGGGAGTTTTTCTTCGTACACGCACGTGATTATTCAAAATGATCTGAGCGTGGTTTATGTATTTATTACTTCATAGATTTTGAATTTGAATTTGAATTTGTGGGAATATGTGTGATTGAAAAACTCGGACGGGATAATTTCTGTTCTTTGAATTTGAAAAAGAAAAGGGTTTAAGAAAAAAACCGATTTTTATTGTTAAAGATATAAGCTTCAGAAGGATGTCGATAGTTACAATTATGAGCAGACGCAATTTGGAAAATAAGTGATTTCAAAAATTAAGATAGCCTTTACGATGATTGTTTCCCCTCCTCCATTCATTTTCGGACACGGGAAGGGGAATTTGGGTGCATTAGTTGTACCATTCTTTAATTTACATTATTGTGGTCAATTCATTTGCTCTGTATGAAGAGTAATTTGTTTTTTCACTATGCTAACTAGTCAGTATGCCACTCCAAAAACATAACATTAAAGCGCCATTGGAGTTTGAAGGGTTTGTATGTAGAATCAGAAACCAACAAAGATTCATCTGTCATCTGTCATTGTTTTTACTAGACAAACTAATCATTGTAGTTATTGAGTTTATAAACCATACTTTTGGAATGCAGGGCTTAATTTGACTGTGTTTTGTTAGTACTTCTCTATTTAAATTCTTTGTCTTCGAAAAAAATTGCAAGTAGTTAGTTTAGCAGTTGATCACTTTTCCCTTCTACCCTTTGACCACATACCTTCATTTTTCATTTCTGTAACTTTTGCTTTCCTTTTTATTTCTGTTTGTTGCATTGCCTGGCAGTCTGCTGATTGACTTTGAGTCTTTGATAATGTATTTTCATCACTTATTAATCTGCAATTAATTAATTATTGTCCTGTTAAATTAACAGGCTAAGATTCTGCATAGAATCAGGGACACTCAACATTTGAGAATTGGCCACATAAATGTATCCACATCGAAGATGTTCTCAACTTCATGTGGAACGTTGTCAGAAGATGCAATTAAAGATAATCCTGTCTCTGATATGCTAATTGATTCATTCGGGAGGCAACATACTTACTTGAGGATCTCATTAACAGAACGTTGTAATTTAAGATGCCAATACTGTATGCCAGCTGAGGGTGCAGAGCTTACTCCTAGCCCGGAACTTCTCTCGACGAATGAGATTGTTCGTTTAGCTAATTTGTTTGTAAGTTCAGGTGTAGAAAAAATTCGTTTGACTGGTGGGGAGCCAACTGTTAGGAAGGATATTGAAGAAATATGTTTACAGTTGTCAAATTTAAATGGATTGAAGACCCTGGCCATGACTACAAATGGAATTATTTTGGAAAGAAAGCTTCCATCTTTAAAAGAATGTGGCCTTAGTTTGTTGAACATAAGTTTAGACACACTGGTTCCTGCAAAATTTGAATTTATGACCAGACGCAAAGGACATGAAAGGGTAATGAAGTCCATTGATGCGGCAATAGAATTGGGATATAATCCTGTCAAAGTAAGTTTTATTATATTTTATATCATCATTTTGACCTTTTTGTATTCAATTCATACAACTGCCTTACGAGCTGGCACAGAGGTTGGTTATCTTGAACACTGAAAGATATTTAATTTATTTGGTTTCTTCTTTTCCACTGTGAAGAGTGTTTAGGACAATTCAAATAAATGCTTTGAATTTTCTTTTTCAGCTGAATTGTGTCGTAATGCGGGGATTCAATGATGATGAAATTTGTGATTTTGTCGAGTTAACACGTGAGAAGCCAATCAATGTCCGTTTTATTGAGTTTATGCCTTTTGATGGAAATGTCTGGAATGTGAAGAAACTCGTATCGTACTCTGAAATGTTGGATAGAGTGGTAAGGTAGAACTCTACAATATTTGACTCTTTTACATTATGATTTTCTTTTGTGCATGCCTTGAATGGCTCAATTTTACTGAACAGGCGAAACGGTTTACAGGGCTTCAAAGGATTCGGGACCATCCTTCAGAGACAGCCAAGAATTTTAGAATTAATGGCCACCAGGGTACAGTTTCTTTTATCACATCAATGACTGAGAACTTTTGTGCTGGTTGCAATAGATTGAGACTCTTAGCGGACGGAAATTTTAAAGTTTGCCTTTTTGGACCCTCAGAGGTGAAGTTTTTCATCATTCTTCATATATTTGCCTACTTTCTTGTCATAAAATTCATTCATACTCTATATTGAAACTTGTGCTGCTTTTTCTCATGGTTTACTATCTATGCATTTTTTCTGTCAATGTTTTTAATTAAAAAAACAAGTCTATATACCTCACTGTATATGTGTCAGAATGGGCTGCAGACAGCCAGGCCAGAGGTGGCTTGGGTGGGACCGTGCCTGTTGATGGGACCACCAATAAGTCCATAACGGTGGGTTATGTCAGGCCTGCTTTCCTGCAAGTTGGCCACAGACCGATTTAAGAAAAATGAAAAAACAAATCTGATAATGTACATCTAGTGATGTGGAATTTGGACTACAATTCTTTTTTTCTTTTCTTTGTTTGCATAATTTTCTGCTTAATATCCCCAAACCTCATACATTTTGGAAATTTCTCACACACGTTCTCTCAATTTCACCATCTAACTTGTATTACATTCAATTAATGTTAGTATAATATTTTTACAGAGTATTGTTTAAACTTGTTATATTTTTCATTCTTATTCTCCTAAATTTACTCTTAAAAATAAGTATGGTTAGATTTTTTATTATCATAATATGGATCCAAATTCAAGTTATTCCAATTCATTTTCTCTTACATCCCATTGTTTAAATTTTATTGAAATATGAACATGAAATTGGGTGAGCATAATATAATTTCTTTTATGTATGATTTAGTTTGTGCTTTTGTAATGTAGATTATATTTGCGTTCTCATGATACTGATTTGAATAAGATTGTTAAAAAACAAGAGAATTTGTATTTGACGAATTGTAGAATGTAATCACACTAGTTTCCAAATTGTTCAACATTTAGTTGATTTTTTTAGAAATTTAATGGACTTCAAGTTATGAAATGGTAAGAGTCTTGCAAAGATTATAGTCGTCACAAAGCTTTATCATGGAAAATATGTTGTACACTATCTTAGTTCTTATATTGTTCTAGCTAACTCCATGAGCATTTTACTAATATTTGACATAGATTGGAAAATTAATTTGAAAACTACTAGAAACTGATATTTATATTAGCTGCCAGAATATATACACATAGTAATTTATTTGGTGTAGAATTTTATCTGAGTTAAATTTTTGAGAACTTACCTACTGACTTAAATATAAAGGTCAATGAAGTTCATTGCATGTTGTAAAATGTATCATAACTATATTGGTTCAACTCTTCCTCAAATCATAATTTATCTTTTATTGAGTTATTTAAATATATCTAATGTGATTTTACTTGTGAAGTACAATTAGATAATGTAGATATTGTACAATGATTATTTTTTACCATGGCTCATCGTTTACTAGCACCTCCGATGTCAACAATAATTTTAAATTCTGTCATAAGGTTAGTAGATGAACGAGCAACACTGAATATAGAATTAAGAATGCTAACATGATGGACAAATATTGGTTCCATAACGAACAATTTTAACAATACTAAAATATGAGATGATTAGTTTAAAAACGAGATCTATTTAGATCTTAAACTAAATGATAGGTGATAATGCTAACTAGCAGACAAAGATTGGTTCCATAATGAACAATTTTAACATCTAAAGTATGAGATGATTACTTTAAAAACAAGATCTATTTAGATCTTAAACTATTGTGATAGATCTCGTGGTTAACTGTGATTGATACAATAGTGCCTTTGAAATTGTACGCTAAAAATAAATTCACAATCAATATTATTATGTTGGTCATCTATTTTATGTCTGCCTTTATTTCTATTTCAATTCCTCTTTTAATACCTACTTATGTGAAGAAGAACATTTTAAAGAATAAAACAAGAGTTTCTGTAATCAGGGCGGTTCTTCCTGTGGGTCATGCTGGACCTTCTAGATTTTCTGACAGTCTAGCACACCTGAAATCTAGGCCTTAACGTGTGCAATCTATCTTTGTCACGGCACTATTGACACCTTTACCAGATTCTCAGAAAAGATGTCTCCATGTAATGGAAAAAGAAACGGCAATGTTGTTGCTCCATAGTGCAGAATATGCATTGTCCATTTCTAGACTTGGAGAGGTGAAGGCCCAAAATAGTGCCAATATAACTCAAAGAATTGTAGATAATAAAGGCCGTGTTAATCTCTCTTTTGTAGACTGCCTTTTGTCAATTAATTTGTAAAGTGGCATTTTCTTGTCATCGCCTAATGCAGAAATAAAGAATGGAAAAAGAAACGGCAATGTTGCTGCTCCATAGTGCAGAATATGCATTGTCCATTTCTAGACTTGGAGAGGTGAAGGCCCAAAATAGTGCCAATATAACTCAAAGAATTGTAGATAATAAGGGCCGTGTTAATCTCTCTTTTGTAGACTGCCTTTTGTCAATTAATTTGTAAAGTGGCATTTTCTTGTCATCGCCTAATGCAGAAAATGCTTTATCCGTTTAACTGGGGGTTGCCAAATGTATTCTTGGTTTCAAGCATTGTTGGGTTTACTTGTGTTTATCATATATTTCTACAGCTTGACATCATCAATCAATGTCCCAGTGTTTCTTCTCAAATTTTCTTTTGTGCTGTATTGAGCAGATGATACTTATAAATCTGCCATTTGTGGTTAACTATATCTTTCTCAAATTTGTGATATCGAGTTAATTTTTATTGTGTTTCCACCGTATATTCCAAACATTGCTCCCGTTAAATATGACAAAGGAACCAACCTTCAGTAGATGGAATGAGCAGGTAACTAATGGGTTATTAGTATGAAATTGGGAAAATACCCACCTATTACTTTTAGCGGTTGGGCGCCCCTCAAAGTTCTTTGAGGCAGCAATTTCTTCTGTCAAGTAATTTGAATGCAGATCTTGCTCTGTTGCTGGCAATTACGCGTGTGTGACAGAAATTGAATATAAGATTAAGTGCGCAATGAAATTTATATTTGATATTTGTTTCATCTCTGTTAAAATCTAGTGTGCATTTTATTCTAGATCAATTTTAGTATTTAGGTGTTCTTCATCCGATAGTTTGGTGCAGATTGTTGTGCATGCATTATTCAGAGTGACATGAGTGTGAAACAATTTAGCAATCTACTTTGTGAAGGTTAAATTTGAACTAGGTATTTCATTAGTCTTATCTCAGTTCATTCCTTTCAGGTTAGCTTGAGGGATCCTCTGCGTCATGGTGTTGATGATAAAGAACTCAAGGAGATTATTGGGGCAGCGGTATGTACTAACTATTGTCTCAAATACCATTTATCTAGTAATTGCTGAGAATTCCTTCCCCTCCTTTCTCTTTTCTCCCTATTCATGGGTTGTGGCTAAAGATTATGTCTCTGTTTATTAGAGATTTTTTGAGAATTGATTTTGTGAAAAGTGATTTTTTTGAAGAATGTGTGGTCAAAAAGTATGGAAAAGTTATGGATCCATGTGCAAAATTATTTTATTGGAAAAATGTGTTGTTGAAAGAGAGTTTGGGGGAAAATGAGATGCTGAAAATGTGGGCCAAACATGGGCTATGTAAGCTCACATTTTTTCCTCATCACATCAATTTTTAATTGGCTTTTGGTGATTTCTATTTGGAAAGGAAAATAAATTTTATAGGCAATGCATATCAGGAGCCCTCACCAGAAAATAAAATGTCACATAAACTAACATATTAAAAAGAGTGCAGAGATCATAGAAAACTATAACAATTCTCTCTTTGGTGGCTTCTCATCTTAGTTGATTATAAAGGCTGAATTCTTCAGTTTCCTTCCTATTGTTTTATATGTCTTCTATAATGTGAAATGTCTTGTTATAACTTCTGGCATTTACTATCAACTTCAGGTGAAAAGGAAGAAAGCTGCTCATGCTGGGATGTTTGACATTGCAAAGACACCAAACAGACCGATGATACATATTGGTGGCTAGGACTCATCTTTAGTTCAATAGCATTTTGTAAGTTTTTATCAAAGCATAGTCCAGATTATTCCTACTCTTATGTTTGTAGCATTACCTGTTCCATCATCAGCACTTGAGATTGTAATTTTAGCTATTTAAATCGTGTTTCCATGTTCAAACGTTGATTAAAAAAAAAGGCTAGCTACATTTGGCACCTACACTTTTGTACCGGAATAACAAATTGCTCAATTGGACGTTATCAGCTTCCTATCTTTTGAACAAGCGTGAAGCATGTTTGTTGACAACTCTATGATGGCGACCCAACCATCTCTTCCAAAAGCTCAAGCTTGAGGGTGATTGAATTCCACAACTATTAGACCCTAACAATACCCCCACGGCCTCAAATCCGACGTCCATGACGGCCCACTCCAAAATGACCTTTGCTTTATCCGGCCAGCCTTTCTTTGGGGGCTGGTATTTGACACTTCACTTGGGTTGCCCCTTCTAAGATTCGAACCTGTGACGTGGTTCTGCTCTGATGCTAATTGGTGGGAATCTAACCATCTCTCCCAAAAGCCTAAGCTTGAGGGTGATCGAGTCGCACAACTATTGGACCCTAACATATTATCTTTTGTAAAATTTGAAAATTACACATTGGGAGCTAACCCCACCCCCTCAGAAATAGAAAATAAATAAATAAATAATAAATAGTAAATATCTAGGACATAAGGACATCTCTTGCTCACCTTTGTTTCCATTTATGGCCATTAGTCGCAGACTCGCCATTTTGGGGTGGTAGACCGATTTAAAATGATTAGTTGAGGGATCGAGTGGACTTGTATTATCCTATCCAATAGCTAAAGGAGACGACGTTGAGTTCCAATTTAAGTGCCACTAATTGCAGCATATGCATGTATCTGCTGTCACTGGAGAGCACGTGTGTAAAAAAGTGATTGATTAATTTGAAGAGCTTCCTTTATCGGATAAAATATGAGATCTTACATTTTCACAGCTTTGCGTTCTTTATAGCAGAAACTTATTGAAAGCATATGGTGGTCTAAATAGCTTTATAAAATGTTGGGTGCACATGCTTTTGGTTACCCCGCCATTACGAGGGATGAATCATTGTTTTTGAACAATATTTGCCTTTCTTTAGATATAGTAAAACTTTTCACTTGCTCGTATGCCAACTTTATTTTTCTAGCCAGTCGTACTGAGATATTGCACAAGCCATCACAGTCTATGCAATATTCAAAAACGGTGTTTTATTTGGTGGGTTATACTGTTTACACCTGGACGTGTTTCTCACTTTCACATCTGTTGTGGTTCATATTTTGTCGTTCATACTGGCTACTTCAGTGATTGTTTTGGACTGATAATGCCTTTGTCTTTCTCTTTCAGGTGTTGAACACATCACTTGGTCATGCCTAAGGGGTTATTTGACAAAGCTTTTGATAAAAAAAATTTGTAGATTTTGATAGAAGTTGAGGTAATATGTGGTTGAAAGTTGATAAAAGGTGTGGGCACATGAAATTTGCAGTTGAAGTTGAAGTTTTACCAGTTAAAAAGTTAGAAAAATTTAAGAAAAATTTATCACCTAGGCACTATTACTATTTATTGATCTCACATTCTCTTGACCTGATCTGAAGAATACAAAACAGGCAGAAAAGGGAGTATGGGAAGAAAATAAGGAAATAGCAAAGGAATGAGGTCATACTTCCATGTTAACTTTTTGAGTTTGTAAATAAGAAGGCTGATAGTAGTGAGAAACAGCTCATCCATTTGTTAGCTATGCATGTAATGGCACTTTTGAATAGTCATTGATACAGGTTTTGTTGTGCTACTTGAATTTATACAGTTCTCTTCAGTAATAGGTGATGCTTACCCAAGTACTCGAAAGAAATTCATAGAGCATGTCAAGATTTGTTTCATAATAAATTGATCCTCCATATTCTTTGGTGTTTTCTTCCGTTTTGAATGTTTCACCGATACTCAATGGAACGTGGAATTGGACTGACTGCTTTTTCCATTTGGAAAATGATGATTTGATATTATGAAGTCATATAATGTTTTGTGAATTACAATCATGTTACAATGACATAATGGTTGACATAATTCTTGACATAATATTATATGATATTGAATAGTTTAAAATACAGTCAACTATTTTCATTCAATTATCTGTTGTCACTGTCAAAAATAGATTAATCCTTTGAATTAAGCTTGTACAAATTAGTTGTACAATGAGTTTGACAATGTGCGAGGTGTAAAGATTTTAGTCGTTGATTTTCAAATCAATGGTTAGAATTTTTGTCAACTTACACATTGTCAAATTAGTTGTATAAGTAGCATGATTATTGTTTTTTGACTTTTGTATCTTACTTCTCTACATATTTGTTTGTCACAAGTATTAAACAATGATGTGAATGTCATATGTGGGTGTTTACCCGTATACATATCTCTCATGTAAGAATCCGTACTTTACCACTTGATAATAATGATAGAACAGTAGGAAGTGAGTCGAGTTATAGACCGTCAATGTGGAGTTCACCTCATCTCTTGATCACAGTAAACTCCAAGCAGGATTTAAATTTAGCATTGAAAGGTTCGCACTTGCCCCTTTAGTCCCAAACGTAAATTATATATGTCATAGGCTTGTAGCTGATTCAAGGCTGATGGACAGGGGGCACAGGTTAAGGAGGGAACAAGCTTCTGACGAAGTAACAAATTCTATAGGTTGACTTGCTTTTACAGTTGTCTAAATATTTAGATATGAAGTTCTAGAATTAGAACTGGCACATATAATCTGAACTTCTAGAATTAAAACTGGCACATTAAATGACAACTCGATTTTTTAACTTGTGTCTTCAAAAAAATAAAATCAGCATATTTTGTAGCCACCATTGAATTAAGTGTTGTGCCTAGGAGTGCTAAATGGAGCGAGTCGAGCTACTCATACCATTGGGCTTATCTAATGCTCACAATATGGGGGTGAGCTGAGCATGAGCGAAGCTCGCTCCACAAGCTTGCCCCTTGATGGGGTGACTTAGCTAAGCTGGTTCGTGCTTTTTATTGAAATTGCATATTCTCTCAATTCAGCGAGTGGGTTTGCATGGTAAAACTGTAGTTCGACTCGCTTCAAAAAACAAATCGTATATCTCAAATTGATAATAAATACAAAATTTATCGAAGTTAATCAAACAATATCACAAACAATGTTGATCATTGGAAAGCATCCATTTCGGAAACTCTCGACATAATTCATGAAAGAATAAAGAATTTTATAATTGCTAGACCTATTTGTCTTTCATTGTTTTAAAATTCTTTTTTCTTCATGTTCATTTTCAATAATACATTCATACAATAAAATATTTTATACGTAATCCTAAATTATTTTCCTATTTTTTAACTATATATTCTCTCAAAATTTACTATTCAAAACATTATTTTTCTAGAAAAATGACCACCAAACTAGATGTTTCATTTCAATAAGTTTGAAAAGTCCAAACATCCGTACAACCTTCTTTTCGGCTTTTGGAGCAATTGCTTTATTTCTCGTTGAGGAATCTCTATTGGTTTTTCTTCATAAGTCGAATTTGGTTTTATGTCTATCGATTCAATCTTCAGTACATGATAGAGATTTTCAATGTATTTTCTTAACATGGATACATGAAATACACTGTGCACTTGGGACAATTATGAAGGAATAGGAGAGGGATTTTCAATTCTCTCAACAATAAGAAACAGACCAATGTATTTCAGGTTCAATTTCCATCTACGTAATTACAAGATTGTAAGCCCTTTATAGAGTTAATATTCTTATCGAACACAGAAAGAAATTAAACAATCCAAATGAAATGAAAAATGAAATCAATCACAAGTACTCAAACAGATAAAGAGAATGAACGAACACATAGAAAATCGAAATCCCTGACCGATATCTTCAAACTAGAAGGGATCAAACAGTAGTTTCTAGGAAGAAAATCTGTGATCATACACGATCAATATTTATTCTACTAGCAAAGATGCATCTCTCCAAGCAAGTTCATTTGAGAAGAAGATCTAAACGGGGGCAGATGAAATTCATTCATCTCTTGAATATTTATAAAGCAATCCACATCTCCAAGAAAACTCATAAACCCATTTGAACTATGTCCTACATATAACATTTCTTCACTGATTTCCTTCTTCATTCTGTGTTTGCTACTCTGTGATACAGGCACATCTCCTGATGAATCCATTTTCTTCATTGACTCGCTAACATTATCATTGCCCTTCTTTGTACTTTTCCCTTTTCCTTGTCCCGTTGTAGGTTTACCTGTGAGTCTTTGTACAAGCTCTCGAAAATTTTCGACATCTGTCTTTATAATCTCTGGTGCAACTATGTGAATTACACGTATCTTTGGCTTTATTTTGGATATTGTGTGTGAATACTTGTCCAGCCCCAACTTAGAAGGGGTTAATATGGTCTCACATGTCTGTGGCTGCTTCATGATCTCTTTAGAGGGAGGGAGGGAGGGTGATATGTTGGATAAACTTAGAAGATGGAGCTCTCTCTCTCTCTCTCACACACACACACTATATATATATATATATATATATATATAACAGGTTTATCAATTTGTGTTTATCAATTATTGCTCATCTATCAACATGTATTTTTTATAAACATAATTTTTTTTTTCCTCTCCGCTGCCGTCGGACATAAACTTGGTCTATGGATAGCTATATTCCTATTGTCGTTCGAGTGAACTCTAGCGAGTCACCACTTCAAGTTCAAAAATTTGATCAAACTTTCTTCCTTCTCTTATCTAGTTATAATCCTAGAGGTAAGATTTACTGCCCCTTCCCGTTCGTAAGATATAGTAAGAATCCCGCATAAACTTTAATGGTATTTCAACTAAAAAAATATACACATGCTAGAATTCTTAACAAATAAAATTGTTCTCCTGCTCACAATGGATGAGATAAGACTGCCCCTTTGCTGATATGAAAATAGAGCCCTATTTACGGTTCTCTTCAAACACTGGCGGATTCAACTTCCGGCATGAACACGGGCTAATACAGAAAAAATATATATATATTACACATAAAAAAAAATTTACTAATTTTTTTTTTTTTAAAGGGATTTGGGGCTGACGGATTGGCGTGCTCGTCCCTGAATCTGCCCCTGTCTTCAAACATAAGAACCTCAAATAAGGTTCTTTTCAAAGTAGGCAAGATAAAACTTCTGGTCGTGGGCAGAATAATGAGAGTGTTCTTAACAGCTAGACATGTCTAGTTGGGGGCAATTCCAACAAAAAGTCCAAATATGGGGAGGAAAAAAAACAAAAAAAACAATCTTGCCCTTTGGAAGTGATGATAAGATGGATTTTTGTCTGACAGGCTTGTAAATAATATAAATGTGCAATATNTTTAAGTGCCACTAATTGCAGCATATGCATGTATCTGCTGTCACTGGAGAGCACGTGTGTAAAAAAGTGATTGATTAATTTGAGGAGCTTCCTTTATCGGATAAAATATGAGATCTTACATTTTCACAGCTTTGCGTTCTTTATAGCAGAAACTTATTGAAAGCATATGGTGGTCTAAATAGCTTTATAAAATGTTGGGTGCGCATGCTTTTGGTTCCCCCGCCATTACGAGGGATGAATCATTGTTTTTGAACAATATTTGCCTTTCTTTAGATATAGTAAAACTTTTCACTTGCTCGTATGCCAACTTTATTTTTCTAGCCAGTCGTACTGAGATATTGCACAAGCCATCACAGTCTATGCAATATTCAAAAACGGTGTTTTATTTGGTGGGTTATACTGTTTACACCTGGACGTGTTTCTCACTTTCACATCTGTTGTGGTTCATATTTTGTCGTTCATACTGGCTACTTCAGTAATTGTTTTGGACTGATAATGCCTTTGTCTTTCTCTTTCAGGTGTTGAACACATCACTTGGTCATGCCTAAGGGGTCATTTGACAAAGCTTTTGATAAAAAAAATTTGTAGATTTTGATAGAAGTTGAGGTAATATGTGGTTGAAAGTTGATAAAAGGTGTGGGCACATGAAATTTGCAGTTGAAGTTGAAGTTTTACCAGTTAAAAAGTTAGAAAAATTTAAGAAAAATTTATCACCTAGGCACTATTACTATTTATTGATCTCACATTCTCTTGACCTGATCTGAAGAATACAAAACAGGCAGAAAAGGGAGTATGGGAAGAAAATAAGGAAATAGCAAAGGAATGAGGTCATACTTCCATGTTAACTTTTTGAGTTTGTAAATAAGAAGGCTGATAGTAGTGAGAAACAGCTCATCCATTTGTTAGCTATGCATGTAATGGCACTTTTGAATAGTCATTGATACAGGTTTTGTTGTGCTACTTGAATTTATACAGTTCTCTTCAGTAATAGGTGATGCTTACCCAAGTACTCGAAAGAAATTCATAGAGCATGTCAAGATTTGTTTCATAATAAATTGATCCTCCATATTCTTTGGTGTTTTCTTCCGTTTTGAATGTTTCACCGATACTCAATGGAACGTGGAATTGGACCGACTGCTTTTTCCATTTGGAAAATGATGATTTGATATTATGAAGTCATATAATGTTTTGTGAATTACAATCATGTTACAATGACATAATGGTTGACATAATTCTTGACATAATATTATATGATATTGAATAGTTTAAAATACGGTCAACTATTTTCATTCAATTATCTGTTGTCACTGTCAAAAATAGATTAATCCTTTGAATTAAGCTTGTACAAATTAGTTGTACAATGAGTTTGACAATGTGCGAGGTGTAAAGATTTTAGTCGTTGATTTTCAAATCAATGGTTAGAATTTTTGTCAACTTACACATTGTCAAATTAGTTGTATAAGTAGCATGATTATTGTTTTTTGACTTTTGTATCTTACTTCTCTACATATTTGTTTGTCACAAGTATTAAACAATGATGTGAATGTCATATGTGGGTGTTTACCCGTATACATATCTCTCATGTAAGAATCCGTACTTTACCACTTGATAATAATGATAGAACAGTAGGAAGTGAGTCGAGTTATAGACCGTCAATGTGGAGTTCACCTCATCTCTTGATCACAGTAAACTCCAAGCAGGATTTAAATTTAGCATTGAAAGGTTCGCACTTGCCCCTTTAGTCCCAAACGTAAATTATATATGTCATAGGCTTGTAGCTGATTCAAGGCTGATGGACAGGGGGCACAGGTTAAGGAGGGAACAAGCTTCTGACGAAGTAACAAATTCTATAGGTTGACTTGCTTTTACAGTTGTCTAAATATTTAGATATGAAGTTCTAGAATTAGAACTGGCACATATAATCTGAACTTCTAGAATTAGAACTGGCACATTAAATGACAACTCGATTTTTTAACTTGTGTCTTCAAAAAAATAAAATCAGCATATTTTGTAGCCACCATTGAATTAAGTGTTGTGCCTAGGAGTGCTAAATGGAGCGAGTCGAGCTACTCATACCATTGGGCTTATCTAATGCTCACAATATGGGGGTGAGCTGAGCATGAGCGAAGCTCGCTCCACAAGCTTGCCCCTTGATGGGGTGACTTAGCTAAGCTGGTTCGTGCTTTTTATTGAAATTGCATATTCTCTCAATTCAGCGAGTGGGTTTGCATGGTAAAACTGTAGTTCGACTCGCTTCAAAAAACAAATCGTATATCTCAAATTGATAATAAATACAAAATTTATCGAAGGTAATCAAACAATATCACAAACAATGTTGATCATTGGAAAGCATCCATTTCGGAAACTCTCGACATAATTCATGAAAGAATAAAGAATTTTATAATTGCTAGACCTATTTGTCTTTCATTGTTTTAAAATTCTTTTTTCTTCATGTTCATTTTCAATAATACATTCATACAATAAAATATTTTATACGTAATCCTAAATTATTTTCCTATTTTTTAACTATATATTCTCTCAAAATTTACTATTCAAAACATTATTTTTCTAGAAAAATGACCACCAAACTAGATGTTTCATTTCAATAAGTTTGAAAAGTCCAAACATCCGTACAACCTTCTTTTCGGCTTTTGGAGCAATTACTTTATTTCTCGTTGAGGAATCTCTAGTGGTTTTTCTTCATAAGTCGAATTTGGTTTTATGTCTATCGATTCAATCTTCAGTACATGATAGAGATTTTCAATGTATTTTCTTAACGTGGATACATGAAATACACTGTGCACTTGGGACAATGATGAAGGAATAGGAGAGGGATTTTCAATTCTCTCAACAATAAGAATAAGAAACAGACCAATGTATTTCAGGTTCAATTTCCATCTACGTAATTACAAGATTGTAAGCCCTTTATAGAGTTAATATTCTTATCGAACACAGAAAGAAATTAAACAATCCAAATGAAATGAAAAATGAAATCAATCACAAGTACTCAAACAGATAAAGAGAATGAACGAACACATAGAAAATCGAAATCCCTGACCGATATCTTCAAACTAGAAGGGATCAAACAGTAGTTTCTAGGAAGAAAATCTGTGATCATACACGATCAATATTTATTCTACTAGCAAAGATGCATCTCTCCAAGCAAGTTCATTTGAGAAGAAGATCTAAACGGGGGCAGATGAAATTCATTCATCTCTTGAATATTTATAAAGCAATCCACATCTCCAAGAAAAGTCATAAACCCATTTGAACTATGTCCTCCATATAACATTTCTTCACTGATTTCCTTCTTCATTCTGTGTTTGCTACTCTGTGATACAGGCACATCTCCTGATGAATCCATTTTCTTCATTAACTCGCTAACATTATCATTGCCTTTCTTTGTACTTTTCCCTTTTCCTTGTCCCGTTGTAGGTTTACCTGTGAGTCTTTGTACAAGCTCTCGAAAATTTTCGACATCTGTCTTTATAATCTCTGGTGCAACTATGTGAATTACGCGTATCTTTGGCTTTATTTTGGATATTGCGTGTGAATACTTGTGCAGCGCCAACTTAGATGGGGTTAACATGGTCTCACAAGTCTGTGGCTGCTTCATGATCACTTTAGAGAAAGAGAGAGAGGGAGGGAGGGAGGGAGGGAGGGTGATATGTTGGATAAACTTTAGAAGATGAGCTCTCTCTCTCTCTCTCTCTCTCACTATATATATATATATATATATACATGCTAGGATTCAGTTGGAGAGACAAGGTGAACCATATATTGAGGTTGGTAAATGGATATTAAGTGGAATATTTTCTTTAGCTATGTTACTATTGTCGATCGAGTGAACTCTAGCGAGTCACCACTTCAAGTTCAAAAATTTGATCAAACTTTCTTCCTTCTCTTATCTAGTTATAATCCTAGAGGTAAGATCTACTGCCCCTTCCCGTTCATAAGATATGGTAAGAATCCCGTGTAAACTTTAATGGTATTTCAACTAAAAAAATATATACATACTAGAATTCTTAACAAATAAAATTGTTCTCCTGCCCACAATGGATGGATTAAGAGTCCCCCTTTGCTGATATGAAAATAGAGCCCTATTTACGGTTTTCTTCAAACACTGGCGGATCCAACTTTCGGCATGAACACGGGCTAATACGGCAAAAAACAAAAAAATTACACAAAAAAATTTTACTATTTTTTTTTTTAAAAGGGATTTGGGGCAGATGGGCGGGCTGTAGCACTGACCTGCACGTCCCTGAATCCGCCCTTGTCTTCAAATATAAGAACTTTAAATAAGGTTCTTCTCAAAGTAGGCAAGATAAAACTTTTGACCGTGGGCAGAATAACATGTCTAGTTGGGGCAATTGCAACAAAAAGTCCAAATATGAGGAGAAAAAAACAATCTTGCCCTTTGGAAGTGATGATAAGATGGATTTTTGTCTGACAGGCTTGTAAATAATATAAATGTGCAATATGTACATATAATATTCAGAAAGTTGAAAAACTAATTAATTAGTCTTATTTTGTCCAATTAATAATGGTTTATCAACTTAATACCTACCATTTGCACAAGAAAATCAACTCTTCTGATGATTATGCAACATGCGTTATTGTTTTAGTTGGAAAATAAAGTAATCAGTCAACCAACCCTACTAATGTAGAGGCATATCTATATCTTGTTTGTACAAAAAAATTTCGCAGAGTAATGACTCTCGAAATGTCCATTGATGACCTTTTCCGAAGAAACAAACAAGAAATATATTTTTTACAACAAAAAGTTTCTTCGCTAAAATCGAAATTTATAAGGGTACGTTTGATTGCCAATATTTTTCATGAAAAATGCGTTTTTCACCCAAATTCCTATCTTTGTTCTGTTTTATTGACATTTTTTTTCTATGGAATACATTATCTTACTTTTGGTCATGTAATAATATTTTTTCTCAAAATTAAGAAAAATATTTTCTTAGGGGGAATAAAATTTTATTTTTCAACGAATTCACTTTCTCTGTTTCTCTCTCATCTATCAACTCTCTCTCTCAAATGGACAAGTATATTATTTTTTAGGTTAAAAATTAAATCAATCAAATACATTTAATTGACAATTTTCATGCAAATAAATTTTAGGCAATTAAATTGTCTAAAATTTATTTTCTTTCCATACAAATTCCATGTTTACAATCAAATACACCCTAACTATAATGATGGGATATATTTTCACCATAAACCAACATTTAGCTCAATAGTAAGTTGATACGTAACATACGGCAAGTTTTCATATGATAAGATTCTGGAGATTACATTAATTATGCTCTCTTTTTTTCTTTTCTTTTTTATTTTTTTATTGTAACTTTCATGCTCTACATCATTTTTACAGTCTACTTAATTAAGTTGAGATATCCATTCTACTTGTGATACGTTATGTGTTAAATTAAGGGTGTTTTGATTGCAAACATAGAATTTGCATTAAAGAAAAATAAATTCTAGACAATTCAATTGTCTATAACTATTTATATGTACATTATTAATTAAATATGATTGATTAATTTAGTTTTCAACCTAAAAAAATATTATATTTGTCCATTTTTTATTGGTAAGTAGATGAAAGAGAAGGAATAGATGAGAGAGAATGAATTATTTGAAAAATAAAAACCAATCCTCCTAAAGAAAATGTTTTCCTTATTTTCAAGGAAAATATGATCACACGACTAAAAGTTAAAAAATATTTTTTATGAAAAAATTGTCAATCAAACACCACAAAAATGATAAGTTGGATAAAAATGACATTTTCATGAAAAATAAAGCCAATCAAACATATTCGAAGTGTGTATAGAAGTGGTGTTGAGAAGAAAATAATAATAATAATAATAATAATAATAATAATAATAAAGTGATTGGGATTTTAGTGTATAACTTGAAATTAAAACAGAAAAAATATATTAAACTATAAATGGAAACCCTTGCTAGTAGATATAAAAAAAAATTACGGACGATTGAGAAAAGAAAATTTGTTTTTTTGTGTTGCAAAGTCAAGCACGAGCGGAAGTATAATAATAGTTGTCTTGGGGCAACAATTATGACATTAATCCTTGATTAATTAATTAATTAGTCAATATATTTATAACATAATCTTTTCTTGAATCATATTATGTACTAAGGACACGTTTGGCACGTCTTTTAAAACGTCAAAAGTTAATTTTAAGATTAAGAAATTATCTTGAACCAGTTTTGACAATTTTTAAAAAATGTTGTCTTATCAGAATAACTTTTAGAGAAAACATTTCTATAAAAAATAAAAATAAAAGTAGAAGTTGTACCAAACAAGTCCTAAATGAACTACGCCACCACATTTTGTTTTATATCTAAAAGATTATTTATAAAGTCCACTTTAATTTCATGGATGAGTATGCAAACTTCACTACCTTCCTTCGTGACCCCCTTATCCCTTTCACAAAGTCAATCATTCCTTAATTTGGCAGCTTGTAAAAATGGTTATAATGGTTAAAAAAAATGAGCTCACACACACTTTTTTTTTTTTTTTTTAATGATTGTGGATGTGGGCCAACTTACGTGCACCTCGACTAATTCACGAGACCGTAAAATTTATAATCAGGTACTCACCTCAATAACCTTGAAGGACTCGAACTGGTGATCATTAGGAAGCAAACCTAAGGCCTGATCACTTAGCTACCTTCTCAGGATTACACACACCTTTTTTTATCATAAAAATTATAAATTGGTTGTTCTGTCCAAAAAGTTTGTGGAAAGACTTTTCAAGGCAAAAAATAAATAAATAATAAATAAAATCATCTCGTTATACTTAAATAATGTTCATTTTTTACCCTTATTATGTGTCCTACCAAAAAAGTGGCTCATTTGAGCGCACCAATTTTAAAATTTGAATGCTTATTTGAGCTTTTAGACAAACCAAATTGCTCGATTAACTTAATAAGATTTGATACTATATGAAGACACATGAGTCAATTTTAGAAAATCAACTATGTTAAGAGAAGTAATTCAATCTTTTATACGTTGATTAATTGGTGTGACTTTTACCCTAAACCATCTTAAGATAGTGTAATCCCTTTTTGGGTACAATTTTGGAAATGAAGGTTGGAACGATGTCATAAATGGTGTGTATTCTTGAATTAACGTGAAGTCAAATGAGAGATTTTCTCTCTGTTATGATCAAAATAAGATACCAATAATCGATAAAGTAATGCAAAGTGGAGCACCAAAAACTCGAAGAATCTGCTTAATTGTTCATATTATATTCCTATTATAGGAAATGGCTGCATTATGCCTGAGTTTGTGATTGTTGTAGACAATTGGAAGTGCATTGCACTTCTAATGAGCCACCTATTCGATATAATTATGCAAACACTTCCATGCATGTCCAACAATGAAACCTTTTGCATGTTAAGTGCTTGCCAAAACTCAAACAAGATTAGAGCGAGAAGGATGAAACGTACGAGTATTTGACAAATTTTACGTGATAGGGAGATTTGATAAGGGCGAAAACTAATTTATTCGGAAGATTGATTAGATGAGATATACTTTATGACTGTAGTTAAATATCACGATGTTTATAAGATGAATGCAGCGAAAGTGTTAAGGATAATGTGTGATCGTGGATATGATAATGAGAAAATAAGAATATACATGCCAAAAAAAAAAAAAATGGTTAAGTACCCGTATTTCTATATGGCAAACATAATAAATTTTAAAAACCAGTAAAATAGAGAGGAATCGGCCAGTTTTAAAAGAACAAAATTTATGAGCTTCTTTTTTTCTTTTCTTTTTTTTCCCCCCATTTTTTCAGGAATTTAAGTGACAGAATAACCCACTTTCAACTGTCCAGCTTCTTATGGTGAAAGAAAGGGAAATAGGGACTTGTTCGGGAGTAATTTTGAAAACTGATTTTTTGACCGTTAGAAAGAAGAGTGGGTCCTATTTATGAGAGAAGAATTCAAAAATGACGGTTGAAATAGTGAAACAACATTCAGCAAATTGATTTTTTGGTGAGAAAAATTACTACCAAACATGCACTAGATGTTTGAAAGGAGATGGGTCGACTCAATAAAAGCACGGCCTCTAACCTTTGCGGGCTGGCTCATGGACTAATATGCCTCAACCAATGGGCCTCATAATATTGCCTTGCTCAATTTGAACCCCAGGCGAACAAGCTCACTCGACCTTGTCACCTACTTGACTATATTTGGCTAATGTTTATAAATACATAAATTTTTTATCCATATTTCATGAGATTCATAAATACTGTATACTTATTTACGACTTATTGTTATCTATTTATAATTTAAACGACTTACGAACACTTCTTAGACGATACCTAAAAGTTCTCTACTTTGAAAGAAAAAATGCATTTTCAACTGAATACTGCAGGATAAAGTACTTCTTGACTAAAAATAGTTTTTTAAAATTACATTGGAGAAGCTGAAATTTTGATTTGAAAGCTCTACATTCAACTTTTATAGGGAGTCAAATTATATATAATGGAACTTTTAAATTTTTAAATATGTCCAAATTATTAAAAAAAAATTTAAAGTAAAGTAAAACAGAAATTTTTTTATAACTCTCAACCCCAACAAATAAAACCGTAGCCTCTCCGACCATTATCTTTTTTATTTCTCTCTTTTTTTGCTTACAAGTCATATTTATCTGGTCCATGGAATTATATGCAAATGTGTATATAATTTATACTAAAATAATTGTGTTAATATTTTAATTAATATATTAATTTTTTATAAATTTTATATAATACTGAAAAAATAATATTACACAAAATAATCATAAAACTATATAATACATAAATAATGCTTAGTTAATTAATTATGTAATATTGTTACATACTTTGAATTGACATCCAAAAACAATCAACGTTTTCTTAACCACGACTCTTTTTGAAAAATCTCTAGTTTTAAATGCTTCACTTACAATAGATGTACCAAACGGAATCTAAGAGCCTGTTTGAGAGTTTTGGAGTACCGCTTGTTAACTTTTTTAATGTAATAATTTTAGACATTTATGAGGGGTTCGATTTTGGATGATTTTGAATAGTGATTTTTAAAACAATCTAATCCATACTGTGAATTTATTATCAGTTCTAAAAGTTCCTTGAAAGAATAAAATTACATGCATCCCCTAATAAAATTTTCAATTTTATAATTTCTTATAAACATATAAGTAATTTTTAACTTAAAAGGTGAAAAAATTTGTACTTTTAAATTATTTTTTGCACATAATTGTTTTTTGTTCTTATAAATAACTTATAATTTATAAGTGATTTTTGTCTTAGTAGTAGTAGTATTTTTACTTTACAAGCAATTTTAAACATAAAAGTGTATTTTTATGTTATAAGTAAAATTTTTAGTTATAAAGTAATTGTTTTGCTTTTAAATAAATTTTTTAATTAACATATTTTTATTTACAGGTTAATTTTGAACAAAAATATGTGAATTGAAAATAATCATTTTTCAAATGATCACACTGAAAGAGAATTTGAGAAATAATCAAAATACACTGATTTAGTGGATTGAGAAAGACGTCAAGGCCCAAAAAACGAACAATTATTATTATTATTATTATTATTATTATTATTATTATTTATTTTTTTAATATAACCTCACATAAACGGTACAACCCACAAACAATCAAACCCGATGAAAAAATACCTACCAAGCAGGCCCTAAGAATCAAATTGTTCCATGCAACCTATTCAAGTCTAATACACTAACGGATGAATAAGAGACATCGTTAAAGCATTGAAACCACAACTGAATAAGCACACAACATTATTTGGTCATTGCTTAACAAAATTTATTGCATAGAATTCACAAGTTCTATTACAAGCATTGATTTTGCTTACGCCAATGAAGAACAGGGATGGTACAAGGGGCAATAAAAGGACAAGAATTGCACTTTTATGACCAAGAATGGCGCTTATATGTTATCAAACAGAAGCATGGTCATCCATGGCAAAAATTACACTTGCCAGAACCATTATTGGCGATACGATACCCTTGCATGACCATGACGACTATACATCACCTGCAAACACAAAGGAATCGGCTAAATTCAAAATCGGAGTTACAAGATTCAGCAGGACCAAGTGACATTACCAGAACATAGCTGCTTTCCGTAATCATGGACTCCGAACAAATTCTAAATTTCTATAAAAGTATTTCACCAGATAAATAAAAATCGGTTTCAATGTAATCTAATGCAGCCAAAGCAGTAAAAGTCAGAAGCCAAGGAGGATAGAATAAGATGCAGTTACAAAGAGAACAAATCAGTTTAAGAAAAGATAAATCAAAACTTGATACACTATAACATTAAAAAGAACGCACATATAAATGATAACATGTATATGAAATATTAACTGAAAGATACCTAACGTAATCTTACAAACATAAAATGAAGAGGAATTCCAAAGATAGTAAGACCAAAACCCGATACAATATATTCGGTTCAATCTGAAACAATCAAGCATCTCAAGAAACAAGAAAAGTGATTGGTAATAACTAGATATACTGTGCTAGATAGAAACAATTACCACCATTCTGACAAAACACAGGCCCCTACCAACCCATTCAGGCAAAATATAGATGCCTGAAACTTCATTAGCCGCACTATCTCCATATACATTTATTTACCACACTCATCTGCCAGCGTGTGTTTTGATGTTTCATGCTAGTCAATAGTCAATAAAAATTCCAGAGCCACGACCAAAAAAAAAATGATAGTGCCAATATATGATTAGATGGCTGAGAAGATAAAACATATTGTAATAAAAATGTAAGCACTAGATTTCTTCATTCCTTGTAAAATGCTCTATTTAAATCAAGAGTGTAAACATAAAGCACAACAAAAAAGCGTATTTCAGTGAGGGATCAAAAAAATTTCTTAGAAATCTACTCTGACCTATTGAAAAAGAACATATAAATATGTGATAATGAACTAAAAGCATCAAGATTTCTCTGCCATCTTGCTCGTCACACTTTACTATTGAAATCAGAGAAAATTTCAGACTATGCCCACTCAGGCTACACATAAAGGCAAGAGGTCCACATTTAATTCATAACTACATAAGGTCTTAGTGGCGCATGAGATTTCTTAGAGTTCTACTTCAGCATTACTTCCACTCCCAGATTATCAGTTGCAGTATTAACTGTGCACAAAATCTTTCTACAGAAAGAAAAGTGAAAACTTTCAATCTTCACAGAAAATCTTTTCCATAAAAAAGACCTTCACAAGATTGTAATGTTCATGACAGAAGCTTTATAGTTTACCCGTATGACTTAAAAAATAATAATGTGAAATCCCAATTGGCTTCAATAGGTGATAAACGTCGCAACCTATATTCCAACTTTGACACCTTCCATGCAAAAGCAACTAAAACTAAAATTATGGGGTCAGTATAAACACCCTATTATTATATACACGTTATGTAGGGTTTCCCTTCTCATATCTAGCTTTCTTGTTTGCGTTTGATAACCAAAGTTTACTTCTTTCAACCTTTCAACAATAATTCATTCAAGCGAAAAAATGCAGCCAGGTGCAGATATTAATCAGTGCATTGCTAGATTATCAGCTCACCGTAATCCTACCACTAATCTTATTCAGGTATCTGCTGTTCGATTTAGCTTTCATTTTCTTATTGGAAAATGTAATATGTCATCAGCCTCCGTTGAATATTATTTTCCGAAGAATTGATCATGATCCTGGGAATTTGAAAGTTTAATTAGACACCCGCGTTTTCTTTTTAATTCTTTAGGTGCCTGATATTTGTGCCTTTCATGCTTTTCTTCGCAAAATTGTAGAAAAGGAATGAAATTATTTCTGACTGAGGTTGATAATGTGAGTAAAATGTGATCTAAAGATGGAGGGCAGTTCGAATAGGCGGGCCAACTGTTGGTCAAAATGGGGATCGCCAAGATTTTCTAAGAGTCTTATGATCTTTAGATTTTCTACATTTTGTCCATCTGCTCAACAACTCAAATGCAGCCAAGGTAATTAGTAACTAGTGCACATACCAAAAGAAATAACTATGGTTTTCCCAAAATAACTTATGGACAACAAAATGCTTTGCCAAAGATGAGATAGATATATATTAAGCCAACTTCAAGTAGATATCCTTATCAGGCCATAACCTAGGCCTCTAAAACATAAATATGACAGAGAAAATAATATCCAAATTAAAGCTCAAAAAATCAAGTTCTTTCACTTCTTGATCATGCTCTTTGACGGTTTTAAGGTGAACAAGACTTCACAAGAACCAAATTAATTTGATAATTTCCAAAAAAAAGTTCAAGGATATTAGGTTCTTTTTTTTAGCCGAAATTTGTATAAGACATTGTGAGTTGTCCATTAAAATCAAGACATTGTTGGCAGTCTCAATATGCATGACGCTACTAATATTGCATGACTCCCTGAAACTAAAACAACAAATAACTAAATTTTGCGATGCTAAATAATCATTGTTCTTATGCAACATTTTATATTATTATCTGGAAGGAGTAAAAAAATCTGCAAGCATAGCACTTCCAGCATTACATGGCTTCCCAAAGAAATAAAGCATGTAATGATAAACCAATCACCTCCAATATAAAGCAATGGAAATTTGAAAATTATGAGAATTATACCTCTAACTTTGCTGAAACGGAACAAAACCCGAATCACAGCAGCACATTATCACTCCTTCCTCCACCACCACTACTTTCCTCCACCGGCCCCCTCGGCCAACTCGACACAGTCTCCACACTATTCTGCCTCCCCAAAACTCCCTCCCCTCTCTCCACTTCCCCAATTTGTGTTGGGGAGAACAAATTCTCCATGCTCCCACTCGCAACATTTTCTTCCATTATCCCCACTTCATCCCTTCGACGCCTCCTTGCAATGTGTCTAAGAGTATTCCTAAAACCGAACAAATCAACCTCATCCTCCACCAATTCCTCAAGTCTCACAAACCCCACATACGTCCCCCCACCATTCAACCCCTCCCTGCACTTCTCCTCATTTGTTGGCAACCTAAACCGACAAACCGGGCAAGAATTATTAATCTCGAGCCACGGAACAATACAATCCGCGTGATAGGTGTGCTTGCACGGCATCAATTTCATGGAGGCATCTAAGCGAAACGGGTCCTTACAAATCGGACACAACATATTGGGGTCATCATCGAGCATTTCTTGGGTGATGGTAATTTCTTGAAGGGAATCTATGGCATATTTAGGGGCAGGGTTTGAGTGAGAATTGGTGGTGGGGGCGGTTGGGGCTGTTAGGTGGATGAGGCGGTGTAGGTAGGGGCTTGTGAGGAGGAAGTTATCATCTGGGGCTGTTAAGGAGGGGTGGGTCGGGGTGTCAATGGTGGGGGAAGGGGCAAAATAGTCCATCTGTTCAAGGGAATCGTCCATATGTTCAAGGGAATCGTGATGGCAGTGAGGGCAGAGGAGGGCATTTGGGGTTGGGGAAGGAGGGAGGCCGATGCTCATATCACATTCGTGACACCAGTAGGCGTGGTGGTTGAAGAGGCGGGGCATAGCTGTGGAGGGGGAGGCGGAGGACATGGCGGCGGCGGTGGCGTCGGTTGTTCCTGTTTCGATGGTTGTGGTGGGAGGATTGATTAGTTGGTGCTGCTTGTAGCTTTTTGGAGGGTCAGATGTGCTGTACCAGTAAAGGACATGGACTAGAGGGACAATGGGGCCCAGCGTTTGTTAGGGCGGACATTGACATTGACATCATATCCCGGCCATATTCAACGTGTTTGGCAGGGTAAATTTCATGTCGATTGTGTAATTAGCCCCGTTAAATTCCGCCATACAAATAAAAAATATCATCGTTATTCATCACATTAAGTCATCATATTTGACTTTTTATCTTTTGTGTAAATCTCGTAACGACTGTATTTTTCATTCGTATTTTTTGAAAAATGAAAATCAAACGGGACCTAAATTACAATCATGCTACTTGTTGTGTAATTAATTAAATTTCATATTCAATTAATTTTAACTTTAAAGTTTTACGATTTTATATAATTTGTAGCTTATCGTCTCTTGAATTGACAAATATTAATTAGTTGATAGACACACCAAAAGTAATATTCTATGTGATCGTTGTGTTATACTTTATAAACGAAAATGATAGAATAAGAGTTATGACATATATATATATATATTGTGACATGGTTATCGATTAAGGCATTCTCATCAATTTGAAAAGATGCATGTGGGAAGTGGAAAAATTAGGAACTAAATTTAGTCCTTGTTTGGTGTGAATTAAAATCTGATTTTTAGTTGATTTTGATAAAAGTTGATGAAATATGTGATTAAAAAGTTGTGAGAATCATTAAATATATGGTTAAAATTAATTTTTGACTTTGATTTAAATTAAAATCTGAATTTTAGTTGTTACCAAATAGGGCCTTAAGTTTACGATTCAAGCTATTTAAATTGGAGATGTTCCAATTGAATCTAAATTAAAATTCAATTACTCAAAAAGACTAATTAAACCCTCGTTTGATTCCCATTCCCTAGCCACAAAAATGAAAAATATGAGTCATATGACCGTTATCCATCATATCAAGCCATCATATTTAACTTTTTATCTCTTGTGAAGGTCCCGTAACGACTATATTTTTTCTTCTCATTTTTGAAAAAATGAGAATCAAATAGGACCTAAATTTGAGAATCATTTTTAGGATAATAGATTTTATAATAGTGATTTTTTAGAGAATGTAGGGTAAATGTAAAGAAAAGGTACAGGTTTAAGTGTATAATTATTTTATTAGAAAAATGCGTAGTTAAAAATGAGCCAGAGAAAAATAAATTTTAAAAAATCGAGCTCAAGTTACGAGCTAAAATCTAGTGTTCTAGTTGAGATTTTCGTTAAAAGTTCAATGAAAGCATATAAAATTTACAGATAATAGCAATTGTGGTTTCAAACTTTTCACTTTGTAGCAACTTTTATCCCAACATTTTATTTCTTGCACCTACGATACCAAACATTTTACTTGTGTGCAGCCGAAGGACATATTCCATCCTTATGTCCGTTAGTTGATCAAGAAATAGCCCTTACATTTTCCTTAATGGGTGTAGCGATTTTTTTGTATGGTTTCCATCCAAATTAATCGTTAAAAAGGTCAAATTTTTTATATTAAGACTAAATGTCAAGTGCCATTACTTTTGTTAATTAAATAAAATGAATAAGTAAAAGGAAAATTTAAAAATATAAGATAAAAATAATAAGTCAACTAATTTTACCAACCAATTCTCTATAAAGTATCTCCTTTGCATTAGAAAGTGTTCCACTAACTAAACGATCCGTAAAACGTATAGTAGGTTTTAAAAGTTAGGCCCGTTTGTTGCCTTTGGTTTGAGGCTTTTTTGGACTACAATATCGTGAACTACGATATCGTACATTTGGTATTATCTTATTTACCTTATTCATCCCATTCATATTTATGTCATTTAGGTTGAAGGTTACTAAGGAAGAACATTCTCATTAACTGTATCCTCTAATAATCTAAATAGCTTTTCAATGCTTCATTCTCCTTTGTCATCACCCTCTTCTCTTAGAAAATCTAATGCTTCTAAGATGGAATATCTCCACGAGATCTCTTATTTTTGAACCTCATAAAGTCCCTCTGACAGATATACCACTTGTAAATTCATACATCCCTTATGCTAAATCCCGTCAGCCTATTATCAAATCCTCATATCACCACAAAAATCCCAAGTTAAAGAATCTGTCCAAGTCGCAAAGTTTGATCAACATCTTCTCCGGCTACGAAGAAGGAGCAATTCGTCACTCTTGAAATCATGGACAGACCCACATGGGGTCAATTAACCCCCACAATTTATTTATTTTTTTAATTTTTAAATTATCCAAAATATGTACATTGCCAAGCCCCCCTTTTTCTAATCTGTAAATTGACTAAAACCTTGTTCATTGCTAGTTTACCAAGCCCAATTGCACAAATCCATTTATTGCTTTTTCACTTGTCCAACTCTAAGTGATCAAGTTCATTTTCTCTCCACTCCTTCACTTCACGTGGGTTTTTATGTACATTGTGACTTTGACCTAAACCTCACAGAGAGAAGAATTCGGGACAGCCATTCATATTTTCAGATTTTCTCTTCTTGCGCTAATTTTGTGATTTTACTTCCGTCTAGATAACAAATCGACAACCTATTTGTTTGATTTTGCATGTTTTTATTCTAAAAAATTGAGGTGTAGCCATTAGTCTGCAAACTTGTAACATTGACATTAATTATTCCAATTGTTACCGCTATGGTAGAGAGGGTATTTTCTGTAATGATTATTGTCAAAAATTGACTGTGTAATCAGATAGTAGATCAATTGTTAAGTGATAATTTGATTGCATATATCGAAAACAATGTATTCATCAATATTAATAATGATGTAATTAAACGAAGATGTTTAGAGTATGAAAACGCGTAGCCTACAAATGTAGTGGTCAACTGACTTATTTTCATTAATGTCGTGTTGGTTTGAAAATTTTGTATTTCACTTTTTGACACTTCAATATCGAACTTTTGGCTCCATCCCTGCTTGAAATTCCTTCTCAATATCCTAAAGTATGGCCATCTAAAGGATATACCCACCTGCATTTCAGAGTTGTGAGATTTTCTCCTACTCTCCATGGAAGAAAATGTCTTCTTTGCAGTTTCTAAAATTGCCTTATTTGATACTTGTTTCTCTAAGTATCAATATGCTTGTATAGGAACAGTTGAGACAACGTTAAGCGCCTGTTTGAACTTTATTTTTGGTTAAAAATGTATTTTAGAATAGTAGATTGATGAAAAATGTGTGATAAAAAAATAGGAACGTTTTTAGATTTATCGCAGTGTTTTGAAAGGCGTAAGGCGTGGCAATACGTGTATGCCAAGCTAGGGGCTGAGCGAGCTTGGGCAAGACATAGGCCTAAAAAAACATAAAAATGTGTTTTCTTATTTTAACATATTTTATTAAATTTTTAATCAATCAAAAAATCATTTAATAATTAAAAATAATATCTACCAGATATCTAAAACAAATTTATAAGAAATTTAGACATTTTTCCAGAGTTTTCAATAAAAAGATAAGTTCCAAATGTAATATTAAGTAGTAAATAAATAGGAATCTTGGGAGATCTTCTTTGTTCAAGGTTTCAAGCAGTTATTTTGAATTTAAAACTGACAAAGTGAAGAAATCAACATTTGATTTCTAACTTAGAGAAATTGTAAATAACAAAAAAAAATGATAATTATGCTCGCCTAGATACGCGTAACCGTGCCTAGGCGCTTATTAACGGTCAACGATGTTCTCAAATTTTAATATGCCCATTTCAAATCTACAACATCTTTCTACTTTGAAGGTTCAAATTCAAATTGTGGGGGTTGTCCCTTCTTCAATTACCTATAGAGCTATTCCCCACTAAAAAATTGTCTACAAAATTCAACATCACTCCCTTGACCATCTCAAGGAATTGAAGATACTTTACTCATTAAAGTAGGTAGTAAGCATATCCCTCTGTACATAGGGAGATGCTGGACGGACATTGTCGACGCCCCTTGGCGCCCTATTTGGCCTTGTCCATATATATTTATCCTTGTACATATTTTCCAGGACAAATTTCTCATTCTGAGTTGATTAAGCTTATTCATAAAACATGGATTAACCAGTTATGAGCAACTCGCAAATCAAACAAAAACTCCACTCAACTCAATGCACTGAATGAGTTAAAATAATAATAAAATAAAAAATAAAAAAAACCTTCTCCAATGCAAGTTGATAGGAACTCCATCAAGATGATGCGATAAATAAAATAGATAATTTTAGATCTCCGTTAAACATACCAAACTCAGCAAAATTTATATATAGAAGCATTGAAAATCAAAATTGAACTTGAGTTTTTAAATCGCAATTAATGTCATATAGATTGAAAATTTTTCAATACCTATTTTTTGTATCCCACATCACGTGGATAGATTCCCTATTAACTTGCATTAGAGATACTTCTTATAATATCTTTCACTTTGTTTTTATGACAATTTTTAAAATAATTTATGATTACATTAAAGATGCTCTTACGAGAGATTGATTGTGTTCTCTTTTCTTTTTATCGTATATTATTTAATTTTAATTTTTCTTTTATATTATTTAACTAAAAGGGTTGCATTTAGTCTATTTATCCAAAAATTGACAATTTTAATGGTCAATTGATTGGAAACATCCAAAAGGACTAATTCCATCAATTAATTGAAAGATTAAGGATGTTCATGCCAAAAATTTAAACCTTGGGGACCACTTGGGCTAGTTCCCATGTCCAGTGATGGCTGCAAAGGAGGTGAAACCTAAGTCTAATTTTTTATTTTATTAAAGAAGGTATTATTGCAACTTTTGTCTGAAGACAAAACTCTTACAAGAACACGAGATAGGGTAAAAACCCAAACTGAAATTAATCTAAAAATATAAAATCTAGACGGTTGAGAATCACCCAGAAAGCTTAGAAGCCTCAAGATCAGCAGCCTGCTTGAGGAAACTCTTATCATCATCTTCAAGAGCCATCTGAATTGGATTAGACCCGAGTCCATCAGCAATAGCCAGCATAATCATCTTCATCTCGGTCCTAAACTCCTCCTTATCCACCGTCCCGCTTCGGTCGCAATCGAATTTGTCAAAAATCGAGTCGTAGAGCTTCGTCAGTTCCTCCGGCGGCGTGGCCACGTCCACCCCGAAGTGGGTCTCGATGAGGCGGAGCGACTCGAAGGCGCGGCGGAGCTCTGATCTTGATAAAACGCCGTCGTTGTTGAGGTCAAGGGAGGCAAAGGCTTCGTCTACGCTTTTTTTGAACCGGGCCTCGTCTTCTACGAACGAACGGACTGTTGAACCGTCGATGATTACAACTCCCATTTCAATTTGCTCTCTGTACTCTGCGTGTGTTTTGGGTAGAAAAGTGGTTGTTAGCGAGAATTGGAGAAGAGGTAGTGGTGGTGGTCTGGTATTTATCCTTGGAAGTGTTATAAGCACGTTTGGCTAAGCTTAAAAGTGGTCAATGTTACTTTTAAATAATTCATAATTACCGAACGGAATATGTTAGTTGTACATAATGCGATAATGCGGTGTCCATCCAGATATCCATTATCGAGGAGGAGAATTCATTTCGAATAAATTATATTTTATTTGTAGTAAGTTTTCCTTCATGTTAGGGGTGTAGACTGGGATGAACAATCTCATGTGACCCTCATGGAAATGTAGCATGACATAAGCTCTACATGTTTTGTTAAAAAGGAAGTTTTTTTTTCCTAGTTGGGAATTTTAATTTGATTTCTGAGTCATTCAACTTTAGGTAGTGTTTGATACTGAGTTTTCCTAAAATATATTATTCTCTCTTTTTTTAACTACATAATTTTTTATTAAAATAATATTACATGTAATTCAAAAAATTTCCTTCTTTTTTAACCACGCATTTTCAATAAATTTACTATTTCAAAATACATTTTTTTAGAAAGAATGTGGTTCAAACTCACCCTTAATTTTGTTTTTCAAACATCTTCAAGTCACATATCATCACCTTCCATCTTCAAACTAATTGAAATTTTTAGTTGACATTTATGATGTACCTGACTTTCACGTAATTGTTACATGACCCCCTAAAATAAAAAATTGTAAGCTACGAGACAAAATTTTTAAATTAGATATGAGATTTTATTGTAACATTTTTAGGATATGACATGACATGGCATACATATATATATTATTATATGTTTGTTTAATAAAACAGTGGCGCTACACATACAGAACCACTCTCACAGGGGGTTCACAAAACAATTGTTCTTATATGTTTCTCAATCTTTGTTTACTATTTGCCAAAAATAAAATTTTGAGTAGTGAATTTTTGGAAAATGTGTAGTTAAAAAATAAGAAAATTTTTTGAATATATGTACAGAATATTTTATTGTGAAAATATGTGATTGAAAATGAGTATGTAGAATAAAAAAATTTGAAATAATAATTGTCAAATAGGGGTTAAGTCGGCTAACTTTTTGAAAATAGCGAGTGGCGGAGGGGATTTTTTTTTTTTTTTTTTTTAAAGTTCAATGCCAACTCGAGGATATTTTAATATTTAAGAGCAATCGGGAACATTTATAAAATTCTGTGGCAACTGAGAATATTTAACCCCCTTATCCTCTCAATTTTAAAATAACATGTCAAAATAATGAGCTAGTTTTGTACAGCTAAAAAGTTAATTAAAATCAATTTTTTGACCATTATTTCACTATTATAATTGTTATTTTTGAATTCTTCTCTCATAGGTAGGACCCGCTTTATCTCTAACGGTCAAAAAATCAATTATCAAAATCTTTACAAAACAAACACAATAATAAATCGACTTTTTGGTCATTTACCAATTATGTATAAAGCTGGGTGTATAAGTCCCATTTTACAAGGCCTCTCACACCTAAACAAATATCTCAAAAACGCCCACCCCTATGCTAGTGAGAAGCCTGTGGGGGTTATGTCCCTGGCACTGTAGCTTCATCCACACCTAAAGGCAATTTTTTCGTCAAACATAAATTTGATCGTAAGAACAATTTATTCGAACATATTAAAAATGTAAAATTAATTTTTTACTTGAAAGGAATTTTACTTTTTAGGCTAAGCAAACATGGTCTATGAGGTGTTAGATGGTGGTGATGGGGTGCACATTGTTTATGGCCATCAAATTCAGTTGCCTTCGAACATAGAATTTTGGAACGTGGATTCGTTTGCGGTGGATGAGAAAACAACTTTTTATCTTTTGCTTTTTGATTGAGAGAATCAAATTATAAGTATCAAATGGCAAACAAAGCCAGCCTTGTATTTGGAAAGTGACAAATTACGCAATAAAATAGAAGCATTTTTTGGGGTTTAGGTTCACCGTAGCCGTAGGATTATACTTTTGTTCTGGAACACGTGTTTAAAACCCGTTATTCTAATCGTGAACTCGGTTCAATATGTAATAATTGTAATAATATAATGATATTATTCCCTTTGATATTTTTTTCGCTAATTGTTTGACATTATTAAAGGTTTAACCTCAACCTTAAGGGTCCTTCACCGCTCCTGTCTTGAAGTATCGTGAGGAAGATAAATCGCAAGTTATGCCTCCAAGGATACAAGGTGGAAGGCTGCTTGTACACTTACACTTACCCAAGAGCCAAATCTATATTTTAGGATTGGAACCCTTGATGCAACAACCTTAAGCAAAGTTGGATTTCTCCACCCTCCCCTTTTACCTCTTGGAGATGTGCCCTGGGGGCTTATTGTTTGAGATTATTATTTTTATATATGATTGTGATATTATTATACAATTATTATAAATTAGGGAGAAAAGTGAAGAAAATAGAAAAATATTTGTATGTATTTTATTAAGAATCAAAACTTTATTTTTATAGGGTAAGATTAGGATCACAAGAGATAAAATAATCATAATAACAAGGGCAACGGGATAAAATGATCATTTACTAATTAATATATAATCTACAACATTCTCCCTTGAATGATTATTTACATAATAACTTCCTCATTAAAAATCTTGTTTAGCAAAGACTTGAAAAGATAAAAATAACAAATAAAGGAAAAAAGGGTACAAATAATTTAGAGTAATAAATATTGTCTCGTTAAAATTTTATCAAGAAAAATCAATTAAATTTTTTTTTTTTTTTTTTTAAAGTTCAATGCCAACTCGAGGATATTTTAATATTTAAGAGCAATCGGGAACATTTATAAAATTCTGTGGCAACTGAGAATATTTAACCCCCTTATCCTCTCAATTTTAAAATAACATGTCAAAATAATGAGCTAGTTTTGTACAGCTAAAAAGTTAATTAAAATCAATTTTTTGACCATTATTTCACTATTATAGTTGTTATTTTTGAATTCTTCTCTCATAGGTAGGACCCGCTTTATCTCTAACGATCAAAAAATCAATTATCAAAATCTTTACAAAACAAACACAATAATAAATCGACTTTTTGGTCATTTACCAATTATGTATAAAGCTGGGTGTATAAGTCCCATTTTACAAGGCCTCTCACACCTAAACAAATATCCCAAAAACGCCCACCCCTATGCTAGTGAGAAGCCTGTGGGGGTTATGTCCCTGGCACTGTAGCTTCATCCACACCTAAAAGCAATTTTTTCGTCAAACATAAATTTGATCGTAAGAACAATTTATTCGAACATATTAAGCCCCTGTTTGATTTTCATTACATTACATTACATTACATTCTATTTTTCTCTCTCCTATTTTCAACCACACAATCTTCCATAAAATAATATTACACGTAAATCGAAAATTTTCTTTCTTTTTCAGCCACTCATTTTTCAAAAAAAACTATTCTATACATTAAATTTTCCCCGTAATGGGGGCCAAACAGGGGCTAAAAATGTAAAATTAATTTTTTACTTGAAAGGAATTTTACTTTTTAGGCTAAGCAAACATGGTCTATGAGGTGTTAGATGGTGGTGATGGGGTGCACATTGTTTATGGCCATCAAATTCAGTTGCCTTCGAACATAGATTTTTGGAACGTGGATTCGTTTGTGGTGGATGAGAAAACAACTTTTTATCTTTTGCTTTTTGATTGAGAGAATCAAATTATAAGTATCAAATGGCAAACAAAGCCAGCCTTGTATTTGGAAAGTGACAAATTACGCAATAAAATAGAAGCATTTTTTTGGGTTTAGGTTCACCGTAGCCGTAGGATTACACTTTTGTTCTGGAACACGTGTTTAAAACCCGTTATTCTAATCGTGAACTCGGTTCAATATGTAATAATTGTAATAATATAATGATATTATTCCCTTTGATATTTTTTTCGCTAATTGTTTGACATTATTAAAGGTTTAACCTCAACCTTAAGGGTCCTTCACCGCTCCTGTCTTGAAGTATCGTGAGGAAGATAAATCGCAAGTTATGCCTCCAAGGATACAGGGTGGAAGGCTGCTTGTACACTTATACTTACTCAAGAGCCAAATCTATATTTTAGGATTGGAACCCTTGATGCAACAACTTTAAGCAAAGTTGGATTTCTCCACCCTCCCCTTTTACCTCTTGGAGATGTGCCCTGGGGGCTTATTGTTTGAGATTATTATTTTTATATATGATTGTGATATTATTATACAATTATTATAAATTAGGGAGAAAAGTGAAGAAAATAGAAAAATATTTGTATGTATTTTATTAAGAATCAAAACTTTATTTTTATAGGGTAAGATTAGGATCACAAGAGATAAAATAATCATAATAACAAGGGCAACGGGATAAAATGATCATTTACTAATTAATATATAATCTACAACATTCTCCCTTGAATGATTATTTACATAATAACTTCCTCATTAAAAATCTTGTTTAGCAAAGACTTGAAAGGATAAAAATAACAAATAAAGGAAAAAAGGGTACAAATAATTTAGAGTAATAAATATTGTCTCGTTAAAATTTTATCAAGAAAAATCAATTAAACAAAACTTGAGCGAAGAAAAAGATTACAATTACTTATTTAATTTCAATTAGTAATACTACTTGTACATAAGACGTTATAGAAAGTTTTATAAATAGATGATGTGTCAAGAAGAGAGCGAAGAAGGCTTTTCCCCCTTTTTTAGAGAAATTTTAACTCAATCATATTTCACCATATCATGTGTGTACATCAATCTGTAAGTGATAATGTACATGTAGCAAAATCGAATTTCAATTGAGTGGTGACAATTGTCTTTTTGAATTATGTCGTTTGTTGAAATATGTTTATGGAGAGCTCAAATTACATAAGGAAAAATATGATATGAATATTTTTAGTGGACATTATACCCTCATATACTTTTCAACTTATCATTTTGTTAGAATTCGATTGTGATTCGAATTCTATTTGAAAATTTTATTTGAAATTCTATTTGGGAGTTCTATAAGAGTTGGTAGTTGAAGAAGTCAAAGACATAAACAAGGAGAAGATTTGCATTGAAGATAGCTCGCTTATCATGCTTTCGAGCAAAAATTTCAGTAACATCACTGTTAGCTAACTGCTAGGAAAGCGCTCCAGCGACAGTAGCGCTACTTGCTAGTCAGGAGGGCACCGCTTGAGCAATCATGTTATTTGGTACATTTGTATTTCACAATTTTGACAAATTTTTCTCTCCTATTCAATCTTAAACACTGCTATGGATTATGCTTATTCTATTAGGACTACACCTTTTGTTAGACTCTTCTTGTATTATATATTCGAGTAATTATATCTCTTGGGAGATCATCCAACATAATTTTGTACTATTTACATATCTTGATATTAGCGAATTCTCCTTCTCTACTTGTGATTTTTTCTTGATTGGGTTTACATAGATCTTGTGTTATTATTATTTTCCATATTGCCATATCTCGTCCTCAAGTTGTCAACAAATTGGTCTTTGAGCGAGGTTTGATTTTCCGCATGGTAAGTATAAATTTCTATATTCCGCTTTTGGATCACAATGCTAGATTTTTGTTATTATAGGTAAAGATGCAAGTAGTGTTCACTCGGATGGATTTGGACGATATTTTGTTGGAATTTGATAAGATGTTCAACTTAGATGCTGGAGGAGAAACAATGTAAAGGATCGAAAGATCCTATCTCAAGTTCATTTTTATCTTTTGAATCAAATTCTTAAGAATGTTTTAAAGGAAAAAGTCGTCGTGTTATAGTTAAAATTGGACCAGCTATTGATGACGAAAAGTCTAACCAGTAAATTACATATGAAGCAGTCATTGTATTCTCATCGTATGACTAAAGGCAGGTCTATAAAAGATCGTTTAACTATATTTAAGAAAATTGTCACTAATTTGGAGACCATAGAAGTTAAGTATGATGAAGAGGATTTAGGGTTTATTATATTGTGTTCGTTGCCTACTTTGTATATGATGTTCAGATACACCATTTTGTACAATCGTGATACTCTTACCATTGATGAAGTTTATGATGCCTTGTTTTAAAGAGAAGATGAAACAAGTTGTTAGATCTGAGACTCGGGTAGGGGCATTGTTGCTTGTGAGAGAAATTTTGGTGGTTATGAGAGACATATTTAAGTCTAATTATAGACATATTTAAGTCTAATTATAGTGACAAATCTATAACTATTCCAAAAAAGGGGCACATAAAAAAGGATTGCTATAAGTTGTAGATAAAAATAAATTAGTTGCTGCAAATCAAAAGTGATAATCAAAAAATTTAGGTGAAGCCAATATTGCAAAAGAAAAAGTCCACAATGATGGAGAACTTCTAGTTATTTTTTACGACATTGCCAAGCCTTGTGAGGATTAGATTCTTAATTTAGCTTGCATTTTTCATATGTGTACTAATTGGAATTGATTTTCGAAGTATGAGGCAGATTAAAAAGGTGTGTGGTAATGAAAACAAAATGCACCTTACAGAATAGCTGGTATCGAAATAATCAGAATTTAGATATTTTATGGGACTATCAAGACACTTGATGATGCCAGACATGTTTCAAATTTGAAGAGAAATCTTATATTTTTTAGTATTCTTGATTCAAAAGGATAAAATTACATTGGTAAAGGTAGACTCGTGAAGGTTAGCAAAGGTGCCCTTGTTTTGATGAAGGGGCAAAGAAGGTCTGCCCAGTTATATGTCTTACAGAGTTCTAAGTTATAGGCGATGTAGCTGCTACCACTTCTTCCTTGTCAGATGAAAAAGTTACTAGACTTTGGCATATGGGTGAGAATTGAATGGCTGAACTGAGCAGGAAAGGATTTCTTGGTGGTCAAAGTACTAGTAAATTGAAGTTTTGTGATCATTGCATTTTTGGGAAGCAAAAAAGAGTTAGATTTACCATAGGTATTAATAATACGAAGAGAACACATGTATGTGCTGAGCATTATTGACGATTTTTTCTAGTAAGTTTGAGTGTTCTTCTTAAGTTTTATATATTCAGTGAGTGGAAGACCATGACTGAGAAGTAGATGGGGAGGCAGGTGAAATGTCTCCACACTGATAATGTTTAGGAGTTTTATTCTAATGAGTTTAATACTTTCTGTTAGTCAAATAATTTTGAGACATTGACAGCTAGTAAGACTCGACAATAGAACGAGGTGGCCAAGATGATGAATAGGACTTTGATCGAGAAAGTATGTCATATGCTTTCTAATGTTGGTTAACCCAAGTCATTTTGGACTGAGGTTATTTCTACAGCTAGTTTTCTTGTAAATTGTTCGCCTTCAACAACTACTGATAAAAAGATTCCAAAAAAGGTACAATCTGATAATTCTCCTAGTGATGGTGATTTGAAGATATTTGGAAGTCCTGCTTACTCTTTTGTTGATAATGAGAAATTAGAACCTAGTCTGAGAAAGTGTGTGTTTCTTAGCTTTAAGTCTAGCATTAAGAGATATAAGTTATGGTGTCTAAAAACAAGTAAAGTATTAATTAGTAGAGGCGTTATATTTAATGAAAGTGAGATGCTTCGTGATTTACGTTCTATAGATTCTTGTGAAGTAAATTAGCATAAATTAAACACAAAGGTAGAGTTTGAGTTTGGCTTAGCGTCTATATTAGAGAATATGTCTCTGTTTAGTTCAGAAGTTAAGGATAATTTTGTTTTTGCCACCACAACTGTAACATCTCGAATTTTAAATCTTAATTCTATATGGCTAAATTTAATGTTGATAATTTAGCAAATAATATAGTCCATGTCAAGTCATATCGTCACACTAAAGTCTAAAAGTTGAAGTGATACATGCGACTTACTCATTTGCATAAATGATTTATTTTGTTTACGTGTATTTTTAGAATTTTATCGTAAGTTATTTGGGTTGAATATTTAAGTATTTTAAAGTTAATAAAAAATATATCGATATTATACTCATTTTATAGTTCGTGTTGAATAATATAAATTGGCCCGAGAAGAAATAATTTTGCACTAATCATATTTGAGCTATTTTGATAGAAAGAATATATGTGAAAGAAAATTTCACGGTACAATTTCCTAGGAAATTTGAAACGGTGCATATTCATTCAATTATATAATAATTAATTAATTATTATTTTTGAATTCCACAAACTGACGTGATTGATTGGAAATAAAAACTATATTAATTGACCAATTAATTTACAGACTTAACTTTTTGTACGTTTGAGATTGATTGAAAATAAAAACTATATTAATTGACCAATTGATTTACAGACTTAACTTTTCGTACATTTGAAATTTATAGATGTCTTGCTGAGTATTTTTTTTTTCAAAATACTCACTCTTACAATAACTTTCAGATAGAATGGATCGTGAGGACATGTGGCAGATTGACCAAGTGGTGCTTATGAGGTCGGCAAGTAAAGATTTTAACCCGGATTATCATAAATTTTTTTATTGTTAGGACATCCTATGTTTAATTATGTGCACATTATTTTCGTACTTTTGTGTTCGAAGATTGGACATTTTATGTTAAATTTGAGTTTTTGCTTTTGAAAAATTATAGTAGTCTAAAATCTTGAATTATATGAAAAATTTTAATTGAATCGTTAGATTATCTTTGTCAATTTATTGATCAAATCAAATAAAAAAAGAGAGAAATTTTTGCCTAAATAAGATAGAGGAGATGTTTGGTAACATTTCAAGTCTATATTTAAAAAAAAAAATAAAAAAATAAATAAAAGAGCAATAGAATTGGAGCGTCACAACAAGTGCCACGGTATTCTATTGCTAAATACAGACTCGGAAGAGATTAGAGGTTTGATAAGGCTAATTTAGTTACTTATGCTTTGAATGCAACTGACTTTGAATAGGGGGCTTGGACTTGATTGGCATTTGTTGTTGTGTTTCCTTGGGGGCTTTTTTGGTTGAGGTGGAGAGTTTTGTTGAAAAGTTATTGTTTTATTCATTGTAGTAGAATTCGTTTAAAAGTGGAGATTTGCTAAAGTTTGATGGTGATCCAAATTTTATTTGGAAGTTCTATTGAGAGTTGGTAGTTGAAGATATTAAAGACGCAAGTAAGGAGAATATTCGTGTTGAAGATCTCTCATTGGCCGCTCATCAAACGCTCTAATAAAATATCAATAAATCATTGCTAATTGCTAGGTAAGCACTCGAGCGGTTGTGGTATCGTTCACTAGCCGCGAGAGTGCCGCGAGAGTGATCGTGTTATCTGGAGCAATTGGGTTTCATGATTGTGACAATTTTTTCTCTCTTATTCAATCCCGAACACTCCATTATTGGCTTATTGTATTCGACCTCCAGAACTTAAAGCAACCAGCAGCTACTTCGAAGCATTCCGTATGAGTGATAACTAGCGATATGCATTGGAATCTTGATTGTGAATTAGGCCTGCAGGTGAGCATCAATACCTTGGGACATCATCTTTTCAAAAGCTTTAAACTCAAGCTCATCCGTCGGGATCGCCGAGAGTAATTATATCTCTTGGGAGATCATCCAACATAATTTTATACTCCTTACATATTTTGAAATTAGTGAATTCTCATTCTCTACCCATGATTTATTTTCCTAGTTTTCATGTAAATTTTTTGTTCTTGGTATTATTTTTCATATTGTTATATCTGTTTTTAAGTTTTTTGACACATTTAAACAATCAGAAACAATGTTTTTCCTTCAAAAATCAGGTATTTCCCACCTCCACCCACCATAAGCCCTTACCCATTTCCCAAGTCGCAATCACACCCCATACCACCACAATTTCAGCTTGTCACCACCACCCACCAACTCTACCATGCCGCCACCAGCACCACCTTCCACCACAACAATGACCATCGTTACCACCATTTTCCACACGTAAGAAGCGATGGGGCGTTACTGTTATCATAGATGCAGAGTCAACTGCTGCAATAACAGTGCTCGATGCTAGCTTTCGCAGTAATGTTGTAATGCTGCTATTGCATCATCTTTGCGATGCTGTTGTTGCACTAGTGCCCGCTTATCTGGATGATTGTGACCAATAAAAAGAATAATTTGTGACCAATAGATAATATGTAATCGATAATTTGTGACCAACAAATAATGTGACCTTACAAAATGTATGATTACAACTAAATTCGTAATTGTGTATTACAATTTGTGTCTTCGTGACTGTAACCTTATCTGATTAGTGTCACTATGACATATTATTGTGGCCTTGACTTTTATTAGGTTGTCACACTGATTTTTGAAACTTTTTCATAAGTTTCTAATTTTTGAAAGTGTCATAAAACCTTTGCAGTTATGTATTCTTCCCATATTTTCCTCTGTTGTTAGACTTGTGCATTAGCGACTCAAACTTTTCTTCACTCACAATTATGACTTCAAACATTTAGCCCAATTTAATAATTGATATTACTTATCTCCAACTTGTCAATTATTCAAAAAGGATCAAGTAGAATCTACATGAAGAAACAATCTCCATGCTCACGTATTATACAAACTTCACAAAGTTTTGAAGAGCACCTATTGTTGAAACGAAAAAAGAAATTAAACCAGCTAAGGATTATAATTCAACAACCATTTAAGTCTTTAGGGATTTTCTTTACTGTTTCCATCTGAAGACGTGTGGTAGGCTACGGTATTAGGTTTCGGGCGTATTAACTTGGCATAATGGCATTTACTTATACAAAGTTGGCTCAAATACTAATTAAGCTTCTCATGTGTTTTCACGTTCCTAGCTCATGAAATTTGATAAATGAATCGTAAATTCTCTATCAGAGAGCATTAAATTGTAATAAGGTCTAAGTTACTATGGCGGGGCTCAGATGGTCATTCTTCTTAGACTATATATCTCATCCTTTATGGAGTGTTATTGTAAAATAAGAAATGATCGTTGTTCGTCAGAATCCCGCAAGCGTACAGATTCGTTGTATAAGTAATAATCGTGATGAGAGAGTTATCGTCCCAAAGGGTATAAGGATCAATTTTAGTATATTTAATATATTCAAATTCGTGTTTGTAACTAAAAGATGATCGAAGGAATAGCTAAATAATTTTTATAACTAAAACTTGTGAAAACAATGAAAGTTGGTTTAAAAATCAAATGTGCGAACGTATTGGATTTTCGATGCCACTGATCAATTCTTAGTTGTAATTCTCAACCAGTGATAATTATCTCAAATCATGCAATTGTGACGATCGATAATTCCACTATTATTTATTATTCTTTCCCAAGATATAATAAACTTATGATTACCACGAGACGATTCTATTCCTAGTCCGAATTCATATGGCAAACATGCATTGATATTTAGGATTATAACATATGATCGCACACGCCATAAATATTATTCTTAACATTTATTGCACGTGTATCCCAATAATAGCGTTCTACCTATCGTGAGTTTTCGAACACTGCGAATAAACAACTTATTATCCTAATAGGACGCAAACATTAAAACAATGTTAATAGGCATATTAATGAAATCACAATGTACAAATTAAGATAAAAAAAAAAAAACACACACGTCTTGAATTAAAAACTAAAAATTAAACAGTTTTGTCATCCATCCAATATATGAAAAGAAATTAGCCTAACATAATATTGGAGTTAAACACAAAAAAGTAGAAAGACATCACCGAAATTTGACGAAACGTGATTAATATCACAAATTTCCTTGACTTTTGCGTGTGTATTTCTATATCTCCAAGGCAGTCGTCAATATGTTTATTAATTTAACAGCATGCCACGCAATTATATGCGTCTCTTTTTCAATTCCAATAGCCCTCTATTTTTGTGTGTTTCCTCCTCAATTGGCGTGTAATAATCTCCAAGGAGATATCCTAATTCAACACAATATTACTTCCCAGTTTAACTCACCAATTGTTGCCCAATTATATGTGTATATATTTCCAAAAGGCAGCCTTTTTCAATGAATTCCAACCGTCTATTTTATTTCTCAAAACCCAATTTCAATTTTCACTTATTCATTGAGAAAATACTCTCTCTTTATATATATATATATATATATATATATATATATATATCACACATACAATCATACTCAATTCGATGGGACCTCTTTTTTCCTTTTTCAAATTATATCAAGATTTAACTCCTACAATTACTTATTCATTGAGAAAATACTCTCTCTTTATATATATATATATATATATATATATATATATATATCAGACAACCCTATTTTTTTTTTCTCCCACTTCCGCCTTTATTTTGGAGCCCAATTGCAATTTATCTTCCAAGGACTCTCTCCAATAATTGATGCAAGTTAGTCCTTTTCTTCATTGTTTCCTCAATTTTGATTCTCCAACTTTTATTCAAGTGAGATTTGGTCCACACACTTCTATTTTATTGCCAATTGATCCCTTTTCTTTTCCAATTGCTTCAAAACGGGTTAAACACTGAAACAAACAAAAATTAACTCAAATTAAATAAAATTCAATGCTTTGACGACATACAGAGTTTAATAATGTGGTCTAAATAAGTGCACAAATTTCACTAATCAATCGTAAGTGTAAATTTCAAACACTATAAAAGGTCGATAACTTGAATATTAAAATACATTAGTTGTTCATTTTGAAACAAAAATAAATACGTTAACATAGTTCCCAAAACAATGATATTAGAAGAGTTAAATGTTTTATTAGACACCGTACTTTACACTTCGTCACGGCTTAGCCATTGAACTTCGCTAAACTTCCCAATGGCCACTGAACTTAAATCCGTTGCACTAAAATGGCCACCGGATGGATTCCGTCTTTGCTTGTGCCTACGTGCATGACGGAAATGTGAATTGACAGTTAAAATTGTCCATATTTTGAGTGAGTTGCACACGTGGATGCCAAATCATCCAAACGAGCCCTTACCCATATAAACCCAAATCCAATTCATTTTCAAATCGTGCTTTCAGCTGCGATTTTGGAGAATCCTTTAATTTGGAGGAAAATGAAAGCATGAGAAGAAAGGGGTCAAGCCCAAAACACGCCCAGAGCCTTAACCCCCAAATCCATTTCAAACATCCAATTTGATTCGGTTTGCGCTAGCTGAATTTGGCAACCAATACCGCACACAGAAGGTCCACTTCATCTGAAGGTATTTTCGTGACAATGCATTTAATTGTTTTAAAAAAATGGTTGTTGATTTTAAACGACTGGTTGATTGTGAAATTTTAAATGAAAGTTACGGTAATTAGTTTTAATGCTCGAGGATATGCTAAATTAAATGGGTTGTTGATCTGAATTAAATGATGTTTAAGCATGATTACACTTTTGAATTGAAGTTTCAAGATCCCCCAACCCTTTGGTGCGTGAATTAATTTGGTTGGACTGAATGTGTAAAAATTGTGAAATTTAGAGCAAGTTGAATATCGGTTAGTTGAATAAGGGACAGTTGAGTAACCATTGGTTTGATCATTATTTTATAGAAAATATTATATCAACCACATAATGCATATGATTTAATGCATGCAGGCTTGTGGATGTGCAGGTTGTTTTTAACTAATTACTTCATTAAAACCACTTGTCGGAATGCCCAACAAAGAAACGACTTTGAGGATGTGGATTTGGCTTCTTGAAATGTATAGAGGTAGAGAAAAAAACTGAAAACTTAGGCCACTTATTCTCATGTTGTCGTAGAGATTGTGGTTATTTCAAGTGGAACTACAATTCATCATCGTTCGAAGAAATACCTTTGCAATTTGAAGGTGAGTTTAGTCGAGAATCGAATCTGTTTGTTCGGGTAAATCGAAGCCGAAAGAGCCACTTGAAGATTTGTCGTGTATGTTGAAGACATTTGTTCAGATAACAAAACAAAAAGATGTGGAAATATCCAGCAATATGATGATCCGCAAAGGAAAGGGAGTTATTGAGTACAAAGGGAAAGAAAATGGAAGAGTTCCTTGAATTTGATCCAACCATGTAATCAAATAAAAGTCTTACATTGTAGTTGTCAAACTTCATGCTTATGTAATCGTAAGTTGTAATGGTTGCAATAGTTTAAGGTTTCAAGACTTGGATGCAGTGTTGTAATAGATTAATGTTTTGAGACTTGGATGCGATATTGTAGTAACTCTGTTAAATGAGAATGAGAATGTATGGTCAGCAGTTTTATCTTCAGTTTTTATCTATGATTACTAGCAAATGTGGAGCTTGTCTGCACTTTTACATGGTGAGAATACTCCCGATATGTTTGCGTTTGGCTTTAGTTCTCTTGCATTACATATTGATATTGGATTATTAATGATGATTATAGTTGTTCTATTTTGATTTTTCTGATGTTGGTGGTTCTGCTGTAATGTATCTGATTTTAGCTATAATATATTGAACTTCATAATCATTCATTTCTGCCCTTGTATTCTTCTAGATACTGAACATATGACCAGGTTAAAATCTTTGCTAGAATTCCAACACTGAATTGAATACTTGGAGTTTTACTAAGCTGATGTCCTAACAAGATAAACCAAAGTATTTAGCTACAAAACTAAAGAAAAATAGCATCCGATTATGCGGTGTGCAAAAAATGTTCAAATCCAAAAGCATGTTTACAGCCCAGAAATTACTCCATGTTTAAACACAGCATCTATTTGTGCAAATCCAAAAATATGCTTCATGTTTATAAACAGATATTAAACACTCCAAAAAACGTTAATTTCATTCGGCCTTCATTCTGCCCGTGCCTTCCTGCTCGTAGACTGCATGGATGTGGCCGTCAAAGTCTTCACATTTCTCTTTTTCGTTCCCTTTCTGCCCTCAACAGCGATGATTCCACCTCTTCCATGCTCTGCACTTCAAACTTATTTGCATTAGGAGGAACATTATGTATGGTGGCAGCAGGTCCGAACGAAAGGCTTCCAGTGTCTTTGATACTTTATCTTTCTTGATTAATAAACCCAATGAAGCATCCAGAATTTTGTTTTATCGAAACTTTCCATGACTGTTTCTCACAAAAATAAAAGAGTGATAATTAGAAGTGCCTTGAATCAAATTAACTAGTTCACCAAATAATCCAACATATATAAATAACAACATAAAAAAAATTAGAACGATATCTTAATGATTCAACAAAATAACAAGTTTCCCAGATAATATTCTTCATTAGATCACGAGTCTCAAAATTCATTATAATTTCAGTTAGTCATTTGCTCCAAGTGTAAGAAACAAGACCTTCTAAGTTTCTAAAAACGAATTGATCTTGTCCACTCTTACGTTACTATGATTAATGCCACCCAATCTACTCCAAGACTGAGAAGTTTGTTAAGTTATTTTCTTTACTGGATTACAAAAACTAATTCAGGAGTTAAATGTTATGAAATAATACTAATTAACGCAAACAAGAATGTTAATAGAAGAAAGCTAGTACAAGAATGCCCGTAAAACTACATCAATGTATAAATTTCAAAATCTGAACCAAATTTACTTTCATTTCCGACAACCATGTGCATGCCTTCTCTAATGCAATCAAAAAACTTGCAACTCATTAGTCCGATTTTGGGAGGCCGCCGATGGAGGCTTGAAACTGATTTCGGGGTAGGGTTTGGGTTTGAGACTTTTAGGTTGTGGTTCATCGTTCTCACGCTTTTGGCTTCTGTATGATGGATTTTGGCTTCAATTTGAAGAAAGGTTCGAAATTGATTTGGGGGGTTAGGGTTTGGCTTCATGATTTGGGTTGAATCTTATCGTTCTCGCGTTTTCATTCTGTGTGCAAGTTTTTCCTCCCAACGCGAGTTTAATATTATATTGATAAGGGCTCGTTTGGATGATTTGGTATCCACGTGTGCAACTCACTCAAAATGTGGACAATTTTAACTGTCAATGCACTTTTTCGTCATCCACGTAGGCACAAGCAAAGACGGAATCCATCCGGTGGCCATTTTAGTGCAACGGACTTAAGTTCAGTGGCCATTGGGAAGTTTAGCGAAGTTCAGTGACCAAGCTGTGACGAAGTGTAAAGTACGGTGGTTAATGAAATATTTAACTCGATATTAGAACATAGTAAATGAAAGGCACACAACAAAAATAAAGTAATAACATAGGTAAAAATTTCCGTAAACGACCTCGAAGTTGATGAAGTTATTATTCCAGGCATTTTATTAGGAATAATGATATTTAACACTAGTTCATATGTGATATTATTATGATATGTTCAATTAAAAATGAAATTATATTATTTATTTAATTTTACATTTCATTTAATATACTTAGAGCCACTTAAACTGATATTGTAACACCAATATTACTAAATAACATTACTTTTTTGGTAGACGTTTACGTTTGGTCATACTTGTGGTTCTTTAATGCTTTCGTTTTTTACCCGAAGCATCAAACTCATTCGCCCAATCCTTGCATCTCATCGCTGGTCGCCACATTCATCTTGCAATTGCCTAGGCTCTATGTGCTTTGATTGAATTATCCATAATTCAGTATGAAAAACGTGGTGTTCTCTTGTGTTGGCCTTCCTTGAGCACAATATACAGTTAAATACGATGAACTAACGCTCATGTAGACTACATAAAAGTAGGAATATAATTATTTAAATGCTATCTCTAAGTCTTGCTGCCGCTCAAAAACTCGACCTCGACCCCGACCCAACTCGACCCATCAGGGTCTACCATCTAACAAAAGTAATATCACCCCTCTTGTGAATAATGCTTACTCATTTTGTTTTAAAATTTCGAAATAGTCGCTAAAGTGTCTCTCTCTTCCTCAAGTGCTCTCTAATGGTTTAGAGAATTACGATGTCTTTCCACATACAGTCTCCAATATTCCCGCACAGTGATACGGTAAATCTCCAGTGGATTTGATTTTACTAATGGTTAATCATAATTTACCCGACTTGAATGCTTTAGATTCCACCTTTCGGTTCGCCAATAATCAAACGCACTTCCAATTAGAAAACAAAAAAAAAAAAATCATTTCTTTTTCTTTTTCTTTTTTATAGAAATCTAAAATTACTACCTACCATGAATGGTTAATGGACTCGTGTGTTTGGTTTCCATTTTATCAATGTTTAGAGCATGTCTAGATCATGTTTAGTAGTAAATCGTATTATAATGGACAAATTTCATATCGAATAGATCAATATATTAGGACTTGAGCTATTTCTCTTAATAAAATTAATTTTTTAAGAAGGAACTCTAAATTTTAATATGGTATCGGAGCTCATTAATATTCAAAAGATAAGCATACAAATTTCAATATTGGTCTACTCAACCAAGTCAGCATCTTGCAGGGATTATTAAGGGACAAATCCCAAATCGAATACAAACTAAAATATAGACAAACATATAAGGAATTGAGCTAGTTCTCGTATCCAGGTTGTCATTTTAAAATGAAATATCAGCTTTTATCATAAGCAAACAAGAAAAGATAATTCTAGTATGAAATAAATATAATCAATGAGTAGCTCCCTTCCTACTTTTGGCCTTAAATTTCTTAGAATTTACGAAACGTTGTATTAAAAACTTGATACAATACAAATACACACAAAGAACATTAATTTATATCAGTACAATACTAAAATCTAAAACTTCAACTCCATAAAAAAGCTATGCTAGATGGTGTTGCTTGCAGGACCATACAATTTTTAAACAGCCTCAAATCTCAAAATCTTACACAAATTATTCATCTGCTTAACAGAGGAAACCAACGTTCGCGAAAATCAGACTGGTAAGAAATCATAAAGAGAAGAAGCACAAGCAGCAACCCAACACCCCACGGAGTCGAACCAGCCCGATGAATCGCGTCTTGTTCTGGGAATGGAAGGAAAAAGAGCGACCTTTCCAAGCTTGAAAGCAAGTGCACAACCATTAAAAGTATTAATGGCGACACCATGAGAAGCAGCTTGATCTGGTCGAACAAGCCCTCGAAAATAGACTCATAGTTTATGTACCATGTGAACCCTACAAACATGAAGAGGATAATGAGGAAGAAACATAAGTGTACAGGCATAGGAGGCTGAGGATTGTAAGCGTTGGACATTTTTTTACAAGGTTTGATTACGATTGAATTTGTGTTGTTTAATAATGTTGAGTAGACTATTGTGTGGTGAGTAATGAAAGTAGGGTTTTTTATAAAGAGACGAGGGCCTCGGGTTTGCACGTACTTCGAGAGTTTCCTTTTTGCATGGAAAGTGAAGCACCACTCGCTATGAATGATAATGGTAAGCACGTAAATTTTTAATTTGCTCCCTCGATTATTCATAAAGTACCTTAAATAGTTTAGATGTGGTTTTCCTATTTAAAAGTTGCCCAATGTAAAGTTTACGAGAAATGCTATAAGAACAGGGTCAACACCAGGCTTCAAGACAAGAAGGACACATGTTGAACCATGAATAGATAGTTTGAAAATTTTAAAAAAAGAAAATTCAATCAAATGCTGTTAACTCAATCTGTCAACACTTCCCCTATTTTTAACTCTGTTCAACCATCATTGCTAAAAGTTTATTTATAGTTAATGTCCAATATACGTTTATTAATATTCATTTCCAATTATTCCCCGATTTCACCTCTTTCCTCACCTCAACTTGTAGTTTTTCCTTTCTTCTTTCCTCATTATCCCTCCACTATTCGATCTCTATTTTTTTTTCTTTTTTCTTTATTATTATTATTATTATTATTTTGTCATAGCCGCTACCGGAGTACTTCTGAACAATTGTTGAACACTACATGAAAATAGGCATGAAGAATGGATGAGGAGGAGATGGGATGGGAAGAAATCGCACAAGGGTGTTTGGAAAATTTTATCCTATGATTGAGTCATATTCATTAAATATTCATTTTTTTAAACTCCTTTTCAATCATCTATTCTTTTGCACGTAAATTCAAAAAATTTCTATACTTTTAATCACACATCTTCAAAAAGAATTATTATATACAAATCTAATATAAAAAAATAGAGCTCAAACAGGGGCTTAGTAAAAATGAGGCTAGTCGAAAACTTAGTCCCTAAGCAATTTTTTCAAGTTCTATTATGCTCACATTATTGTGCCTGAGCACATCCTATAGAATAGAAAATAATCTCATGATCCTAAACCGACTTTACCTTAAAAAATGTAAAAATAAAAATTCAACGTTGTTTAAAAAGAACGGATTTCTTTAAATAGTTACTACAATTAATTTCTCCTATGAAATAAGATTTGAAATGACCTCAACTTGAGTAGACTCAATCTAAACACTAATTATAAGGCCAGGAAAAGTATGAATAATTTCAAGATTTGTTAGATTTCAAGAACCCATAATCCCTATTGTAAAATCTCTATTAATAAGTAGAATACTTTCGAGTTTTGATGGAATATAAAGAAATGAATTAAATAATAATAAAAAAAATAAAAAATTCCCCCTTTGCTTAGTGTTGAAGTTGCAAGTGGCGCGTGTAATAAAAGTTTCTCCTAGTGAAGACTTGATAAAGCTTAAAAAAGGTGTTCTAAATTTGCTTTGGATACATAATATAGGGTTCTCTCTGTTTCATGCTATCCAGCAAAATCTATGCAGTGGCCGGTGCAACTGCTGTAGGGTTAAGATTCATATTTAAAGAAATTGACGTCTGAGGAACTGACACGTGTCACCGGCCAGGACCAGATCTTAAGGGAACCCTTTTAGTTAATATTTAGTGCATGGAATATTATGGGATGGTACATTATTAAAAAGGTTGCTTACACATGGGTGTGTCCCATTTCATATCCTTTAAATTTGATTTGTCTATTCAAACAAAAAGTAGTGGTTGCCTCTAAAGAATTGTAAAGTACTTTTAAATGGTATTTAAGATTAATGGTGTGTTAATAAGTTAGACAAAATACCATTGATTGTTACATTCAGCCATCGTTTGATTCTGATTTTTCATACTAAAAAATTAATTTTTTGATCGTTATTTTCCTAAAGTAACCGTCATTTTTAACTTCTTCATTCATATATATAGGATTCATATATATAGGATCCATTTTTCTCTTTAACAATAAAAAAATTGATTCTTAAAATCACTACCGAACATGCCCTCAATTTTATTCGACATATGGAACATATTACTAAAGGTATGAAATATACGTACTTTCTAATTTCTTAAAATTTAGGATAATCTACATTTATCTTACTAAAAGTCAAACATAAAGTCCCCGTTTGGTGTAGTTTAAAATGTTGAGTAAAAATTAAAGTCAAAGTTAAAAATTAATTTTAATTTCATGTTTTACGATATCCATAACTTTTATTAACTTTTCAAACACATATTTCATAGACTTCTATTAAATCTAATTTTTAGCTATTAAAAATTTAATTTGCGGATTAATTAGAAATTAAAGTATTATTGTTTGAAATGTTAACAGGTGATAAATTACTATACACATTTTTTCAAAATTCCATAATTATTTGTTTTTGATTAATTTATGTCAAATGTGGAAAATTATTTGTTAAATAAATTACATGAACATCTTCAACAAAATAGAAACTTGTATTTTTTTTACAAATGTATAATGCAAAAAATAAAATAAACTAGAATGGTTTGCATGAGATCAAATCTAACGTGGGTAAGCATCTTTGATGGGGAAAAAAATTAAAAATTGCTTAAAATAATTTGGATTCCCGAATTTTCACAATAATAATATAAATGCAAACATCTAGGCATTTGCTACTAATTATATTAAGGAGAACTAAACCATTAAATATTATCTCTTCTTACTACTTTAGTCGAAGTCCGTACAATGAAAATGGAGATCCACTGCTCTTGCTTTCCACGTGTGGGGACCTTCATTGTAGCAATGAGAGATGCTTCTGAAATAGGGATTTATACAGGGATTCACCACAGCCCTTGATTAGAATTTAATCAAGGGCCGAAGTGAATCCTTGTATAAAACCCTGTCTAATTAGCATTTCTGTTGTAGTAATATGATGAGTCAGCCCTCATTTATCGTTTCAATTGTGCTATACATCTACTGTGAAAAACAAGGATGACATGTGTCGTCTCGCGATTGAACACTTTGAAAAATTAAAATATAAAACGCCCAACCATTTGCCACCACCTCAATATGTCGCCTCCTTCCCTGTTTTTAATTGTGGTTAATTGGCTTTATTGTTATCTTTTATACTGGGCCCTACCAAGATCCAACTCGTTTATGTTTACCCCCATTATTTCACACTTTTTCTTTTACCTTTTTTTTTTCCCTTTCATTTTCCAAGAAACTTCTAGAAATGTAAAAGACACTTGTGCATATTCAATGAAGATGAATATTTCGAAGCGTTCATATTTACGTTAAGTGCTCTTTTGTCTTGTGATTCAACAACACATGTAATTCAGGTAGTAAAATCTCTTTATTGGTATTTAATTTCTATATTATGGGTGACACTAAAAAACAAGATCGATGGAGGTTTCCTCTATTATTCCTCTCGCTATGATGATCGTGGTAATATTCTCCCATATTTAATGAGATTAAAAAAAATCAATATTATACGAGTGAATTTTCATTCTTCCTCAATCAGTGAAGTCGAAGAATTTATGTTCCCTTTGAGATTGAGAGCTCCAAGTCATACAAGTGTACATACCATCTGATATTGAAATAAAGAAAGGGTCCTACACGTCAAGAGCGTGTGGCCGAGTTGGCAAAGGGCATGGCCTGGGAAACTGGGTTTGGTTTCGACGAGGGTTCAACCCACGCTTGAGACATCCGCCTTCTCCTTGGAGAAGATTTAACCGGCTGGTGTGGTTGCGGGTCTCGTGCCAGCCCCCAGGTTTACCTAGTGCGCACTGGTCGTCAGTAGCAGCTGCGGGTTCCTGGGTTATCAAAAAAAAAAAATAATAAATAAATAAATAAAGGGTCCTACACAAATACACTCAAATTTTCTCGAAGAATTCTTAGAATTGGATTGATCTAATCTAATTAAGATCCATTTTACTAGTTTATGAATGAAATATTCTGAATAACCATAATTGTTGGGTTCCTAGAGAAAGGAATATGAAATGACTATGTTAAGACAAAGGGGTAGCTTTAGTGTGTCAATGATTCAGGGAGAAAGCTGATTCATCACATCAAAAGTAAAGACTCCAATTCGAAGACTTAGGGAGATGTTCGAGGCAGTCAACGCTTGACAAAGTCTTCCACTCGTGATCTTGGTTGAAGAGGTCTTTGGATTCTAATAATATGTTAGTTAATTATTTCATCTATTTATCTCATAATATGTCCCCTATAATAGGTAGCTCGTTTGAGAACAATCTTGAAATTCAAGTTCATTTTGAATTGTAGTTATATCAAATTGCTCGTTTGAGACTAATGTACTCTAAAATCATACTAAAACTTGAGGTTTCATCTTAAAATATCAATTTTATTAAGAGGAATAATTCAAGTCCTTGTATGTAATGAGCTCTAAAGAGGAATCGGTGTACTTGTTTTGGGTCTTAATTAGATCAAATTACTCGTTTGAATTTAATGAGCGCTAACACTATATTAAGATTCGTAAGTCCATCTTAAAAAGTTAGCATTGTTAAAAAAAGTAACTCCAGTGTTGATTCTTTATTTTCATCTACATTCGACATGAGATTTGTCCTTTAACGTGACAAGCATCGTATCTAGGCCATGATATTCGAACCAAGGTCATCTTGATTGGACTCCATCGGATTCCCCAAATCGAGCAGACCTTGGTTAGAACCTAGAAGTCAATGCATATTTGCCACTTCTTGTTGAGCTTCCAAACGAGGACTAGATTTGCCACTCAACTCGAATAATGTGCTTCTAGATTAAATCGATTTGATATGAACTTGTTAACATCTTCTTTTAAGGCTGCATACCTCTCTAGGTTGATCTTATCTTTTGCTTGTAAGGGACAAAATTTAGGATCAATTTTCTAGGAACTGCACGTTACCATCAGGTCAAGCCCTACATGGAGAATGCTACAAGTACTCCCTTGTCTATCGAATTCTTTACAACTTGCTAACGTGGCAAAGTTTTGAATTGTCAAAATCTCGGCTAAAAGGAAGGAAATAAAAACAGGAACAGTGCCAAAAAAAAAAAAAAAAAACAGAAAGAAAGAAAAAGGAGTGGTGCCTAAATTTCCCCCCGAAATCCATATCCCCAAATCCATTTCCTTTACCTTCCAACTCCGAAATCGAAGATGACCAAAAACTTAGCCGTCTACAGTAAAAATGAAGTCATGCTTGAACCCATTGGACGACGACAGCGACGCAGGCATCTTTGACATTGGCGACGACAGGAGGCTATTATCTCCATATTCTACGATCAGAGATGAAATTGAAGCCGACGACTTCCAGGCCGACAACCTCAACCTCGACGACAGCATGGGTAATATTTATTACTAACCTTGAAATATACTACCAGCATGTAATGGTTCTCATATTATTAACTAGAAATCTACTTTACCTGGGAGTGGGGCTGGAAGCTCAACTATGTATGGGATGTCTTCCTTGAATAAGATAAATACTCATACCCGGGAGGGGGCTGTCAACTGAACTATTATTGCTCTTATCCAGAAAAATGTTGTGAAAGTCCCAATTTTTAAGCTGAAGTGTAAGAGGAAAAAATCATTTCTTAGTGCAGTAGAAATAATTTTTTTACTGAAAAACAGTTAGTTGTTAATGGACCCAACTTTTGCCTTGCCCAATTACAATCATCTATATTTGAATGATTTTGTGTGAACACAACTATTAATTACCTGCTTCTCGTCAATGTAGGTTATGTGCAAATTCCTTCATCCGAAGATGACAATCTGAATGATAGTGGCATAGGTGAAGAAAAGAAAATTATTGAACCCACTGTTGGAATGAAATTTAAATATGAGAATGAGGTTTTTGAATTTTATAAGCACTATACTTACCAAATTGGCTTTCCTGTGCGAAAAAGGAATTCGAAGAAGGGTGAAGACGGAGTTGTTTGTTATGTAACCTTTACATGTAGTCAGGAAGGCCGTCGAACAAGTGGTACAACTATAGTTTTGAAGCCTCAGCCAACCATGCAAACTTGGTGTAAAGCAAGATTGACAGCATGTTCTGAACTTACTGGGGGATGGCGTATTAACACTGTCCACTTAGAACATAATCACAGAACAAGCCCATCCAAATCAAGGCTATATCGACGTAATCGCCATATTAGTGCACACGTGAAAATGCAGCTTGAAATTAACGACATTGCTAGAATACCATTGCACAAGAGTTTTAACTCTGCCATAGTTGAAGTGGTGGATATGACAAGATTGCATGCGTTGAGAAAGATTGTAGAAATTTCATTGACAAAGTCCGACGTTTGAAACTTGGTAAAGGAGACGCAGTTGCAATACAAGCATATTTTTCCAAGATGCAAGCAACTAGTCCTAGCTTCTATTTTAGTATAGACTTGGATGAGGAAGCTTGACTGCGGAACATATTTTGGGCAGATAATAGGTGTGGGCAAGCGTGTAAGGAATTTGGTGATGTAATCACATTTGACACCATGTACTTAACTAATAAGTACGAAATGCCGTTTGCTCCATTTGCTGGGTTAAACCATCATGGACAATCAAATCTTCTAGGATGTGGTTTGCTCTCAAAGAGGATACAAGGACTTTCGTATGGCTATTCAAGACGTGGCTTCAATGTATGCATGATCAAGCCCTACATGGAATTGTTACAGATCAAGACCGTGTTATGCAAAATGCAATTGAAATCATGTTTTCGAACACAAAACATAAATGGTATTTGTGGCATATAATGAAAAAGTTATCTGTAAAATTTAGTGGGCATAGACATAAAGCTTCTATTCTTCATGTTTTGCATTGTTTGGTGTATGACGTCCACAATTGTGAGGAATTTGAGCAAGGTTGGAACAAGATGCTCAAAGATTATGATTTACACAAGCATGCTTGGTTAGCGGGTCTGTACAATGAAAGAAGTCAATGGGTGCCATGTTATTTGAAATCTTCATTTTGGACGGGTATGTCAACCACACAGCGGAGTGAGGGTTTTAACGCATTTTTCGATGGGTATGTTCATTCGAAAACATCCCTAAAGCAGTATGAGCGTATGTTGCGATGTAAAGTTGAGAAAGAGTTTTAAGACGACTTTAGATCATTTTCAAAAATAGTCCCATGTGCGACAAGGTGCGAAATGGAGAAAAAATTCCAATCGGTTTACACAATCGCAAAGTTCAAGGAATTCCAGGAGCAGTTCACCAGAAAGGTATATTGCGAAGTACTATGCGCTCATGATTCGTACATGCATACTATAAATGATGTACGTGAAGACATTATTTTGAATGACTGTATGAAGACATGTACTTTTAAACTGGGGCTGCGTAAGGATGAGTGTGATTTCAAGTGCAGTTGTCACTTATTTGAGTTCAGAGGAATAGTTTGCAAGCATGTGATTGCAGTTTTGATCCGGAATCAGGTGAAATTAGTTCCCGAGAAGTACATATTACGTAGATGGAGGAAAGATGTCAACAGACCATACACAAGGTTTCTGATCAACTACGACGGTTGGATTAGTACTCCGGACAAGGTTAGATATGAGGAATTGTGCAGTGCATTTACAAAGTTAGCGGACTTGGTAGCACATGACCAATCTTGATCCGAAAGAGTTATGGAGTAGATTGAATTCCAAATAGTAGAGGTATCGACGTTGAATCCTACAATGATGAGCTCCCAAAGCTTTGATGAATTAGGAAAGAGTGGTAGCGGAATCATCTTTGACCCGAAATATACGAAGAGCAAGGGAATTCCAAAAGAACTTTGTTGAAAGGGACATCTAGAAAGTAATTCAAAGACAAAAAGATGTTATCGTAAGGTATAAAAACTTCATGCCTTTTATTATTTTCTTCTCATTTGTTCAGTAGTTCTACACATTGAATCATACTGTTTCTTCCCATGTTTTGTAGGTGGCATCGAACTCAAGTACATCGAAAAGACAGCTAAACGATGATACATCACCTCCAACCAATGACCAGGTAACTGTTCGGACCAGATTTATGCATACAAACATTGCTAAGTTCCCAATTAACTTGTTTGTAAATGATGTTTCTAATTCCATTTGTAGGAACCTTCCTTCCCAACATTTTGGCATGCAGGAAAGCGTAGGGGATTTTGGTTCAAGGGTGTAATTCATAAGTTGAATACCCAGTGTTTATGTTATATTGCAACCTTTAGTGTTTGCAGTTGTGAATTAATTATGTTTGGCTTGACTTGTTACATATCACTGCAAATTGTTGTATTTTCTATTGAATCACTTATCCTCTATTCTCAAGATTTGTGCAATGTTTACTGCTTTGAATCCTACTATTTTATTTTATTTATTTTTTCCCGAAGAGAAAGTTTACATCATGTCTGATTATTGACTTGTTTATATTCGAACTTCTAATTACTTGATTCATTTTCAATATGATAAAGGAACTTCAAGAAATTGACAAAGTGATAGCCGATGCTTTTTCGAGGAAGAAATTTCTAAAGTTCTTGAATTTCAGGTAAAAGATGAGAACTTGAATTTTTCTGGTGGAAAATTTGAATTGAAAGTCAAGGAATCAAGAAACGGGTTCCATTTTTTTAGGTTTCCATTGCTAGCACATGGTTAGAAAGTCTTAGTAATTTTCTTTCTTATTTTGCAGTTTGCTTTGATGATTGAGAAAGAATCAAGTGGTCGGAAATCTTTTGATATGAGTAAGTTATTTTCTCTGAGCTATTAGCTTCTTGTTTGAGCAGTTGCATTCTTGTTGTTATACAATTGGCTTATGATAATTACTTGTAATGTAGATTTTTTGGCTGTCACTGGAAATGTTTTCAAGAATGTGGGTTTTGATTGAAGAGATCTCAATCAATTATATTACCTTGATGCAAATGGTTTTTTGTATTATAAAATTTTCTCAATGTGGCTGTTGGCTATAAAAGCATTGCAGTAATCGTTGTTTGTAGTTTTTGAATTATATTTGTAATCTTAATCTGGGAAAGTCAACAAATATTGTGTTGTGTTTTTGCAAATTTAAGCTTGTTTTACAAGAATCTGTCAATATTTAGTAGTTTGATAACGTTACTTTTCTAAGTACTTGATTCATTCTCGATATGATAAAGGGACTTCAAGAAATTAATTATAAACATGCTTGTTTGAATAGAAATTAAGCCCACAAATAAAATAAAAAAACACGGTGTTCGTATATTATTTAAGAGAAAGAATTCTTGGGCTACCTTGATGTTTAGGTAGCAGACGAGCATATGCATGAAAAATGATTAACATTAACAAGAGCCAACTCACAAGTACACAACAACTTTGCTTTATTCAAATATACGCAAGAGGCAACAACTTTCACTAACCAATTCAAAGCCAATAGATATGGGATCAATAAGCGGCAATTAGATGTTGAATTCAAAATCATCCAAATACAAGTAAATCAAACTTAAAGCCAACGAAGTCAAAATCATCCAAATACTCGTAAAACAAACTTAAAGCTAAAGAAGTTGAAATCATCCAATTACATAGACTTCAGATTAAATCATCCGAAACACATTTTTCCTTGCGCATGGTTATGTTAAGTGAAATATCTACATCTCGCTCCTCAGTTATTTTTGTGCATACTTTCAATAAACGGGACAACTCATGGACCGATTCACTTCCTTTAGTTGTGCCACTTGATTCACCTTGCAATGGATACTCTTCATCGGGTGAAACGTTACAAAACTTGAAGAACCCACAGTCGTGAGTCCAGGAATGGAACAACTTCCCTTGATTCTTGGAATTTTTTTCTACCTCCAACCATCTAACGAACCCATCTCCACAGTTTAGGCATCTCTTCTTTTTGGGGCATTCCGGCATCATGTGTCTTGCCCCCGGCAAGAATGACAAATTCCTCTGTTCTTCCTAGCCATCAACAATATCGATTCATTTACAAAAAACTACTAGTTCATCATAAATTGACAGGATGAATAACATTGCAATTTTTCCACTCTACAAGCTGAACTGTAATGAAATGGGAAAAAAATACACGGTATCTTTCTCAACGCATGCATTTCACCATCAACAACCCCATCAATTTAACTGTAAATCGAACTTCACATATGCAGATTGTGCATGTACAACGTTGAAATAAATCCCTCAATTTCTAGAATGAGAATTGGGCATACAGAAAAATCCAATTTCTCAGATATAAAAACATCGGGTTCTTAATATTTCAACAGATCTACATTCAGATCACTATATTGCCCTAAACCCTAAATATCAAAATCAAAATAAAAATGGAATACAGATTTGAAGTTCTTAACCTGAAGGTTTTGAAGCAAATTATGAAACTATGTCGACCGAATGCCGTTGTCTTTCCCGTTCTCCTAGATTTGTTCGTTCGCAATCTTTGCCGACAATTTGAAGGACATCATCGCGCAGACTATATCGAGTGCAGGACAAAGAGCAAAAACTTCGTTGGCCGAATTTGTGATGCTGTCGTCTTCCCTGTTCTCCTAGATTTGTTCGTTGGGCATCTATACCGGTGATCTGGAAGACATCTTAATCGGTTAGTCAGAGAGTTTTGAATTATTAGAGAGAGATGGAGAGGAGAGAGAGACAAGTCTTGTGTGCAGTGTGTGTGAGTGAATATGTTTTTAAAATTAATAATTGCTAGAAAAGTGTCAGATGACATTTTGACCAAGTGACATTTTTTTGAATTCAAATTATCGCCAGATCAGCATTCTATACAAAATTCTGGCAAAGGTTATGTACATATAGAATTTTCCTCCCTACATTATCTTTCTACCTTCATGCAAAAAATCTAAGTCCCTTTTCAGAAACTTTTCCAATTTCTTTCTCATTTCCTCATTCAAGTCATTCTTGACTTGGAGTACTTTAGTGCTATCTAAGCTAACATGTAAATTTATGATCTTCTCGACCAAAGAGGCTTGCAATTTTGACTCGATGGCTCAGCGATCAGGGTCATTCATGATATTTTACTCTATATTCACTATCTCTGCATCGACTATAAGTGCCACAGCCATCACTGCTTTACCCATTTTGATGTCTACCATCATGATACCATTTCCTTCATGCCAAGGAATGGATTCGCGAATATAATTTAGCTAATATTCACAGGACCCTCTTTGATCCCCTTTCACAATTGACACTACAACATCAGTAGAGAACTTCATGTCTATGTTCACTATAGAGATAATGACTTTCAAATCTTTCATCTAAGGCTGGGCATGGTCTGGTATGATTCAAGAATCAAACAGGACCTGAAATTTTCGGGTATTTAGTAAGTGTAAGAGTCGGGTCCAAATTAAATTATGAAACCGTTCGATTTCGGTTCCAATCGATTATCAGGTTCTATACTATAATCAATTTTTTTTAATATTTAAAACTACATTAATTCAAGCAATGACATATTCAATCTTAGCTCTTATAAAATAACGTAGTACTATCTTATGTATTTTGCATCCCTCTTTGCTGAGTTATTCATAGATTTGATTATTAAAATCACATAAAGAAAAAGATAACGAGCTTACAATAATTAAGAGAGGTGCTCTCGAGCTTCAATTTGATTTTCCCAAAATGATATAAACGACATTACGATAGAATAACATATTTGGGTAAAACTTGTGTCAATTTGATTAAGTTGTGCTTGGATTGAAAATTAGAAATAGGAAAAATCGTATTTTTTGATTTGGGCTAAATTAACTAGTTAGCAAATTTATTTAGAAAGAATAAAATTATTTTGTTTATTAAAATAAATAAATTAAAAAAATTAGGGAGATTCGATTTTTATTCTATTTTTCGGTTATTAATCTATAAGCGAGAATCAAATCGAGTGGATTAGTTCTCGATTCAAATACCCATTTAGGTATTTTATTTAAGAAGAATCATTCGGCTCATTTCAGTTCAAGAGTTTTGCGCAGCCCTACTTTCATCATTGGCCTCTCAAGAACTATATTGTAGCTGACATGTAATTCAGAAATATTGGAACAGTCTTGGGCACGATCCCTATGATGGCAGATAATGTTATCTTTCCACTCTGCATGATATCTTCTCTAGAAAATCCATATAGTTGGTTCAAAATTGGGGTCAACAGATGGTCTACCTCTATTTGGTTCAAGTAGACTTGAGATAACATTGATCGAGTTTTTATTTTGACCAATACCGTCCTCATTCCAGTATTTGCTATGTTGGTTCGAATTATTAAGGCATCATAGTGGGACACCTTTCCTGTACTTATCCACGAAGCATATATTTTTGAATATTTTATTTTTCATTGGCTTCTATCCTTGTACTAAGTAGCTAGTAATCAAGAATCCTTGGCCTTTTGAGCAAAAATTTTGCTAGCATTCATAGAGTGTCTACCCATATAAAGACCTCCAAAAATGGGTTTTTATCTCAAGTATTATCCTTGACAACTGAATTAATTGGGCTTTGCCCATGTCTTAGAAGGGTCAAATTTTTGCATGGTTATTAATTTTGAAGTTGAGAAGGGCATATTCATTGAGAGTAGGTCATTATGACTGATGTGTGCTCTACATTCATAATATTAATGCTACCAAGTTGTTATTTTGTTACTCTTGAGAGTGTTTTAGAACTTTTTATTGTGTGTTTTGATGTTGTGATGTAGGTTGATGAACTTGAAAGAAATAAGCAAAAGTTGACGAAATTGGAGAAAATTGCTAAATTGTAAGAGATCTAAGAGATCCAAAGTTCGAGGACTAAAGCGCAAATATTGAAAAGTTGTGTTGAATCTCGCAATGAAGATCCGAGCATGCTAGGAGTCAATTGGATGAAAAAAAGATGTTAAAGGGATCAAATTTTAGTCAAATTATGATCACAAATCAATTTCCAACCGAAAAGTTGTGCTCCGAAATTTTAGCCTCATATTGAGACTCATTTTTGACGTAGAAAACGATCGAATTGGAGAATAATATCTGAAGAAAATTTGTACCCCTTTGAGTTATCTTTCTAACGAGCTTTGAATCACCTTAATTGGACATCGGATGAGAAAGTTATGCTAAAAATACTAAATGACGCGCAGAAGGAATTTTCCACCCGAACCGGGCGCCCATGAAGCTGAATTTGACAGTAAGGGCAGTGCCGTGGCACTGCCTATGCAGGGAACGTATTTTGATATTTTTGGATTTCTTTCTCGGCCCATTCCAACCCAAAATCGTCCAACACTTGAGGAGACTATAAATACTACCTAAAAGACCTAATTAAGAGGGGGGAAACGAGCAAGGAAAACTGGAAGCAGCCGGCAAGAACACGTGACTGGAAAGAGGAGTTTAGCTAGCCAATTGCAAAAATCTGGAGACAAACCCACGGCTGGCCAATACAATTAAAGAAGAGGAAGTTAATTGAGAGAATTTGGCAACAATGGAAGAAGAAATCGAGCGGCAAAAACGAGTTTTTCTATTCCGAAAGAAGAGTTTAGCCGGCCAATTGCAAAAATCTGGAGACAAAACCCACGGCTGGTCAATACAATTAAAGAAGAGGAAGTTAATTGAGAGAATTTGGCAACAATGGAAGAATAAATCGAGCGGCAAAAACGAGTTTTTCTATTCCTTTTCTTCTCTATGTTCTTTCTTATTAATTTATTCATGTCAATTTTCTCAATTATGAACTAAACAATTATTTTAGGGATGATATAGCCTACTTGAGACATGTTTGGATTCCGTTATAATTATTTCAATTGATCTTTCCTTTTTATCTATTTATGTTGTTTGTGCGCAATGCTTTCAATTAACTGGCCACTAATTGACTAATTTGATGTTCTAAATTTTGGCGATCGAAAGAGGCAAATTTAGGCGTGATCTAAGACAACATAACCTAGATTTCGTAGGTTTCGAGAGAAAGTCCGAATCTTTGAGGCTTGTTTAATTAATTACCACGTGCTTGATAATTTTTATATTTTTAATTCGAAATAGAGATATTGGAATTAATATATAAAAATAGCTTTTATTTGGCACTCGAGAGAGGGAAATAGAATCACTTTAGTGTTCCTGCCTATAAATTTTGGAAAAATTGATAGAAATAGTTATACGGTTAAATAATATTGTCGAATGTACGGTGAAATCATTCCCTAAGCATTCGTAATTTGATAAGAAATTTCATAATTTGCCCTCGTTTACTTGCATCGTTCATCCTATTTAATTTTAATTTAGCATAAAAATACGTTTAAATAAAGGGAAAGCTAAAATAATTATAGTACTCAATTGATTCGAATATCAATCCTTGTGGGTTCGACATTCTAACTTCTTTACTATATTACAAAACTTGACACCATACACTTGCGATTTAAAAATCACGTTGCATAAATCGCGTGGCAATGACCCTCTCTCTAATTGTCTTATGTTAGGGACCACTGCTATGATGTCTCCATTGCTAATTTAATACCCATGAGTTTGGCGGTATCATGGTCATACACCTGGTGGTACCTAGAGTAGCTCACTACGGACGAGGCCCTCACCTCACTCGAATACCGATTCAACCATCCATCATGTGATATCCATTGGTTCACAAGATTTAACTCGATTTATTAGTAGTTGTGTCATGATCGTGGAGGCTTGGGGCACTCTGACTTGGCATCAAAGCTTTCCTTCTATCCGTCTGACCATATCTCTATTGTGGATCCTCTGATATTACCATTTCATGATCATAGATCTCATCTTTGATCATTTTATGATCATAGTAGTTACGCTATCATTTACTTTAGTGTAAAGGCATCTATCTATCAAATTGTAATTAAAACCATTTAACATTATTTTAGAGTTAAATTTATCATGCCACTTTTTAGAGGCATGTTTTAATCCATATAAGGATTTGATTAATTTGAATACTTTACGTTTATTTTCTGAAAAAATAAACCCTTTTGGTTGTTTTATACAGACCTCCTCTTTGAGATCTTCATTTAGGAATGTCGTCTTGACATCCATTTGATGAACATGTAAATCATAGATAGATGCTAGTGCAAACAAGATCCTTATCGAGGTTATCCTAGCCACAGGTGCATATGTGTCAAAGTAATATATTCTTTCATTTTGATGATACCCCTTAGCTAATAATCTAGCTTTATAGGTATTAAGTGTTCATCTGAATTGTATTTCTTTCTAAATACACAATTGCAACCAATAACTTTAGAACTTTTTGGTAGATCGACAATTTCCCAAGTATTGTTTCAAATAATAGAATCCATTTCATTATTAATTGCCTCTTTCCAGAATATACAATCTCTAGGTGACAGTGCTTCTTTATAAGTTTTAGAATCACTTTCCACTTGAAGAATAAAATGTACTATTCTTACAACATCTTTCCTATCTCCTTCTACTAAATAAAAGGAAATAAATTGGGAATCTATCTCATCAGATCCTAGACCCTTATCTTTTCTGATTTCTTACTTCTTCGATGTTCACTTTCAACATTTCTAGTAGATGTCTCTTCTTGTAGCTCTCTAGAATTCGGAATAACTTCATTATTTTGATATTTTCTTGCTACTAATACATTCTAGAAGAATTCCAGGTCCCTTGATTCTATTACAACATCCGATTCAAAGTTTAATAACCTATAGGCTTTGCTATTAAAAGCATATCCTACAAAGACATATTTGATACCTCTAGGACCTAACTTGGTTCTCTTGAGATCCGTTTTCTTACAATAAGCAAGACATTCCCATACTTTGAAATAATTGATATTTGGTTTCCTACATTTTCATATCTTATATGGGAAAATCTTATTCATTTTCATAGGAATCTTATTTACTATATGACATACACTAAGTAAGGTTTCACCTCATAAAATAAAAATTAGTTCAGAATTCAATAACATGGCATTTATCATCTCTAGGAATGTTCTATTTTTCTTTCTGCTAGACCATATTATTTTGGTGTTCGTGGTGCAGAGCATTGATATATTATTTCATTTTTGTCAACAAGCATGTTGAATTCGTTAGAGAAGTATTTTCAACCTCCATCACTTCTTAGAGTTTTTAATTTTCTTCCTAATTGATTTTCAACTTCAACTTTGTATGTCTTAAAGGTGCTAAATGCTTCATCTTTATAGAAAGTAATAAAATATCTATTACCTATCTAGTTAGCATGTTATTCAATTCACATTTATCAGAATGAACAAATTCAAATAAATTTGTTAATCTTACTACATTATGAAATGTCTTTTTAATCATTTTTTATTTAACACATGTTTCACATTTTTCTAAGTTATCAATTTCACATTGTATTAATCCATATTTAATCATTCTTTTCATAGTATTAACTCTTATGTGTGCTAATCTACCATGAAATAAATCATTAGAATCAACAACATAGGCAAATGATTTATTTTTATTAGAATCATCCTTAAAAGTATATAATTTGACCATTATATGTTAATACAAGTTTCTCGAATTCAAAAACAGACTTTATTCCTGGTTTTCCCAAAAGAATTCCACTTACTAGGTTTCTATTCATTTATGATACATGAAGAACATTTGTCAAAGTGATTTTCTTTCTCGAAGTGAAAAATGAGTTCCATATTTCCTCTGCCAGTCACTTTTGATCTTCCTTCGTTTTCCATTTGGATTTCTTGACCTTCTTCAAGGTCATTATAAATTTTGAAAAGAAACTTATCCTAACAAACACGGATTGTAGCACAGGTCTCATACTACCAGCCCGGAGCTTTGCCTTGGAATGCATTGATTTCACTTACCATAGCAATAATCTCATCAATGGAATTCACTAGTCCTTCATTCTTTTGTTGTTCTTGTATCTACAATCCCTGGCATAGTATCTCAGTTTTCCAAAAATATAGGAAGGTCTCTTGGACTTATTTTTGAACTTTCCTCGATCCTTTTTAGGGCAAAGAGGCTTTCCTTTTTTTTTTTTTGTATTTGTTGGAGTTGTCTACATTGCCCATGGCATTAGCTCTCGAAGAGCCATCATAAGAACTTTCAGTCTTATGTAGATTCTACAACCAAGAAATCAGATCAAGTAGGCCAGCAACAATTCTATTGAACTCAAGAAAAATAAAACAAAGGAAAATGACTGTTAAAAGATCTTAAAAGGACACCGGTGTGGTGTCGGCCGAAGACCCTCTGACGGTCAAGTCAATAAATCTCATTGAAAGTTTGATAAATGTCGGATGGAAGAAAGAAGAAATGAATTAGAGTCTAGTGGATTCCCATACTTGAATGCTCGACAGACTGCTGAATTTATAGGAGTGGGATAATCGTTTGGAGGGATTGGCGGGGATTCTTCGAGATTTCATAGTTGGTTGGAGCCAAATCTAATTCGATCTATTCAGTTGAGATATCAGATCCGTTTGCAGATAACTCTCACCAGATCTAGATAGATCGTAACGTGATCTATTTGGAAGATAGATTATTAGAGATTTGTGGGTCTTAGACTGTGTATTCGGGTCGATTGTTATAATGAATTGGGCCGATGATGACACGATCGAATCGTCTGTGGACCCTGTTCTATGGTTTAAGCCACTTTGAACTAGTAAATTAATTTTTTCCACTACAATTTGTCCTCCCCACTGTTTTATACGAGTTCTACTTGAATGGAAGAGTAATTTGGGTCCAGGGTTAATCGGACCCTTGATTGAGAGCGAATTCGGATCATAGGGTGGATTATTTAATTGCATGATGGTGTATTAGAATCATCTAGTCATTAAAAATGTCATGGAGATTTCTAGTCTCTTGTCCAACCATGCGATTTTTTAGCTTGCAAGTCGGTTATTTTTCTTGTTTGGCACGACTCAATAGCTCTCATATGGCTCGGAGGCCAAGCGATAAATTTTTCTAAAAATTTATTACGTGGCCCATGTGATGAACATCAATAATTTATATTCATTATATAATAATATTATATATAAAATATTATAATGTCTGCATGACTCGAAAACTATGCGGAATGGTAAGGATCACCACACGGCTTGGAGCACGACTCGAAAACTATGCGGAATGGAAGCCGTGTGGTGAGATTAATTTAGTGGCACTTGTTGCATGCATGCAACAACTTGCACCCATGGACACAAGTCACATACCACTCGACAAAATGACGGCTGGTTTTGGAGAAATAATTAAATTTTTTTTTTTGTTTTGTATTTTTTTTAATCGAGTCCGTCTGGGCCGTGTGGTACACACCCTTTGATTTTTTAGTTAGATTGATCGGTGCATCCGTTTGAAAAAGAAGATCATTAATTCATATGGATCATGTCATACACATTGCTTATTTTGCCATTTCAAGTGGTGAATATATCTACACAAAAGGAAAAGTTATTTGATCTATCTCGACCATGCCATATTTGTGTCTTGGTTTACTGGCCCAAAAGATCGACGTGCCCATTTGGAAGAAAATATATTTCTCTGGTTACATAGTATGAGCGTTCTACACGGCAAATTAGTCAGAAAGCCTCATGTTCATTTGCAAGGTTTGGTGAGTGTATTCTGTTGATGGTTCTGATCACATTTATGAACTCATATACTCATCTCGTTTAGAATGACAACTTCTATAATTTAAGGCCTCATGTCCTCATTTTTCAAGTGACCTGAGTTCTATTCAAGAAGCTTCTGAGATTCTGGTGAGTTTTTCTTTTCTATTATTCAAGTTCTTGTTTTTGAATGTTCTTTGAGTGTTCTTTAATCATTTTTCCAAGTTCTTTGGTGGTTGAGTATGTTTTGATTTGGTGTTTCTGGAGTTTGATTCGTTGCGAAGTGAAGTTGCTAGTGAAAAGTTTTTTTTGATGAACAGTGGATTGGAGTGATTTTTCTGACGCTCCGTACGAAATTTTGGCCGAAACATGGCCGACTGGTGATATAAATAAGTCTGACAATCCGGGTGAAAACTCGTGGCTGGATGATTATGTGGGTTCGGATTGTTCAGACGGGCTAACATTGGTGGGGTTTGTAGGCGATTCGGGGATTCATTCCTCTCATGAGATTGATCTAGAGAACGTTGGTATCAGTAGTGGTCTGTCTGATCCAAGGTGTGATGATGACCAACCTGGATATGATTCATATGAGCAGAGCTATCCAAGCGAAAGTGATATCATGTTTAATAAGAACATACCCAGCAAGCTGAAGAAAAATTACTTGTTAAGAATTCGAGATGTCTATGATATTCTTGCATCAGTTAAACTTCGTCTATCATGACTGCATGAAAGGATTTCGTGGAATGTCCTAGGTTGGGTTTTTTTCTATGAGTTGCCATTTAAAGATTTCTTTCGATTTTCGATTCCCCACGCGGTTACGATGGTATAGAGTATTTCGGGATTTTACCCTGCCAACTTATACCTAACTCTTGGAGATTACTTTTAGCACTTCAGGTCTTAATCGAGCGGTATGATATCTCGTTCGGCATGCCAGAGCTACTTCATGGCTACTTTATCAGGAACACGACGGTGAGAAATGTTGTTTTTCCTTAAATGCAAGGAAAAATGTTGATCGATTGATAGTTGGAAAGGGGCTTATTTCCTTGCATCAGGTGACATGGTTTGGTCGGAGAGTTATGATTTCCCTTCGGCATGGACCCGTGATAAGTTTTGTAGATCATTTACTTTCAATACACTTTACTGATTTGAGGTTCTTATTTCCTTTTCTTGCAGGTCTTCATATCAACACACGACCAGTCGAAGGATTGTTCGTAAAGGAGGGCATTTCCAAAATCTTAGCGATACCTAAGGATCAGAGAGATTGCCAATTCCTTTTGTCTCCAAAAGTCCTTTCTTCAAGCAGCTTGTGGGAGCACATTTCGACCGAACTAAGAGGTATTTCTTCCAATTTTCAAAGATATAAGATCCTTATTGTAATGGCAAAGAGAGGTATGGAAATTTTCGACAGTAACCTTCCTATGACTAGTCCACTTAACTCAACCGAACGTGAGATTGCAGATCAAATTATGTTAAGAGTGGTAGGATCTTCGCTTAATGCTTTGGAAAGGAGAAAGGCGAAGGAGAAGTCTAAAAAGGTTTCTCCTCATACGGTACTAGCTGACACCCAAGTTTCGTTCGATGGTCTTTCCAGCCAGACGGAGCTGCATGATGTTCCTTCCCTGTCGATTTGAAAACACGGTCGACTGGGGCCATTGTTGGCAGACGATGACTCGATCCTGCTTACCTTCCCATCAGACTCATCCGCATTTTCTAACCCTGGGGTGGTGGCACTTGGTGAGGGATTTTATTCCCCGAAGATTGAGTGCGCCATGAACAACTTGGTCTAGTTAAGGCAGCCGAAAACATGATGGCTCAGGCTTTCCAAGTATAATATTTTTATATACTTATTTATGGATAACCCAATTGGTTAACATAAACTTATTCCATTGATTCGAGGTACTACAAGGGGCCATTTTTTAGAAGAATGAAGCCGTTAGGCTAGCTAGGAAGGTGCGCTCATTGCAGGATGCAAATACTTCATTGCGTGGGAAAATGAAAGTTTGAGGATAGAGAAGCAAGAACTGATTTGGCTATGAGCTAGCCGAGGTGGTTCGCGAGAAGCTTGCATTGGAGGAGGAACTTGCAAACTCGAAGAAATCTTCAGGGGATTAGATCACTTCTCTGGAAGATCGTTTGGAGGGCTGCCAGTTGGAGGTCGAGATAGCCACCCTGGCCTTTCTTATGAATGATTACAGGAAAGGTAGGCACTTAGTTGGGACGTGGATAAAGCTATTGCCGATTATGCAAAATTGTGCCAGTAGCTTGGTCTGTCGAATACATTAGAGGAGCAGCCCGAAGTTGGGGCTTCATCCAGCGATGGAATCGGGAATACCGATGATGGGAAGGTCTAGGTGCCTTTGGAAGCACATTTTCCAAATGTGCTTTTCGGCTATTATTTTCTTTCAAGCTTATGTGTCAATATTTGTATGAGTCGTGTTTGAACTCATGTCTTTCCAAACTATATAATTTGTAGACTTATTGGAGTTATGTGCCTAACTGCCAAAAACTCATGAAGTATTGAACGTAAAATTTTATTTGTAATAGACCATAATATTGGAACGAAAATTGGACTTGCTTTCTCATCATAAAAGATAAAGCAGACTCATCAAAGTACTTATAGAAAGGACTCGATCAGACGAGTCCGTTTAATTTAGTAGGTAATTTTATTAGCTGCTCTGGAGACAGTTGAGTCTTTGTTTGGATCGGTCTCATGGTTAGGGTAATGCTATCCTTGTCCAACAATTGTGTGTTCTTCATCATCTGGACGGTTTGAAGGCAACTGTGTGGTCTTTTTCATCCAAATGACTTCAGGGAATTTATATGTTTATCTCTCTTGACTCCAAAATAGCTTTTGATACCTACATGGGATTTTCTTCCCCAAATTCAAGGATTTTCTCCCTTTGGTGAATCTCCTGAGAGCAAAGAGGGTTAAAATGCCATCGGCTCTCCGATGCTTAAGTTAGTATGGATTCTGAATGAAGATAAAAATACTAAGTAAAAAGGAAGGGTTGAGAAGACTTAGAAATAATATTTGGCTGGTCGGATGGCATTCCAGTCTGACATTTTCTCGTTGATTCTCCTAAAAGTAGAGAAGGTTAGGACTGAATGACATTTTGGCCATCGGCTCTCCGATGCTTAAGTCAGTACGGATTTCAAATGAAACTAAAAATACCTAATAAAAAATAAGGGTTTAGAAGACTTAAGAATAATATTTGTGGGGGTGGATGGCGCTCCAGCTTGACATTTTATCGTCGATTCTCCTAAAAGCAGAGAAGGTTAGGATTGTTGATGGCATTTTTGCCATCGGCTCTCCGATGCTTAAGTTAGAATGGATTTCAAATGAAAATAAAAGTACCAAATAAAAAAGAAGAGTTTAGAAGACTTAGAAATAATATTTGCGGAGGTGGATAGCATTCCAACTATTGGTGATATCTCTACCATCTCGGGTGAGTAGCTTATAGGCTCCACGCCCGACAACCTTAGTGATCAGGTACGGCCCTTCCCAATTTGCTGCAAGCTTTTCGACACCAGCTTCCTTGGTGTTTTGAAATACTCTTCGCAATACCCACTCACCTTCTTTGAGGGTTCTAGTTCTCACCTGCATGTTGAAATGTTGTGCAATTTTTTGTTGATATGCAACCGTACGAATCAAAGCTCTTTCTCTTCGTTCATCTGCCAAATCTAACTCATGGCACAATTCGACTTGATTCTGCTCATCATTTGTCCATTCATACCGAAATGCTGGAGTGTCTCTTTCTACTGGTATGACCGTTTCCATGTCGTAAGACAACGAGAAGGGTGTTTCACCAGTGGGTTTTCGAACGGTGGTGCGATAGGACCAAAGGACACCAGGCAACTCGTCTACCCATTTTCCTTTGCCTTAGATAGTCTTTTCTTTAATGTGGTCATGATAGTCTTATTGGAAGATTCGGCCTGACTGTTGGCTTGGGGATATCATGGAGTTGAGAAGTTTAGCTTGATGTTCCACTCTTTACAGAAATCTTGAAACCCAATGCTTATAAACTGTGTCCCATTGTCTGTGACTATTTCCTTTGGGACTCCAAACCTGTACATCACATTATTCCAGATAAATTGGATAACTTCATGATCACATACCTTTGAGAGTGCCTCGGCTTCAATCCATTTTGTGAAATAGTCTGTGACTGCTAGTACGAAAACTCGTTGTCCTAGAGCAGCGGGGAGTTTTCCAATAATGTCCATCCCCTATTTCATGAATGGCCAAGGCAAAAGAACGGGGTTGAGCCATTCTGGTGAAAGGTGGGAGACATTGGCGAATTGTTGGCATCTGTCACATTTTTTGACGTAAAAAAACATAGTCCGTCTGCATTGTTGGCCAATAGTACCCACACTCCCCTTCGTGAAGTTCAGCCAAGATATATTTGACCTCTGCGTTGCTGATGCAACGGAGACAGGTCTAGAGAATGATCTCCTATACAGCTTACCGTCTATAATGCAAAATCTTGCAGCCTTAGCCTTAGTTCATCGAGCTTCATTCTTGTATGGTGGTAACTCATCATTTTGGAGTTAATTGATGATCATTTTCATCCAAGATTGTTCCTCGAATGAATTAATACTATTGTTCTCGTCGAATTTTCGAATTACTGGCCATTGCAAGTAAACTACCTTGATTACCTTATTTTGTTACGTATTCGGAGTTGCTCCGAGGCTGGCTAGTGTATCTGCTTGGATGTTTTCAGTTCATGGGACTTGAGTGATATGGAACTCATCAAACTCTTTATAGAGCCACTTGACCAACTCTAGGTAGGACGTCATCTTTGTGTCTTTGGCAAGGAATGCGCCCTGTATTTGGTTTACAATGAGCTGAGAATCACTGCAGACATGTAATCGGGTGATTCCAATCTCTTTTGCTAAGACCAGTCCAGCAATGAGTGCTTCGTACTCTACCTCGTTAGTGGTTGCCTTGAATTCACACCTAATAGCCTGCTCTATTTGATCTCGTTTCAGTGATGTTAAGACAATGCAAGTCCTGTGCTATTGATGTTGCTCGACCCGTCTACCTGGAGCGTCTATATCCCCGTTGTCGGTCTATCCGTCAAGTAGAGAAGTTCTCTTTAGGCCAAAACCTGCGAGTTAGGTGCAAAATCAACGATGAAATCTGTAAGTACCTGAGATTTGATGGCAGTGCGGGGTGCAAAGGAAAAATTATATTCACTTAATTTGACGACCCATTTGGTTAGTCGTCCGGACAACTCAGGTTTATGGATTATTTTTTTTAGTAGAAATGATGTCACAACTACTACCGAATGACTCTTAAAGTACGGTCTTAGCTTTCGAGCTACACTTAAAAGTGACAAGGCTAATTTCTCCAGTTGGCTATAGCGGGTTTCTGCATCCAGTAATGCCTTGCTAACATAAGAAATAGGGAGTTGCTTTCCATCTTCTTCGCGGACCAAGACTGCGCTGATCGTCGTCTCCGAAATTGCCAAGTACATATATAGTTGTTCTCTGTCTTTCGATTTCGACAGGAGATGTCAGATATTGTTTGAGTTGCTGAAGTGCTTCTTCGCATGTCGGGGTCCATTCGAAAGTTTTATTTTTCCTTAATATGTTATAGAATTTTTTACATTTCTCTGAAGATTGGGAGATGAACCTGTTAAGAGCTACAAGCCTTCCAGTAAGCCTTTAAACTTCCCTAATAATTGATAGGATTTGGTCTGGATTTGCTTTGATTCCCCGTTCGGTTACTAAGTAACCTAGAAACTTGCCAGAGGATACTCCGAATGAACACTTGGACGAATTAAGTTTCCTGTTGTACTTCTTTAGAACCTTGAAATACTGCTTAAGGTGGTCTATGTATTGCTTTGCGATCAAAGACTTAACCAGCATATCTTCGATGTAGACTTCCATGGATTTTTCGAGTTGCTCAGTGAACATACGATTTACTAGTCGTTGATTGGTTGCTCCTGCGTTTTTGAGTCCAAATGGGATAACCTTGTAACAGAACGTGCCTCGCTCTAACACGAAAGCAATTTTCTCTTGGTCAGTTGGGTACATCAATATCTGGTTGTACCCGAAGAAAAAATCCATAAAGCTTAGAAGCTTATATCCAGCTGTCGAAGTGACCATCATGTCTATATGTGGAAGAGAAAAACTGTCCTTTGGACATGTCTCCTTTAGGTCTATGAAATCGATGCAAACTCTCCACTTTCAGTTCTTCTTTTTCCCCACGACGACATTAGCCAGCTAATCTGGGAAGTTGACTTCCCGTATGGAACTTGCTTCCAAAAGTTTTTGGACCTCTTCATTAATGATGTCGTTTTGTTCAGGCGTAAATATTCTTCATTTTTGTTTGATCGGAAGGTAATGGGGATCAACATTCAATTTGTGCGTTATTACCTACAGGTCAACACCGGTCATATCAGTATGGGACCAAGCGAAACAATCATGGTGTTTCATGAGGAACCTGATAAGGTGTTGCCTAAGCTCTAGTTCTACCTTGCTCAGACTTGAGTTTTGTATTCTGTGAAGTCAGGGCGGATCTATTCTTCATCTTGTTCTTCCACATCTAGTTGGTTTGGTATGGTCGGCTAGGATTGCTGTAATTGCTATAAAGAAGATCGGTCAGAGCGGAGTGAATTCTGGTAGCACTTTCTAGAATAACTTTGGTCAGCAAGAATTTCTCTTAGTCCCCATTTGGTCGGGAAACGGAGTACCTGATGAAATTTGATGGTACAGCCTTCATTTCATGGATGCAGGGCCTCCCCAAGATAACATTATATGCTGAAAGACTATCCATAACGAGGAATTGGTTGTGAAGGTTAACCCCTTCCACATAAACAAGCAAAACAATCTCGCCTAGAGTATTCTTTTGTTCACCACTGAAACCAATTAGCACTGTCGTCCGACGTGTAATATTTTCTTTAGGAATTTCCATAGCCTTAACGGTCTCCAGGAAAAGTATGTTTGTACCGCTTTCGTTGTCTATCAAAATGTGCTTAACTAAACAGTTGGCGATGTTCAAAGATATGACCAAAGCATCGTAGCCTCGGATGTCATAAAGCTAATGATCTGTGGTGTGTCTGATTGGCTTATTTGGCTTAGATTTTGATACAGGTGAGTTGCTCGATGCGTGTGCCTTCGTGTCGTCGCCCTTGTTATCCCACTAACTATCGGTCTGTCGATGATGAAGTTAATGGTTCGATCTTGTGATGGTGCGGCCGTTGGTTCAGAGCTTTGCTTACCGTGGGATGTTGTTGTCATCTGGCGACGTTCTCATTTCCTTTATTGGTTAGAAGGTCCGTAAGACGTCCCTGCTTCAATAGTTCAGCTGCTTCTAACCTTAAAGCAATACAATCATCTGTGCGGTAGCCATGGTCGGCGTGAAACTCACATCATTTACTTTTCTCTCCCTGGTCACTAGAGCTTCTCATCTTTCCGAGCCAATTCATTGTGCTGCCCATTTCCTTGAATACTGCAATTAGTTCTGTTGGCCTGATAGAGAGGTTGTATTCGGGGACCCCAATCTTTCTTCTTACGAAAGGTCGATCAATTAGTCTGGGCAGTTCCCTACACTTGGTGTCTCTCTTGTCCGGAGGGGAGTAGGTATCGATGGGCCGTTTCTCGACCTTGTTTTGTCGTCGCGACTTTTCTTAATGGAGTTAACATCTGGTGAAATTGAAATTAGCATCATCCTCATCCCATTTAATCTGAGCCCAAGCTTTGGCAAGAACACCCTCCATTGTGCTGCATGGATATTTAATGAGTTCCTTATACAAATCAGTGCCTGGGAGGAGCCCCTTTTGAAAAGCAAAAATGGCAATTGTTGGTTGCAGCTAGGGATGGAAACTTTCTCCTGGTTGAATCATCCGACAAATTCCGTCAGTGACTCATTTCCTCTCTGCACTATATGATAGAGGTCGTCGAGTCGCTTCTTAAGTTTTTTGCTACTTACAAACTGTTCAACAAAAGTATTAGCTAGTTGGGTGAATGACGATATAGAATTATTTGGAAGATTGGTATACCACTGTAGGCCCGGCCCCATTAGACTAGAGCCGAACCCTTTAAACATGCAAGCTTCTTGAAGGTCTCTTGGTATAGCGATGGTAAACATTCTCTGTCTATATTGAGCTATATGATCGTCTGGATCTACTGTCCTATCGTATAACTTCATGTTAGGAAAGCTGAACTTTTTGGGCATTTCTACGAGGGCAATTTCATAGACAAAGGGAGAGTCGACGAAACAACTGGTTGCACTTTTCTTGATAGGCACTGGCATCCTTGGGATAGGTTGAACCATGGATCCGATCACTGCTAATTTTTGTACGAATTCTGGGTCCTGTCTACTAGTAGGTTGTGGTTGCGCATCTTTTGATCCTCCATTAAGCGGTGTGGCAAATTGGACATTCGAACCAATGGTCCTAAGTCTATTTTGATCGAGTGAAGGAGTCGACCGTAATGGGCATGGCAATGTTGAATCGGATACCAAGGATTCCATTCTTTCTTGAAGGTCTCGATTCTCCACACGGATGGTAGTCTTCTTCGCTTCTAGCCTTTCCAGCTTTTGTGAATTCTATTTTGTCAACTAGATGAGTTGGGCTAGCCGTATAGTGACTTTACCAAACGGAGTGGTAGGTTGAGGAGTGTAGAGGCAAAATGGACAGTACTCTGCTGTACAACTACCGGCTGGATCGAATGGATTGGCTAGATGGTTGTTGGATGGATAGGATGAGCAAACGTTGGAGCGGTAGACAGAGAGGTAGCATGACCTGATCTGTCTCCTTGTTGCATTGTTGCTTCTGCCTCATGACGAATCATTAGTTCTACTTCCTAATGAGCTAATCCTTCTGAAGCATGATCAACGAAGCCATCTGTACGATGGGTTTCAGAAGTTCCTGACATGGCGAGGATGATTGTTGAATAGTAATGGTGACAGTCCCGTTTGTAAAAATGATTGCTAGGGCCCTACGGTGGGCACCAAATTGTAGATGGAAGATTCTACAACCAAGAGAATTAGATCAGGTGGGTCACCAGCAATCCTATGGAACTTAAGAAAAATAAAACAAAGGAAAATGACTGTTAAAAGATCTTAAAAGGACACTGATGTAATGTTGACTGAAGACCCTCCGATGGTCAAGCCAGTAAATCTCGTTGAAAGTTTGATAAATGCCGGATGGAAGAAAGAAGAAATGAATTAGAGTCTAGTGGATTCTCATACCTGAATGCTCGACCGACTGCTGAATTTATAGGAGTGAGATAACCATCTAGGTGGAATTGGCAGAGATTCTCCGAGATTTCGTGGTTGGTTGAAGCCAAATCTAATCTGATCTGTTCAGTTGAGATATCAGATCCGTTTGCAGATAACTCTCACAAGGTTTGGATAGATTTTAACGTGATGTATCTGGAAGATAAATTATTAGAGATTTTGAATTAACATGTGGGTCTTGGACCGTGTATTCGGGTAGATTTTTATAATGAGTTGGGCCGATGATGGCGCGATTGAATCGTCTGTGGGCCATGTTCTATGGTTTGGGCCAATTTGGACTAGTAAATTAATTTTTTCCACTACATCTCTTGCCCTTGACTCTTTCTCTATGCGAAGATGCTTTTGAATGTCTTCCTAAGAAATGTTTTCGAAATTGTGAAGAATCTTCTTCCTATACCCTTTCCAGAACTCCGGGAGTTTAGCAATAATTGCTCCCACTTGAAAGGTTTAAGGAAGTTCGACTTCACTGCTTTCATTTTGTTTACAATTATTTGTAATTCATTTACTTGAGGTAATAAGGAAATATTGACAAGAAACTTGAAATAAAAAAATATTTAGAAATTAAAAAAAAATTTGGTACCTTTCTTCTCAGCCATACATTTACTTTCTAGAGCGATCTAGATTTCTTTTGCTGATGTGGTGTTGGTGTAGAGATCATATAATCGATCTGACAATGCATTTAAAATGTTGCCGCGATATATTAGTTTGTCCTGTTCTCGTTTCCTTCTTTCTGCACCAACTTCATAGATGTCTTTGTGTGTTGCGCTAGGAATTGGCTCCAACTTTAGATCAAGGACACAGAACATCTAAATGCCATCAAAAGGAATTTAAGTTTGTCTTGTCATCTCGTAAAGTTTGCACCATCAAATCTGTCCAAACGCAATAAGCCTTGATTTATCATCTTGATAGTGGCGAGCGTAGATTCTATCTCCATCATAGCAAATGACAATATCATTTGAGATTGTTATAAAAAATATTAAGGTGATGGAAAATAAAGAGGAAGAAGAAGATGACAATCAGGCAAAGGCTTGAACACGAAGAATGTATCGTTGTCCTCAAATTATATTTGCCTCCTACGAATTTGCTTTTACGGATTGAAAATGACAAATAGTCTCCAGGATTAATCAAGCCTAAGCAAGAACACCAAAAGCAAACAGTGCTTTTCCAAACGAACAAGTGAAAATTAAGGAATTCGATTGTGTAGAGGAACAAAAGTTTGTATAAGATTTTGGATGAACAGGGAATAATTTTCTCATATGATTTTCATTATTATTTCCTTGAACTTTGATCTGTAAGAAATTAAACCCTAATACCAAGATCTTTAGAATTCATGATTTTCACATATGAAATTTTAATTGATCAAGAAACATACCTTGATCCATGACAATAATTGAGAATTTTAGATCTGCAAAATAATAAACTGTTAAATTAAAGAAACCGTTCTCTCACTTTTTCTCTCTTTTATTGAATGAATTAATTGATGGATTTCATTCACATTTATAGGTAGAGAGAGGCAGTCTCATTTGTGCCATAAAACTCTCAACTTTCCATCAAAGTAGACAATTATAAAACTACCATTTCTCAATTGGGCCAATAGGATTTTAGTAATATTAATCACCTTTAATTAATTCTTTAATATTACATGGGCCACAAATAATTGGTTTTACATTCTCCCACTTGGCTCGTGTAATATTGTTTTGTTATGTGGTATATAACATAATGCGCATACCATTAGCTAAAATTCATCATACATTGGTCACTTAATATATCATTCTTAAGTAAAGACTAATAAGAGTCATGGCGGTTTTACACCATCATATAAGCATAATTCCTTCCATGTACTACAGTATTAGTCCCTACCCAACATGACACATAATGAGAAGTTCGATAATTGCATTAATGTCTTCGAAAAGACTATCCCTGTCAGCATTTGCATAATTCATTCACGTACATGTACCAGTAGTTATGACAGGAATAATATTTTGTCAAAAACAATACATAAATGAGCCCAAAATGTCAATACATAAGCATCATAAATTGCATAATAATGTTAATGATAATTTTCAATAATGCCCATCCTTTCGACATGTTCATTGAATGTCTTTGGTGGCAATCCTTTTGTTAATAGATCTGCAATCATAAGATTGGTGCTAATATGTTCGATTGACACCCTTTGTTTTTGAACTTCTTCTTTAACGGCAAAGTACTCCAATTCCATGTGCTTAGCACCTTTAGAGTACTTGTCGTTCTTTGAAAAGAAGACTGCTGAAGAATTATCACAATAAAGTTTCAATGGCTTGGCTATACTGTCGACGATCCCAAGTCCTGAAATAAAATTCCGCAGCCAATTTCCTTGAATTGTGGCCTCAAAGCATGCCACAAACTCGGCTTCCATAGTGAATGCAGCAATGATTGACTGCTTCGCACTTTTCCATGATATAGCCCCTCCAGCTAAGAGGAACAAATAGCCAAATGTGGACTTTCTAGTATCCACACATCCAGCAAAGTCCGAATCTGAATATCTAATGACCTCCAAGTTATCAGATCTCATATAAGTGAGCATGTGATCTTTCGTTCCTTGCAAGTATCTTAATACTTTCTTTGCAGCTTTCCAATGATCAAGTCCCGGGTTACTTTGATACCTACCCAGCATTCCAACAGCAAAACTGATGTCTGGTCTGGTGCAAGTATGAGCATACATTAAGCTCCCAACAAGAGATGCATAAGGAATAGCTGTCATTTGTTTGCGTTCCAATTCGTTTTTAGGACATTGCATGAGACTAAATTTGTCTCCTTTCTGAATTGGAACAACACTCGCTGAACAATTTTTCATATTGAATCTCTCTAAAACTTTATTGATGTATACTTTTTGAGACAACCCTAACAACCCTTGTGACCTATCATGGAATATTTCAATTCCAATTACATAGGTTGCCTCTCCCATTTCTTTCATTTCAAAAATTTTTAGAGAGAAATTTCTTAGTCTCGTATAATAGACCAAAATCATTAGTAGCTAGCAAGATATCATCAACATACAGAATCAGAAATACAAACTTGCTCCCACTGACCTTCAGATATATACATCGATCAACGACGTTTTCCTTAAATCCAAAGGAAGTAATGGTATTGTTGAACTTAAGATACCATTGACGGGAAGCCTGTTTAAGTTCATATATTGATTTCTTTAACTTACATACCATGTGATCCTTTCCTTTAACTGAAAAACCTTCAGGTTGATCCATATAAACTTCTTCATCTAAATTTCCATTTAGAAAGGCAGTTTTCACATCCATTTGATGTAGTTCTAAGTCATAATGAGCTACTAAAGCCATTATAATTCTGAGTGAGTCTTTCTTAGAGACTGGTGAAAATGTCTCCTTATAAACAATGCCACTTTTCTGAGTAAAACCTTTGGCAACAAATCTAGCTTTATGTCGTTCGATATTACCATTAGAGTCGCGTTTGGTCTTAAAGACCCATTTACACCCAACTCTTTTACATGATTCTGGTAATTCAACGAGATCCCAAACTTCGTTATGTTCCATAGATTTCAACTCATCTTTCATAGCATCTAACCACTTATCAGAATTAGCGCTCTCAATGGCTTGTGAAAATGAAACTGGATCATCATCAACAATTCCCAAGTCAAATTCAGACTCTTGCAGGTAAACCACATAATCATCAGAAATAGCAGGTCTACGTTGTCTTTGTGACCTTCTTAATGTTATTTCTTATGGTTCATTTAATGCAGGTTCGTCGGTGGCAACTTCATTGTGAGGTGTTTGACCATTTATTTGTTGTTCAGGTAAATTTTCATGTCGTTCAACAATTTGAGGAACAACAACATTAGAAGAAGTTGAGGGTAGAGAAACTTGAACTCTAACTTCTTGTATTTCCACATTTCATGGTTCAAAACTCACACTAACTTCACAATTCTCAATGAACCTAGCATTTCCAGTTTCAACAATTCTAGTACTATGGTTAGGACAATAAAATCTATAACCTTTTGATTTTTCTGGATAACTAATGAAAAATCCACTGATTGTTCTTGAGTCCAATTTCTTTTCATGTGGATTATAAATTCTTGCTTCTGCTGGGCAACCCCAAATATGCAGGTGCCTTAAACTGGGTTTCCTTCCCGTCCATAGTTCAAAATGAGTCTTTGGAACTGCCTTACTAGGAACCCTGTTTTGTAAATATATAACAGTCTTTAATGTAAACATCCACAAAGATATGGGTAAAGAAGAATTGCTTAACATACACCTAACCATTTCTATTAGAGTACGATTACGCCTTTCAGTCACACCATTTTGTTGTGGTGTGCCTGACATAGTGTATTGAGAACATATGCCATGCCTTTCAAGAAATTTAGCAAATGGACCTGGGTGTTGTCCAGTTTCATCATACTTTCGATAATATTCACCACCTCTACCAGATCTAATAATTTTCACCTTTCTGTCTAATTGTCGTTCAACTTCATTGACAAAAATCTCTAAAGCATTTACAGCTTGAGACTTTTCATGTAGTAGATAGACGTAACCATAACGTGAAAAATCATCGATAAAGGTGATAAAATACTTTTCCCCACCAAATGATGAAACCTCAAAAGGCCCACATATATCGGTATGTATTATCTCAAAAAGCTGTGTGCTTCTTGTGGCTCCTTTCTTTGTGTGTTTGGTTTGTTTACCCTTAATACAATCCACACAAGTTTCAATATCACTAAAATCCAAGTCAGAAAGGATTTCATTCTTTACTAATCTTTCTATTCTTTCCTTGGATATGTGACCCAAACGTTTATGCCACAAGTTAGCAGATCGTTCATTCAGTAAACCACGTTTAGTACCAATATTATGATGCAAGGTCAAAAGAGTCTCGGCAAAGAGGTTATCAAGCTTTAATTTATATAAGCCATCACAAAGAATAGCGGAACCGATAAGATGATTTTGTTTAATTTAAACATCCATTTCCACCATCAAAGAAATATCCAACAGAATCAAGTTTTGATAAAGAAACTAAATTACGGAAATAGAAGGTACATATAGAGTCTGAAATAAATCTAAATGATGTCCAGTATCTAAAATCAAACGATAAGTTCCAATGGCTTCAACTGGAGCTTTGACTCGATTTCCCATGAAGACGAACTTTTCATTTGGATTTATGGTCTGGGTTGAAAGGAATCCCTGCATCGTATTAGTAACATGAGTGGTACATCCAGAATCAATCCACCAAGTATTATAAGGAACTTCTGCCAAATTAGATTCGAAACATACATAAGAAATAATCTTACCTTTACTTTCAAACCATGCCTTACGTTTCAGGCAGTTCTTTTTATGGTGCCCAGGTTTGTGACAAAAATGGCACGTATCCTTTTTGTGTTCCTTATTGTGGATCTGGGCAGAAGACTCATTTATCTTTAGTGGTCCTTGTTTAATGCACTTTCCAGATCTTTTCTTATATTTTTTTCCAGTTCCTTGATGACTTACGAGATGAACGGAAAGAGTTCTTTGATTCTTAAGCCTTGTCTCCTCTTGCACAAGCATACTGTGCAATTCATTTACATTCCATTTATCATTTAAGGTATTATAGTTCATATGGAATGGACTGTACTCGGAAGGCAAAGAGTTGATGATAAATTGTACCAGAAAGTTCTCATCCACAGTCATCCCAAGAGTCTTAAGTCTTGCTGCAATGTTACTCATTTCAGTAACATGCTCATGCATGGTACGAGAACCATCAAATTTCATGGTGGTTAAGGTACTCATCAGTGTGCCAGCAAGTGATTTGTCAGCTGTTTGGGAACGTTTTTCTACAAACTTCATATATTCCTTAGCATTCTCAGTTTTAGGGATAGTAGACTTGATATTCTTTGCTAAGGTCATCCGCATAAACATTAAGTTTAATCTGTTTGACCTTTTCCAAGCTTTATGGGCAGATCTTTCATCAGCACTGCTCTCATCAGTAAGATCAATAGGTTTCTCAACTTGAAGTGCCAAGTCCAAGTCCAAAACACCTAAGTTGAACTGAACTTGTTCACACCAGTTAGAGAAATTTAGCCCATTGAACAGTGATACAAGTGAAGCATGCGAATGCAAAGAAATGGGAACAGATACTGCAAAATATAAAATGCTCTAACATTAATACTTTGAGTTTTAATTTCAAATTCAGATAACAATAAATGTATAGCGTAATTCTCCTTTGGGTGATATTACGTTATACCATCATAATAAATATAATGATGCTAATTAAATTTCACTTAATTGGTAATTAAATATACTCTAATCAAACATGTATGATATCTTTGGATATACAAAACACATCCGACCTAGTAAATCAATTAACCACGATCATGTTCAAGATTAACAAAATTAACTTATCAACCTTTGGGCAATCCATAATAATTTTATAATCTTTGAACGTCAATATACTCTTGACACCAATAATAAAGTCATTTTCATTTACAAGCATCAAACTATCAAGAGTAATTGATAAATAAATTATGTAATTTAGCGTTCAAAATACTATAATGTTTGGCCACTTTGGTGACTAACAAACAACATCAATCGAACATTAATTACAAAAATATAATGTGAATAATGTGAGTAATTAAACTAGACATAATCTAATTTAATTCATAATTCAAATTAAAATGTGAAACAATAAATGTCCAATTGCCAAAAACAGTCAATATATATGTACTTCACCGATATTGAACACAAACGCATAAACTTCAGCTAATGTTATGCCTTAAACCAATACCAGGGATTGACATTTTCTTAAACAATTCAACATATATGGTAGAAACATATACCTACAGTACGGCATTCTAGGTACAAATTGTCAGCCTCATTTGATTTTCCAAGGATGGGGTTTAATTAGGCCATGGGAATATAGAAAGAAACAGTATGTGTCTTGCAAATGTTTTCATGCATTAATTGGTTTCTACAATTTCGATTTTACACGTTTCAGCCCCTCATTTAATTATTTATTTATTTAAACTTTGAATGATTAATAATGACAAACAGGAACACATAGCCAAAATAATGGACTTTGAAGGTCTGTCTCTTTCTCTCATATGCATGGAAAAGCCAATTAATTTGAACACGATATAGTCTTCCCAAATCAGATCCATGGAAAAACCAATTAATCGACGTAGATAGCAAATGGGATTTGATGTAATGATTTGATCCATAAATTAATAAGAAATTAAAGATCCCATACGAAAAACAGTAAATCTTTAAGGAAAATCAAGAATTCTTCAACTTGGCTCTGATACCACATGTAAGAAATTAAACCCTAATACCAAGATCTTTAGAATTCATGATTTTCACATATGAAATTTTAATTGATCAAGAAATATACCTTGATCCATGGCAATAATTGAGAATTTTAGATCTGCAAAATAATAAACTGTTAAATTAAAGAAACCGTTCTCTCACTTTTCCTCTCTTTTATTGAATGAATTAATTGATGAATTTCATTCACATTTATAGGCAGAGAGAGACATTCTCATTTGTGCCATAAAACTCTCAACTTTCCATCAAAGTAGACAATTATAAAACTACCATTTCTCAATTGGGCCAATAGGATTTTAGTAATATTAATCACCTTTAATTAATTCTTTAATATTACATGGGTCACAAATAATTGATTTTACATGATCACCTATTTATAGGTCTTGATCAGTTCCCACGAAGTGGTGCCAAAAATGAAAGGCTACCGAATTCAAACCAAAAAAGGTCAAAAACAGCCACAACGGTGACATTTTTTACACTATAACCTATGCGGTTGTATAGGTCCATTTGCTTGACACATTTTCCATTTTTCCTTTTCTTCTCCAATTCATCCTTCCCACATCTTATTTTGAACAACCAATTTATAACACAACATTTTGTATGACTGAATTAGGGAAATCAATTGTATAAAGGGTAAAAAATTGAAGAGTGAGTGTTAGGAATTAATCTTCTGAGTGGACTGAAAAAACGTAATACAAAATACAACTTTATTAATGGAGCCTGATCTCTATTTCATGCGGAATACAAAATATAATATCGCTTCTGTCCAAGGTAGAATTTATAGGGTAAGAAACCATTCTAAATTTTATTGCAAACTTCAGATAACGTTGCTGAGATTAACTATGTACTAATAACATAATAAGTATTGCATTTATAATAGATTGACATATTAATATATTTCGTTTAGAATTTAATTTAGAAGCATTTCATTACTTTGTTCGTCAAAAGTATCATAAAAGTATTATAATGTAATTTATGTAAACATTATTACAATAATAACCTGAGAAAAGAAAAGAAAAATATAATTTATATATAGAAATAATCCTTATGAAAAGTTTTCACAACTTGTAAAACGAAAGAGAGTTTTTGTAATAGTAAAGGTGCGTTTGATTGCCAATACTTTTCATGAAAAATGTCATTTTTCTGTCAAAATTCATACTTTTATACTATTTGATTGATTTTTTTTTTTTTTGTGGAAAATATATTCCTACTTTTGGTTACATGATCATATCTTTATTGAAAACAAGAAAAATATTTTTTTATTTTTTTTAAATTTCTTGTCCGTTTAATATTTGTTATAGTTCAATGTAATAAATATATTAAATTATTAATTATAATTATTCTATGTATGTGAAATAAACTGATTAATTTCTCCTTGTAACGGAAGATAAATACTGTCTTACGTGTCTTGATTTTATAAAGCAGTGAGCATGGCTTATGTATAAAGTTCTATCTTAGTTTAATTCAATTAAAAACAATGATGAATTTAAATCAAAGTCAATAATTAATTTTAATAATATCTTACACGGAGCTCGTAAATTTTTTCAAGTTTTTTAATATCACATTTCTTTATGTTTATTAAAATCTACTGAAAATTTAATTTTTAACAAAGCAAATTAAATTCTTTCTCTAAGTTTGATGTTTCCTCTTCTCTACTTTATCCTCGTTTAAGTTTGACATTATTGTTATTTATTTATTATGAAGATTATTACTGATCGAATCATTTACTAGTTTGACATTATTGTTTTTTATTTATCATGAAGCTTATTAATGATTGAATCATTTACTAGTCGTATTAGAAATGAACATTGTATATCAGATCACTTTTTATCTATATTTCCGACTCATTTGTTTTATTTATAATTTAAGTCGTATAAACATTTTCAGAATATGTTTTAAAATATGATGATTTTAATTCTTCTCCTTTTTGTCTAATTCTTAATGGAATGGCGTTGGTTGTGTACGTAGCGTCTATTTAATTGCACAAATACGAGAAAAAGAATATTTTTTCTTATATCGCGTCAAATGATTAAGCCTTCGTATTAAAAATTTATAAATTAATTTATGAAGAGAAATAATGGTGAATCTCACAAAATATATAATTAAAATTAATATTTCGTTTTCAATAAATTTATACCTTATCTATAAATTAGTAGTCAAACATAGGCTGAAATATCGATGCTCATTAAGGATTTAAATTTTTCTGCAATAAAATAATTGGTCAACGATGCCACTTGTTTGAATGTTGGGCATCAATGCAAATATTGATTAGATGATTTTTCAAAAGTATATTTTAAAATAATTATTTGATGGATAACATATAATTAAAAAATAAAAAATTGAAATTTACATATAATATTATTTTATTAAAAAGTATATAATTAAATGTAAAAGGTAAAACATACATTTTAAAAATAATAAGAACTAAACAAGAGCCTAATCTAACAACCTTAAACTCAACTAATTAATAATTAGGCTTAGCCTCCCAGGGCATAGTCTAATGGTGTAAAGGATAAGAGTGAGGTTATCTCACATCTTGCTAGTGGTCGCGGTGTGGGGGTTCGATTCCTGAAATATGGAATTGGATTTCTTGTAGGCGCAATGTACAGACTGCTCTTGTTCCCTGATCTGTTGGAGCACATCCCGCAATTTACCTCCCTTACAAAACTCTAGAGACATGATGGTGAGGACCCTCAAAATTGAGATTCAACCTTTTTTTTTTAATTAATAATTAGGCTTAAGTTGATACATCAACTACACGCCCAATTGTCACTTTCCAAAAAGCTTTTCTGCAATCTTTTTTAATACAATTTTTTTTTTAAATGTTATTAGGCTCTATTTGACTCATCTTCTTTCAAAAATATATTCTTTAACGGTGATTTGATATCATTTTAATCACAAAATTTTTAATAAAATAACAAAATTTTTATTATTTTTTAATCATATATTTCTCATCAATACACTATTCAAAAATGCATTCAATGTAAAACAAATAAAGTTTAAAGTTCTATTAAATATATAAATGAATTTTCCCCCTCCCCAGACTTTCCCAGCCATCAGTATCACAATATTTTAATAAAGAATAATTATATTGTCCTCGTAATTTTTATTTGATACATTTTGATTGCATTTAAAATTCTCAATCTCCGTTAATTATAGCAATTATTTTTTTAATTTTTTTTATCTTTAATTTTTCATTAATTAGTTTTGTTTTCATGTTTTGAAACATGGGAAAAACATTTTTTTGTACTTTCTATTTACATATATTTTATTTAAAACTATGATGGAGAAATAAGTTGTTTCAATTCATTTCAACAGATTTTTGTACATAAAAAAAGTTGTTATCAAGTATAAAATGTGTTAATTAATAGAAAGTTTAAAAATAAAAATGACATAAAAAATCGTTGAGACTTAAATATTATAATGAATAAAGGTTAAGAATCGAATTAAAATATGGTAAAAAAAAAAAAAATTGTAGTGAGAAAATAATTATCTTTAATAGATGAAAAAAAGCTGAAATTGAAGTTTGACCCTAGTTTCACCTTTTCCTGCTTTGGCGCATTTAAGAAGAAAGAGGCAAAAAGCATACAAGAGGAGAGAAAAACTGCCTGCCTTCATCTTCACCGATTACCAACTCCTTCACAAATTTTTATAGTTAGATATATTATATATTTTGCACCTCCTAACATCAAAATCCGGTCTCCACTGTTTTGTTGATTCCGAGAAAGTTGATGGGCTCTGCATAAACTTCCTTCCTATAGGTATACGTTCTTCTTTCTTCCTCGTTATGAAGATCAAAGGTATTTACATATGTATGTATGTATGTATGTACATGTATGTGTTTTAGGTGCTTTTAATGTTATGTAACAGAAGGATTACTACGTGTCTTGATTTTATGAAACCGCGTGCATCGGTTTCGTCAAAAGACTGTACTTTGCTTTGTTGTGAAGTTATGTTCTATGTTTTTTTTTTCCTTTTTTTTTTTTAATGGATGGAGAGAACTTCTGGACAGTTTCTAATTTACACAATAAGTGATCTCCTAATTTTACCTAAGCTTGAGCCTTTTGGCGCATAGGCCGGCAGTAGTCGCGCTTTTTCGTTGCCTAATCCCGGCCTTTTAGAACACTTCTTGATGATGGATATCTCCGTTCTCCTCCTTTAAGAACAGTTTCCAGCTTATCTCTGAACGCTGGCAATTTGGTAAACAATATCCCTCCAGAAATATTCACGATCTTTTAAACAATTTCGGGGATGCCATTGATCTTGCAAAGATGGATTACAGAGTCGTCTGTTAAAACACGCGGTCTAATATATTAGCTCAATTCTAAGTATTTTTCTTCACGTCCAAGAACAGGCATGTTATCTTACAGGATAATCACCAGTTTTGGTTCATTTTCCTGGTGAAAAAAATCAGTTCCTAAACGATATGTAATCTTGCAGGATTTCCCTTGATTAAAACATCTCGAACTTGAGCAAGACAATGGCTGGTGATGGTGATGTTGCTAGAGATGATGAAACAAGCTTCAAGCCCCTTGGAAGGTGCTCTGTCGTCTATTATGGTGTGGGGCATATGCTCAATGACATTACATCAGCCTGTTGGTTCACATATCTCTTAGTTTTCTTGACAGATATTGGACTGTCCCCGAGGTTTGTAACTTACCAGCTTGTTTATTTCTATTTTAATCGTTGCATATTGCAAACCAGACTTCTTTTTTTTTTTTTTTTTGGGTGATTGAAAAATTCCATTGTCAACATATTGTTATAGGGAATCATATGAAAAAATAACAAGTTGTTCATAATTTATATTGCATTTGAATGGTCGACAGCGAAGTCGGCACACAGTCTTTTATTGCTATAAAAATGTACTGTCAATAGGAAATAAAGAGAGCTGCCGTCCACTATATGAATGTGGAGGTGGCTTGTAGCAATTAGGGGCATATAGTGGATTAAAAGTCAAAAGGCCTGGGTAATTGCCCTGGTGGAGGAAAGGGGAGAGTGAGAAGCTACGTATAATGCTCGTACAAACGGAAATTTTGCAGTCCTCGTGAACTAAAATACTAATATTGTGTCTGAGTTCCTTTTGCATTTTAATGGTATTTGTGGTATGGCATGGAAGACTTGGATATAGTCATAACAACATTTTTTACAAAATTTATTGACTATGCAACCTCTATTGCTTATGATGGCTTTCCTCGAGACATAGTTCAAATTCTGAAGTAGCCGCACTTGTCCTGTTGTACAGGCCACATTTAGTGGTTGCATTCTATAGAAACTTGTGTAAAGATACCAGAGATGATGTAGCAAACTCAGGTTCAAATTTCACGAGCCAATGTCCCTTCAGCTAGAGTGCCTTCTTAATAGAGAAAAATCTTTCGTTTAGCTAAGTTAGTAAAGTAATGCTATTGTTTTGTTTGTAAATGTTCATATTAATTTGGACGCTTACAAGAGATTCATCTTCAAAGTTCCCCAAAAAATTTTCTTAGCTTAAATTTTTTTATTCCCTTTCACATTTGTGTTGTCAATGGAGGATAAATTTGTTTGAAATAGTTAAAAACATTTTCCTCTGGACAAAATATTAAGTTGCTCTAAAATGTAACAAAGATGTGTAGATCTTAGCTGTTTTATGGAATGAACGTAAATGCGTTCACCTAACGACTGTATATTGGATAGTTAGGCTGAAATATAAAATGTGTGAGAGTTGAAGTAATTTATGCCAACATATACTTGTCCATTACAATGTTGAACAACTGACAGGTGTAAATGGTCGACGTTTTCTTCTACCATCTTTGTTATGACTTGGGGCTGAGAGAGTGATTAGAGTTTGAATTTGATGATTTGGTTATTCGAATTTATTCGCCCATTACGGTGGTGTGGTAGATGATTTTGGCAGACCGCTTAAATTTGTGTTTTGTCTCTTCTGCTTGTTCTTATTTTTCGTAGCATTTATTAGTTTGTGGTGGTCTTTTTTCCCAACATTACCTGCTATTTTGAGTTCCATTTTGGCTTCTTGTTTTACAGTGATGCTGCTATAGTCATGCTTTCAGGACAGATGGCTGATGGATTCACAACCATTGTTGCAGGTGAACTGGTATGTTCCGATAGGGGAAAAAATGTAAAAATGGAGAGTTTAAGGCTAAGATGTTAGTGGACTTTGGAGGATGTAATTCTTTTATATAAGAATACATGTCGAAAATCTTTTTACTTCTACTGATGGAGAGATTGAGTATAAGCTATATAATGCCTGTGTGTATTTTTAAGTTAAGCAAGTATTGAAATATGGTATTTGTAGATTATTAAGAAACATACCACAAATCTATGCATTCACTTTCAGCAGATACAAAATCGCAAAAGTCTTGAAACAAAACTTAAATGGCTGCATGATCTTATTCTCTTAGCTACGAGATTTATTCTTGATTCAGAAGAAAAGAATTTCAACTTTAAATATTGATATTGTTGTTTTCATTTCTCTTTCATAATAGATAGACAGATTTGGACATTTTAAGATCTGGCACGGTGCGGGATCTGCCTTGGTTGCTGTTTCATTTTCTTCAGTCTTTGGTGGCTGTTTGCCTTGCAAAATATTTGGCTCCAATTCATCTACTCTGCAAACTATTGGATATAGTGTGTTTGCAGCAATCTTCAATGTAGGCTGGGCAGCTACTCAAGTGTCACACATGTAAGGACTTACTTCGGTCTAGTTAGTTCATAGTTGCTATGCAATGTTAAACCCTTGTTTGAGCCACATTATTTTGGAAAAATGCATTTTTGAATAATGTATTAATGAAAATATGTGGTTAAAAAATAAGGAAAATTTTTGAATTTGTGTGTAATATTATTTTATTGAAAAGTGAGTGGTTAAAATGATGTTAAATTACTGATTAAGAATGTATTTTTTTCAAATAATGTGGATCAAACGGGGCCTAAATTGTATTGGACAATGTTGTACTTGTCTGGATTAAATTTCAATTTCATAATTAAAAGGTCAGGGTCAAACTTTAATGATAAACAAACATTTCGTAGGTCCCATAACTTTTACTTATCTACCACTCATTTTTATCAATTTATAATTTCGTAAACTTGTATTTTCTCCTAAAAAGGGCACATTATAGACAATATTTTAAACTATTTTTCCTTTTAAATACTACCTGTACACCTGATTCACCTTACCATCAAGTTCCTAATCTTTGTTTTATCTGTCTTAGGGATCGTGTGTCTTGGATTTTGTGACATGATTTCTTGATTTTCTTCATAATGCTGTGCTCGAACTCTTCCATTCCCCTTGTTATCTGTGCGAGCGCCAGTGGCCAGATTTAAAGTTAGTGAATTATATATCCTGCTTATGTTGTAGGTCAATGGTGAATTGCATCACGCTGAATTCTACGAGCAGAGTAGTCTTGACTAGCTGCCGCAATGCTTTTACCATGGTTAAGAGTTCTCTTCATGATTTTACACGTACTTTGTTAGTTCTTATGCTGTAACTAGTTATTCTCTTTTCTCTCCTCCCAATCCTAGCCAAAAAACTTTACTAATATTTATCGAAATTAATAATTTTGAAGGTCGCCAACCTTAGCCTATATGCAGTTGCTTTTGTGGTATTTAAGATCAGCTCATCAGTGACTGTTATCGATGTTGAGAATCAGGTGTGCCAATTAACATACTGTTCTCTTTTTCTGAAAATTCCTTTTGGAAAGGTTCTTACTTCTCTGTGATTGATCAGTATCGCTGGATAGCATATTTGTCAATCTTCATTGGATGCTGTTTTGTGTGTGTATTTCATCTTGGGACTCGAGAGCCAAGGTTTGTCACATATGTTATTAAAAGGGAAATGGTTTTTCTATTGATATTTTCATCATAAATTTGCATCAACTGCTAAAAATTCAAATAGAAACGTGATTTTTTATTTTAATGCCTCTGTTAAGATATTCGATACTCTCAAGAAATTTGACCTGTGCTCGATTGAATTGCTGCCTCTTTCCTCTTTCTTTTACCAAATTTAGATATTATAAATCCTTATAGGTTATATCCATTGCAGATTGAAGAAAGAAGCTCATGCAAAAAGTTATGCTAGAATTTCATGGGCTTACTGGTTTAAGAAAATTCTGTACCACCAAGTTGCACTTGTTTATGTACTCACTAGACTAGTGACAAATGTTTCACAGGTCCGTTCATAAATCGTACTAGCTCTTTCAAATATTCATTTCCATAGTGTTGCTTAGAAAGAGAGGATCCGATTAAAGTGAAATGGTTATTTTTTTAATTGTTCATTTGCTCGAATTTGTTGGCTCAGACATTTCTTGCTTTCTACGTCATCAATGATCTGCAAATGGCACAGTCATCAAAAGCTTTGGTATTATTCAATTAGCTCCATACCTATACGAAGTTATATGGACAAAATTCCTTTTCTTATACTCATGTTTAATATGCGTGCATAGGTTCCTGCAATCATCTATATCTGCAGCTTCATTGTATCGATCTTCCTACAGGTTTATTGCTGTCTAAAAATATTCTTTCATATCTTTGTACACTTGTTTCTTTTTCCCTTCTATAGGCATCTTTAATTAATCCTGGTTTCATATAGGAGATTGGGTGGACCGGTCGACGGTTAAAGGCTTTCTATTCTGTTGGAGGACTTCTATGGATAATTTGTGGTTTGGGAATATTCTTCCTGCCAAGAAGCATGAATTCTATAGTATATGCTTTGTCGGTAGTGATTGGAGCAGCAAATTCATTGATGATGGTATGAACAAAGTTTTCTTTCCTTTTATTGTTCCCTTGTTTAGTATTACAACGTGAATGGTACTTCAAAGGCAAGAATTGATCCAGTAGCCATTTTTGTTGACCTTTGAGGCTTACCCTGATCGCCGTGGTCTTTCATTTCCTTCGCAATAACTTGAGAATTTTAACTGAATGGCAAAAATTAAAAACAGAAAACGAACGTCATCCATCACTTTGGAACACGAGAAACATTAGGTGACTAAGGGAAATTTCTATTTAAGTTAAGTGAGTGACATCATTATTTAACCCATCTTAGAATATATATGTAAAACACTTGTAGACTCCCTCTTTTGATTCATATTTATGTCAGAATTTACTGTTTGCCTCATTTTTCGGAATATCGTCACATTTTCTAAGTGCAAATGAACTAATGATCAGGCATACCCTACACAGTAGAGCCTCACACCAGAGTAGAACAACTTCCAAACTAGAACGTACCTCTCACATTCACACAGAGATACTACTTTAGTAATGCTAACGAGTACGAGTGGTAATATAACATAAAAGATGAATATTTGGTAAAAGAATTATACTTACTGCTTTTCTTATTCCTTACTGCACATTTTTTATGGAGTTACAGGTGACTGCAGTAAGCATGCAGAGTTTTCTAGTTGGTAGAGATCTCAATGGCTGTGCCTTCGTTTATGGGTCGTTGAGCTTTCTCGACAAAATATCATGTGGGTTGGCATTGTGTGCTCTCGAGTCTTACCAGAGTAAGCATCTACAATTGGTCAATTGTAAATCATACGTGACATATTTGGTTTAATGGTGTTATCATTATGCAGGTTCTACTCCAGGGCTGCAGTACTGCAGTCCATTATATTTTTGTTTTTCTGTGACAAGATTTGGATTAGGTCTTGTTCCAGCCATTTGTGCACTTGTTGGGGTGCTGGTGACATTCAGCATGGAGCTCCATGCACCAGCTTTAAATCCTTCACTGGAACCTTTACTGGCATAGGTTAGAAGAATGAATCATACTACTTTTATTTCAATGTTGAATCTACATCTGTATTCTTCTCTTTCGTCTGTTGTATTTGTTCCTCTTTTGCAGTCTCTAGTTAGCATCACGAAAGAAAAATAATAGCCTTGAAAATATTTTAAACAAATTAAATCTTGCTCTTGACAAACTTAGGAGAGTTACATGATTTCCTTTTTGTTATTTGGTTCAATTCATCCTATCCAATGTAATTAGACAATTTTGCAACCAGGATAGGCTTTCTATCTTGTTGGGAATCCGGCCTCTTCTCCATATATTTTGCTTAAAACCTATTTTGGACATCTGCTCAGCATCTCTCTCCCTCTTTTGATGTGGTGTCTACTGTGCTCTTGTTTAGATTTAAGGGGCAGCATCTATGGTTTAGTTGGTTAATTGTCGTTTAATTCAGTCGGATTGGTAATCCGTAGTAGTTAGTTTCATCTGTTTGGCTAGTAACCAGTTTGCAGCCACCATGAGCAAGCAGTTTTAGGCTGAAATTTTTTTGCATTTCTCACTTTTCGTTTTGGCCTCAGAGAATGAGGGGCACAGTAGCAAGAAAATTTTTCTAGGAAATTCTTTTTTTCTACTAGTTTTTCGAGGGATTTGTCTAGTTCAGCGAGAATGTCTTGTATTCATAATTTGCAGTGTCTTGCGTCCTTAATCTGCATTTCTTTTTGTTCTTTACCTTCTATTGGGGGATCTTGGTAAGATACCTAGACAGATTGGTGTTAGAACTAGAATTTCCAGTGTTATGTTCAAGATTCAAGAAATTTTGTTGGGGTTAACCAAGTTTGATGTTGAAAATTTTATGAAACGAGAGACTTTGATATGGGAAGGACGAAGATGAAGGCTTTCTTTTGTTTCGAATTATGGCCTGCTTAAACATCAGTGAGAAGAATGATGATCAAATTCAGGCCATCATATTGTTAGATTCCCTTACATAATCTTTTAAAGATGTGGAGGGAATTCTTGTCAGCTTAGGACATCATGGAGACTATGCAACCTGAGGATCTTGAATCGATATTCAGAGAGGAGGAATTGGGGAGGTTTGCGATGCTTAGGGAAATGTTGGGTAGATGGAGAATGAGGGGACGAAAGTCTAGGTCTAAATCAAGAAGGGATAAGACCTGTATTCATTGTGCCATATTGAGGAACACGTCACAGGTTTCTGCCCTCAAAAGGAGGAAAAAACACAGAGCACCAAGAGGTAACAACACTGGAGATGCATCAATTTGCAATGCATAACTGTTACTAGCCACGGACAGACTCATGAGGAATGGATAATGGATACTGAATATATACCTTCCACATGACACTCAACAGGGCCAGTCTATTCGACTATGAAGAGGTGCACACTGGTACAGTCCTAATGGAGAACAATGGTTTTTGTAAAATCGAAGGCTAGCTCAATTAAACTCAAAATGTGGGATGGCCCGTATATGGTTTTTCTGCAAGTCAGTACATCTCAGGGTTGACGAGGAACCTTGTGTCTCTAGGAATGCTAGATACTGGTGATTGTGAATACGAAGTTGAACGAGATTATACGTTACATAAAAAACAACTGTAAATGCAAGAAACCCAAATTATAAAATGGCATCCCAAACTATATAATGGCATCGAGTAACTTGGGACAGGTAATGGACTTAAAACACCAGGAGATTTGGCAGCTTCCCCCTCTAGTTGAAGCTGATCTAGTTGAACTTGCTCTAATAATAGTTGGCATGATTGACTCATTGAGTTAAGAGAAAAACCCAGGAATCATTTTGTATGGAAATTAAGATATCTTGTGGGCTGGCCCGTTAGGTGCGTGCCATATAATGGACTTGGAAAATAGGAAAATTACCTAGAAACCTACATTTAAAAAACTAACTTTCAATAAAATAAGGATATTAAATTTCATTTCACAAATCAAGTGATAATTAAGTTTTAATAATTATAATTAATAAAAACTTAATTACGCATAATCTACATATTCACCCTACCCCATCCTCCACCCCCACCTCCATCTGAACCCTATTCTTCCCAAAATCAGAACTTGTTTAGTACAGCTAAAAAGTCAATTAAAATCAATTTTTTGATCGTTATTTTACTATTACAACCGTCATTTTTGAATTTTTTTCTCATAGATAGAACCCACTTTATCTCTAACGATAAAAAA
>NC_036251.1:20602291-20701227 GCF_002742605.1 Olea europaea var. sylvestris
AAAATATGTGGTTAAAAAATAAGGAAAATTTTTGAATTTGTGTGTAATATTATTTTATTGAAAAGTGAGTGGTTAAAATGATGTTAAATTACTGATTAAGAATGTATTTTTTTCAAATAATGTGGATCAAACGGGGCCTAAATTGTATTGGACAATGTTGTACTTGTCTGGATTAAATTTCAATTTCATAATTAAAAGGTCAGGGTCAAACTTTAATGATAAACAAACATTTCGTAGGTCCCATAACTTTTACTTATCTACCACTCATTTTTATCAATTTATAATTTCGTAAACTTGTATTTTCTCCTAAAAAGGGCACATTATAGACTATTTTAAACTATTTTTCCTTTTTAATACTACCTGTACACCTGATTCATCTTACCATCAAGTTCCTAATCTTTGTTTTATCTGTCTAAGGGATCGTGTGTCTTGGATTTTGTGACATGATTTCTTGATTTTCTTCATAATGCTGTGCTCGAACTCTTCCATTCCCCTTGTTATCTGTGCGAGCGCCAGTGGCCAGATTTAAAGTTAGTGAATTATATATCCTGCTTATGTTGTAGGTCAATGGTGAATTGCATCACGCTGAATTCTACGAGCAGAGTAGTCTTGACTAGCTGCCGCAATGCTTTTACCATGGTTAAGAGTTCTCTTCATGATTTTACACGTACTTTGTTAGTTCTTATGCTGTAACTAGTTATTCTCTTTTCTCTCCTCCCAATCCTAGCCAAAAAACTTTACTAATATTTATCGAAATTAATAATTTTGAAGGTCGCCAACCTTAGCCTATATGCAGTTGCTTTTGTGGTATTTAAGATCAGCTCATCAGTGACTGTTATCGATGTTGAGAATCAGGTATGCCAATTAACATACTGTTCTCTTTTTCTGAAAATTCCTTTTGGAAAGGTTCTTACTTCTCTGTGATTGATCAGTATCGCTGGATAGCATATTTGTCAATCTTCATTGGATGCTGTTTTGTGTGTGTATTTCATCTTGGGACTCGAGAGCCAAGGTTTGTCACATATGTTATTAAAAGGGAAATGGTTTTTCTATTGATATTTTCATCATAAATTTGCATCAACTGCTAAAAATTCAAATAGAAACGTGATTTTTTATTTTAATGCCTCTGTTAAGATATTCGATACTCTCAAGAAATTTGACCTGTGCTCGATTGAATTGCTGCCTCTTTCCTCTTTCTTTTACCAAATTTAGATATTATAAATCCTTATAGGTTATATCCATTGCAGATTGAAGAAAGAAGCTCATGCAAATAGTTATGCTAGAATTTCATGGGCTTACTGGTTTAAGAAAATTCTGTACCACCAAGTTGCACTTGTTTATGTACTCACTAGACTAGTGACAAATGTTTCACAGGTCCGTTCATAAATCGTACTAGCTCTTTCAAATATTCATTTCCATAGTGTTGCTTAGAAAGAGAGGATCCGATTAAATTGAAATGGTTATTTTTTTAATTGTTCATTTGCTCGAATATGTTGGCTCAGACATTTCTTGCTTTCTACGTCATCAATGATCTGCAAATGGCACAGTCATCAAAAGCTTTGGTATTATTCAATTAGCTCCATACCTATACAAAGTTATATGGACAAAATTCCTTTTCTTATACTCATGTTTAATATGCGTGCATAGGTTCCTGCAATCATCTATATCTGCAGCTTCATTGTATCGATCTTCCTACAGGTTTATTGCTGTCTAAAAATATTCTTTCATATCTTTGTACACTTGTTTCTTTTTCCCTTCTATAGGCATCTTTAATTAATCCTGGTTTCATATAGGAGATTGGGTGGACCGGTCGACGGTTAAAGGCTTTCTATTCTGTTGGAGGACTTCTATGGATAATTTGTGGTTTGGGAATATTCTTCCTGCCAAGAAGCATGAATTCTATAGTATATGCTTTGTCGGTAGTGATTGGAGCAGCAAATTCATTGATGATGGTATGAACAAAATTTTCTTTCCTTTTATTGTTCCCTTGTTTAGTATTACAACGTGAATGGTACGTCAAAGGCAAGAATTGATCCAGTAGCCATTTTTGTTGACCTTTGAGGCTTACCCTGATCGCCGTGGTCTTTCATTTCCTTCGCAATAACTTGAGAATTTTAACTGAATGGCAAAAATTAAAAACAGAAAACGAACGTCATCCATCACTTTGGAACACGAGAAACATTAGGTGACTAACGGGAAATTTCTATTTAAGTTAAGTGAGTGACATCATTGTTTAACCCATCTTAGAATATATATGTAAAACACTTGTAGACTCCCTCTTTTGATTCATATTTATGTCAGAATTTACTGTTTGCCTCATTTTTCGGAATATCGTCACATTTTCTAAGTGCAAATGAACTAATGATCAGGCATACCCTACACAGTAGAGCCTCACACCAGAGTAGAACAACTTCCAAACTAGAACGTACCTCTCACATTCACACAGAGATACTACTTTAGTAATGCTAACGAGTACGAGTGGTAATATAACATAAAAGATGAATATTTGGTAAAAGAATTATACTTACTGCTTTTCTTATTCCTTACTGCACATTTTTTATGGAGTTACAGGTGACTGCAGTAAGCATGCAGAGTTTTCTAGTTGGTAGAGATCTCAATGGCTGTGCCTTCGTTTATGGGTCGTTGAGCTTTCTCGACAAAATATCATGTGGGTTGGCATTGTGTGCTCTCGAGTCTTACCAGAGTAAGCATCTACAATTGGTCAATTGTAAATCATACGTGACATATTTGGTTTAATGGTGTTATCATTATGCAGGTTCTACTCCAGGGCTGCAGTACTGCAGTCCATTATATTTTTGTTTTTCTGTGACAAGATTTGGATTAGGTCTTGTTCCAGCCATTTGTGCACTTGTTGGGGTGCTGGTGACATTCAGCATGGAGCTCCATGCACCAGCTTTAAATCCTTCACTGGAACCTTTACTGGCATAGGTTAGAAGAATGAATCATACTACTTTTATTTCAATGTTGAATCTACATCTGTATTCTTCTCTTTCGTCTGTTGTATTTGTTCCTCTTTTGCAGTCTCTAGTTAGCATCACGAAAGAAAAATAATAGCCTTGAAAATATTTTAAACAAATTAAATCTTGCTCTTGACAAACTTAGGAGAGTTACATGATTTCCTTTTTGTTATTTGGTTCAATTCATCCTATCCAATGTAATTAGACAATTTTGCAACCAGGATAGGCTTTCTATCTTGTTGGGAATCCGGCCTCTTCTCCATATATTTTGCTTAAAACCTATTTTGGACATCTGCTCAGCATCTCTCTCCCTCTTTTGATGTGGTGTCTACTGTGCTCTTGTTTAGATTTAAGGGGCAGCATCTATGGTTTAGTTGGTTAATTGTCGTTTAATTCAGTCGGATTGGTAATCCGTAGTAGTTAGTTTCATCTGTTTGGCTAGTAACCAGTTTGCAGCCACCATGAGCAAGCAGTTTTAGGCTGAAATTTTTTTGCATTTCTCACTTTTCGTTTTGGCCTCAGAGAATGAGGGGCACAGTAGCAAGAAAGTTTTTCTAGGAAATTCTTTTTTTCTACTAGTTTTTCGAGGGATTTGTCTAGTTCAGCGAGAATGTCTTGTATTCATAATTTGCAGTGTCTTGCGTCCTTAATCTGCATTTCTTTTTGTTCTTTACCTTCTATTGGGGGATCTTGGTAAGATACCTAGACAGATTGGTGTTAGAACTAGAATTTCCAGTGTTGTGTTCAAGATTCAAGAAATTTTGTTGGGGTTAACCAAGTTTGATGTTGAAAATTTTATGAAACGAGAGACTTTGATATGGGAAGGACGAAGATGAAGGCTTTCTTTTGTTTCGAATTATGGCCTGCTTAAACATCAGTGAGAAGAATGATGATCAAATTCAGGCCATCATATTGTTAGATTCCCTTGCATAATCTTTTAAAGATGTGGAGGGAATTCTTGTCAGCTTAGGACATCATGGAGACTATGCAACCTGAGGATCTTGAATCGATATTCAGAGAGGAGGAATTGGGGAGGTTTGCGATGCTTAGGGAAATGTTGGGTAGATGGAGAATGAGGGGACGAAAGTCTAGGTCTAAATCAAGAAGGGATAAGACCTGTATTCATTGTGCCATATTGAGGAACACGTCACAGGTTTCTGCCCTCAAAAGGAGGAAAAAACACAGAGCACCAAGAGGTAACAACACTGGAGATGCATCAATTTGCAATGCATAACTGTTACTAGCCACGGACAGACTCATGAGGAATGGATAATGGATACTGAATATATACCTTCCACATGACACTCAACAGGGCCAGTCTATTCGAGTATGAAGAGGTGCACACTGGTACAGTCCTAATGGAGAACAATGGTTTTTGTAAAATCGAAGGCTAGCTCAATTAAACTCAAAACGTGGGATGGCTCGTATATGGTTTTCCTGCAAGTCAGTACATCTCAGGGTTGACGAGGAACCTTGTGTCTCTAGGAATGCTAGATACTGGTGATTGTGAATACGAAGTTGAACGAGATTATACGTTACATAAAAAACAACTGTAAATGCAAGAAACCCAAATTATAAAATGGCATCCCAAACTATATAATGGCATCGAGTAACTTGGGACAGGTAATGGACTTAAAACACCAGGAGATTTGGCAGCTTCCCCCTCTAGTTGAAGCTGATCTAGTTGAACTTGCTCTAATAATAGTTGGCATGATTGACTTATTGAGTTAAGAGAAAAACCCAGGAATCATTTTGTATGGAAATTAAGATATCTTGTGGGCTGGCCCGTTAGGTGCGTGCCATATAATGGACTTGGAAAATACTTGGGGAAAATTACCTAGAAACCTACATTTAAAAAACTAACTTTCAATAAAATAAGGATATTAAATTTCATTTCACAAATCAAGTGATAATTAAGTTTTAATAATTATAATTAATAAAAACTTAATTACGCATAATCTACATATTCACCCTACCCCATCCTCCACCCCCACCTCTATCTGAACCCTATTTTTCCCAAAATCAGAGCTTGTTTAGTACAGCTAAAAAGTCAATTAAAATCAATTTTTTGACCGTTATTTTACTATTACAGCTGTCATTTTTGAATTTTTTTCTCACAGATAGAACCCACTTTATCTCTAACGATAAAAAATCAATTATTAAAATCCCTACCAAACAAGCACTCAATTTCATTTTCAAACCTTAAAATTCTCACTCTTCCTATCATATCCAAAATCGCTGGACGCGAGAAAGCTTTTCCTCGCATTGGTGGAGTTGTCGGACTCGTCATTGCTCACTTCGTAGCATTCAAACAGTCGCATTGTTACTCGTGTTGATGATGCTGCTACAGTATAGGTGAAATCGATGATGCTGCTTACAAATATTTTTGCCATAGCGATGACGTCGATAATGTTGCCCACGGCTACTGACGCCGATGATGCTACTTACAAATATTAATGATGCGAAATTTTTTGGTAGTTTGAATGCATTTCATTACTCTGTTATTATTTAATGACAAAGTTTGTTGGTGGTTTTTGTGATCTGATTTGACGTAGGTAGTTTGTTTGTGGTGGTTTTTTCATCAGATCTATCGTTTAGCCAGATTTTGGGGATGTTCGTTGGTGATTTTCTAATACAGTGATTTTCTAATCTATATGTGTTGGTGGTGTAGACGATGATAGTTCTATTGTTGGTAGTGGATGTGGTCGTGGTAAGTCATTGTGCATTTGGTTCTTGATGGTGTTGGGAGTGGTGGCGGCGGTGGCGATGGCAATCAAGTGTGACCAAGTGTTTATTGTGCTGTTTGTAACTAATTCTGTGTTAATTGTGATTGGTTTTGACCCATTCTGTGTTTAGTTGTAATCGGTTGTGACTTGGTTACATACTGTCACTGTTAAGATTGATTTCATCACAGATAGTTACACCGAAAACAAATTTGGTTAAAGTTAGAGACAAATTTGATCTTATTTAGTCACACTGAACACAAATTTGATTACAGCTAGTCACAAATACACACATGTTAGTGACTTGATTACATACAGTGTCAATTAGATAGTCATAGTAAACTACACTGACGATAAATTTGGTCACAAATCTGACCACAAACAATAAATATGTGGCAAGGTTGGGTGGTTCCATGGGTAATATTCGGAAAACATTTTTAAGTTTCTGGAGATTTTTGGGGTGGGGCGGGGTAGGGTGGGGTGGGTGCTTCCGTGGGTGGGGATATAATCTCCAATTTTTTTTTTTTTCAATTTCTAGAATTTTTTCTACAGGTTGGGTAGGGCTAGGATATAATATATGTCAATTGTATATATATCTAAATTATATTATGCCTTGTTTGCTCTCCATTATTTCAAAATACATTTTTCTTTTACTTATTATCAATCACACAATTTTCAATAAAATATTATTATACGCAAATTCAAAATCTTTTTATATTTTTTAACAACACATTTTTCATCAAAATGCATTTTATTGAAAAAATGGGGTCCATTCGTTTATGACCCATTTCCACTTTCAGATTCAACTTTTAATTAAATATCAGGAAAAATATTCAACATATTTGCACCACACGAGTGATTTAAGTAACCTAGGGTATGTTTGATGTAAATTTTTTGGGAATAAATTTTGTGAAAAATGATATTTTTGAAGAATGTATGACTAAAAGTAGAAAAAAGATATGACGTGTAAAATTATTTTATTGAAAAAATGTATGGTTAAAAATGAGTATGAATAACTACCTTAATCTTCGAGAGAATCATGTTTTTTTAACGAATATGATTCCCCATATCAGCTTTATATGGAGGGAAAAAACTAAGGTGAAGGAAAACATACATTAATCCTCATTCGGCAACTTACTTCCCTTATTTCTACTTTTCTTTCATAATTAGTTACTGATTTAAGTGCCGGTGGGTCAACAACAAAAACCTGTCCAGTGTGCCACCTATCGCTTGGCAGTGAGGACATGAGAACAGTGACAATACAAAAAGACTTCTAACACTAATATGAGTTTAGGGATTAGAAGATGTGCCTTTGTTGACCGAATATCAAACTTGGAGTGTTGTTGAAAAATCGACTTATGCGAATCCCATAGCAACTTAGATTATGAAACCCACAATCAGATTTGTGTGGAACCCAAGAATGTCAGTTGATAACCAGTTTGGAATGAACCTAACAAGATGAAACAAAGAACCCAAAGATAACGATGATGCAATGGATCCCTTGCTTACAAATTGAAGAACTGACGACCTTGATAAGTTCTAAATTGTTATTCAAAGAAGAACAAATTTGAAGAAAGCAAAAGCCTTTCTTGAATTTAATAATAATTGCCAAAAGTCCCTACACAATGTAATGGAAAGAGTATTTATACTAAAGCTAAAAAAACCTAGCTAAAATCGTGCAAAATCATCAAAATATGGAAAAAAATCTAATTGATATCAAATTCTAACAAAATAAGAAAATTCGCGAAAAAATTAAAACATGTCAAATTTTATAACCATGCGGCCACATGGTTGTTTTCCATGTGGTCGCATGGTAGACCCAGAAATCCCCAACTCTCTGTTACACCCCCTTTCATATATATAACTATCTATTAACCTGTGTGGAAATACAATTGATGACTCGACCTAGACATGTAATTTCTCACTTCTTTTTCACCTAATAAAACGACATAAGCTATGTTTCTAAACCAAAATCATGTCGCCATAATCAAACATATATATTCTGAGATTATAAACAAGTCTACATGCCATGTCAAAAGATATACAACACATGATCCCCAACATACAACAAAATAACCCCACAGGTCGTCATCCATGTACATTGAACTCTGGAATCCCGTAAGTAGGGATGTCAATTGGACCGAGCCGGCTCGGCTCGTGGAAAAGAGGCTTGTGGGCGGCTCGCTCGTGATTGCTCGGGCTTGTGAAATCACGAGCCCGAGCACGAGCCGAGCGTATCGGGACTTGGCTGAGGCATGCCTCTGAGTTTCTACTTTGAATGATGGAAATTTGCTATTCTCAAAGATAGACTTTCACCCGGTCCCTACTTTCTAAGAAGAGCTGTCCTCAGCTCGACTACTCTTCGTCAGATGCCCTATCTCGGCTCACCAATGTTTAACTCTCTCTTAGTTCTGTCTTTGTCAGAAAGTTGTTTCATTCGATGCTAGGCTTTTTCCGGATTTGCAATCGAAAAAGCTTCCTTCCTCTTCAGGTGCTTAAAGCCCTCTTCTGCCCTTAAAAAGAACCTGGGGACTTTCGACTTCCGTGTCTGATCTTATCTCCGCTGTTTCAGGGGCGACCTGTGCATAACAAACAGGTTTATTCATTACAGGGTTGGATTCGGTCTAGGGTTCATCATGGAATCGGGGTCCCCACTCAGCTCACCATTTAGACGAGGCTCGTGGCTCGTCGAGCCAGTGACCAAAATGGTCACTGAACTTTTATTCAGTGACCGTTTGGTCACTGAATTTTATTTTATTTTATTTATTCCCCCTTCCCTTTTTCTACTATAAATACCCACTTCCCTCAAAGATTTTTTTCATATCAATTGCTCTTCCAAAATTACAACCCTCTCAACTCTCTTTTATTATATCAATTATCGAGTTTTTACTCTCTTGTACTGCAAAATATACAATATCAATTTAATTTTTACAGTTTATTAGTTACAATTTCAATTCATTCAATTCTCAATTCTCACAATCTCACTACATTTATATTCATCTAGTCAAGATTTCATCATAAACAATTACAAAAATGGATAAACGTTCATTTGTTGAGAGCTTGTTTGAAACAGGATGTGAGCCACATCATGGAGAATCGTCTGGGACGCCGCAAAGTTAATTTCCAAATGAATTTGTCGGTCTAAATAACATACCGATACTTGAAGATCACATTCACGGTCAGGAAAGCCACAATTCAATTGATTTGGATGATATTAACGTTCTCGAAGCAAAAAATGAATATGAAGATCAGCAATTAAATATCTCAGATGCGAAGGGAAAGCGAAAGGCTAAAAAATAAGTAAAATATTGGGATCACTTTAAGTTGATTTCAACGGGAAAAATTGGTACCACTCATCTCAACTGCCACTACAAATCATGTGCAGCCAGACATGGACTTCTTCCAGCTGGTCAAACACAATTGCAATTTGGCAGTCCAGGCGCCTGTTCTACAACTTCACCCCTATTCACGTGGGTGTATTCGGATGACAATACTCAAACCGGAATGGTGAAATTTGTTACCGCCACTGAGTTGTCTCTGGCTATTGCAGACAACCAACACTTCCTCTCGTTCGTAAAAGAATATCTACAATTGAGGTACGTTGGGGTAAGTCGAAACACTCTTCGTGCCGATACAATAAATTATTTCAATAATTCAAAACAACAATTAATTATGAATTTGCAACAATATGGGGGTGTTATATCCTTAACTTCTGATATATGGGAAGGGGTTAATAAAAGAGCATATATAGTTGCAACCGCACACTATATAAACCCACTTTGGTGCATGTGTAAGAAAATTATTGGTTTTAGAATTATTGAATTTCCTCACAATGCTAATAATATATATAATGCAATTATCAGTATTGTTATAAAATATCATTGTGAGACTAAAATTCGATCTTTTACTTTTAATAATGCTAGTGTTAATAAGGTAGTCGTCGATAAATTGTGTAGGACACTTCAACCTGATTTTGGTGGGTATTTGTTTCATATTCGTTGTGTGTGTCATATCTTGAATTTAATTGTGCAAGATTGGTTAAAACATATAAATGATGAACTTCAAAGGATTAGGAATACATTAGTATATATTACGATCTCTCCTAGTAGAAAACAAGCATTTGAAGATTTTTATGTCGAACTAGGGGTGATGACTGCTAAAACATTTGTTAGCGACGTAAATCATAGATGGAACTCTACATACTTGCTATTAAAATCATGTGAAGGTTTTGAAAATTTAATAACTGACTTTTATAACAATAGACATGTTAGAAGTGATGACGATGGTATGTTAAATGAATTCGATTGGATTTTAGCTTTGAAAGTTAAATGATTTTTGACATCTTTTTATGAGACCACAAAGATTTTATCCGACATTTATTATCCAACAAGCTGTATGGTGTTTGAACGCCTTTATATAATTGCAAGAATATTCCATAAATATAAAAATGATCCTGCTTTTAGTGAAATTTTAATTGCTATGGAATTAAAGTTTAGAAAATATTAGGAAGAACTGCCTATGTTATTTCCTTTAGTATGCGCAATGGACTTCCGATATAATATTTCGGGAACTAAATACGTAATTGATCAAATTAATAAAGTTTTAATACTTGATACACATATCACCTATAAGAATTTAGAGCAAACATTATGTGAAATGTATGATTTATATGCGGAAAAAATGGGTGTGAATGTTAGTCTGATACCCTTTGCTGCACCTACTCCTTCTGCTGAAACCGAAGAAGATGCTGCAGAAATAATGAATTTATTTCAGGGCATTAATACATTTAGATATGATGCAACTGCAATGTATTCATCTAGTGCCATGTCTACATCTACATCTCATCAAACATCGGTCGAAACTCAAAATGCGATGCCTGCCGCATTAATTGATTATTTCAATCATAATATGTCAACGGACAGAACAATTAAAAAAAATTTAGAATAAGTAATTGAATTCTGACGAAAGTATGAAAGACGTTAGCCAATTGTTTCTGCAATTGCAAAAAATCTATTGAAACCTCCGGTTAGCACTGTTGCTTCGGAGTCTGCTTTTAGTGTAGGTAAAAGGGTTTTGACCAATGTCAGAAGCCGACTGAAAAAAAGATATTTTGGAAGCGTTAATATGTGTGAAGGATTGACAGGACACTCATTTTCGATTACAAGATAAATACGCTGAAATTGCATGTCGTCAGGTAAGTGATGTTTAATTTAATTATATTAATCAAATTTTTTTTTATTTTTTAATCGTTAAATTTAATTTTTTTAAAAAACTTGTACACGTTACAAGAAGTTATTCGCGTACAATTTTTAACTCCGTCTACTTAAAATTGATATAGCCGGTCCCAAATTCAGATAAAGGGAGAGGATTTACATTTTATTAATTTGAAAAAGAAATAAAAAAAATTTTGTAAATGTATTTCAAAAAATAATTCGTTTTCATTATATAAATATTTTATAATTTATAAAAAGTATTACAAATTACAATATGATATAAATAAAAAAAATAAAAACTTGTTTTCATTAAATTATTTGTAATTTTTAACACTTTTTATTTTTAAAACTTTATTCTTTATTAACTTTAAAAAGAAATCAAAAAAACATATTTTTTGTAAATGTATTTCAAAAAATAATTCGTTTTCATTATATAAATATTTTATAGTTTATAAAAAGTATTACAAATTACAATATGATATAGATAAAAAAAAATAAAAACTTATTTTCGTTAAATTATTTGTATTTTTTAACACTTTTTATTTTTAAAACTCTATTCTTTATTTAAAAAAAATAGGCGAGCCCACGAGCTCGGACGAGTCACGAGCTCATGGGTCGAGCCGAGCTCGCCCAATTTCAATGAGCCGAGCACGAGCCGAGCTCATGGCATTAAGGGTCGAGCCGTGCCAACCCTACACCGTAAGAGCTCCACAGCTAGCCATGCTCTCTGCGTAGTTTCAGGCTCACTTACAATGCAAGAACTATATAAGTTAATGTTTAGTAAGCAAAAATCATGCATGTCATGAACATGAATGATAATGATATATGCTACTATGCCATTTACTTTAAACATTACAATAAGGAAGCATCATATTTCAATATTCATCAAAGTGGACTGGAAATCATTTCATTTAAAACTTTTCATTTCATTGGGCCCTTGACCCACCTACTATGCACCGAATAGAGCTCTACATAATAACCCTATAGGTCGTCATCCATGTACATCGAACTCTAGAATCCCGTAAGAGCTCCACAGCTAGCCATGCTTTCTATGTAGTTCCAGGCTCACCTATAATGCAAGAACTACATAAGTTAATGCTTAGTAAGCAAAAATCATGCATGTCATGAACATGAATGATAATGATATATGCTACTATGCCATTTACTTTAAACATTACGATAAGGAAGCATCATATTTCAATATTCATCAAAGTCGACTGGAAATCATTTCATTTAAAACCTTTCATTTCATTGGGCTCTTGATTCACCTGCTATGCATCAAATAGAGCTATGCATAATATCAATATCAATAATCAAATGGTCATTATGAAATCGACATCGACGAGTGGACCATCCTCTTGTGACCACTAGAGAGCTATCCCCTAACTACCCCTATGATTACCCAAAAAGTCTCCCACCCGACAGCGCCAATAATCATAATATCACAAGGGCACAGTCGAGTGGTCCACCATCCCGTGATCACCAAAGGTCCATCCCCTGTCTACCTTTGCAATCACCCAGGAAGTATCATCCGCTATGCCAAACATATCACATAAGCATGCCTCACATGCCTCGGCGCCATAGTAGTGGTCAATAAAACATTTATGAAGAAGACTCACTTTAAAATTATGTTTCGCATGCAGGAATTTCAACCATGTCACATGTCGTGCATGCATATGAAAATGCTCATGAATGACGTATTTAATGAAAATCGATGTCAATAGGTTTCGCAATCTCATACTCAACGATCATAACCATCATATGATGTGCTATAAGCCTCTTATCAAGTTATGTAAATATTGCAACATTACCATATTACAAATACTAGGTTCTTGCATCGTAGTTGAAAATGAATTTTTGCTTACCTTTCACCTTTGTCTGAGCAAGCTTTTACGAAGATTAGATCAATTTCCTTTTTCACTCGAAATCGGAAAATCACCTGTATTACCATTTAATATTAAAGACAATCCTTAATTTAATAATCCTAACACACAAAATTCCAAAATATATCCATTCTCACCAAAATAATTTAGACGAAATCATCATTTCAAGTTACCAATGGCATTACAAACTAATCCCATAAATCTCGCTATTTCTCGAGTCAAATTATGAACATCAATGTCATCCAATTGTTGTTGAGAACCTAGCCCAAGAGATTATTAATGGATATGTAAAGGTTGAAATCACATTTAACAAGAAAATTGACAAATTTTTTCAGGTTTCGTCACCATCCAATTACTTTTCCAATCCTTTTTCATCCCCTTACTATATCCAATGACTCCCAAATTTTTACCACATTTCTATAACATGTATGTGAAGGTAATAATGCTCTAAAGTCGTGACAAATAAAGTGTTCTCAGCATCAAAATAGTCCATTTCCATGACACCAAAATCAGGTAGTTTTCATTGTGACAGTTTTCGATTTCCATTTTATTAGCATGTCACCAATCAGATTCCAGGCTATTAGAAGACCATTTCTATCCTTCTAACTCCCATATAACAACATTCATTTACATAGATACAAGCTATTATCTTAAATATTATCCAAAATCAAAATTTAAACCATCCAAATTCATCAATCAACACCTCTATTCCTGTTGGTTTCTTTCAGGTTCTTGTACTTGATTACCCCTCTCTTTTGGCATCATAAAATCATCAACAACCCTTCTACTTAATCTCAAGTAAGTTTAGAGTTTTAACATATTATAAAACACCCAAAAGGACTAAAGAAAAACTTCAAAACCATGACTTAAACTAACCTTTAAAAATTGCAATCCCAGCTTCTTATTTTTCTCTCTCTCTCTTTGCTTCCTTTGTTCTCTCTTTCACTTGGGGATATATTTGGAGGTTTAAATGTCTTATCTAAGAGATATATAAGTAGCCTCAAGGATTGGAGTCGTGAATGATGCTTAAGGATGAATGAAAGTGTAATTAAAAGACAAGTATCCTCAAGCATGAGCTGTCCAAGCAGGAGGTGAATTTATGCAGCCAATGGTTCCATATGTCTTAGAAGATGTGTATCTATTCTATAATAAGAGATGATGGTTTAGAAGACGTGCTGGAGGTTTAAGGTTGAAGGAATTAAATGTTAGATTGACAAGTCCTCACAACTTACAAGTTAAGTAGGATGTGTCTTCCTTGCAGCAACACTTGACTTTTCTCCTATTATATTTGGGTCTATTTATAACTTATAAGATATATATACATCATATATTAAGTACTTAAGGAGTATGACACGAAATTGATGCCTTAAGTCTAAAGGAACTGGACATTAATATGATAACTATCCCAAGCATGAGGTGTCCAAGCACGGTGTCTTCATTGCAGCCATTCTTGACTTTCAACCATTATATTTGGATGCATTTGTGACTTTTAAGATTTATATCCATCATATATATTAAGTGCTTAGGGAGTAGACATGAGATTGATGCCTTAAGGTTGAAGGAATTGATTGTTAAAATGACAAACACCTCTAGAACGAAGTGTTCAAGCATGAGGTGGTCACTTGTAGTAAAAATTTGATTTTATATCTATCTTTGTAGGTGCAATTCAAGTATCCTTGACTTATTTTAATGTGTTGACAATCCAACTTACTTGCCCTAAGATCCCACAATATATTATAGAACTAATTCCTCAATCGTTCATTTAATTACTTACCCGATTGTCAACCGATGTCAACAATTCCCACCTCAATATTTATAACGTCATTAACTTACATTGTCATTTGCATCGATTTCCTAATTGCTTTTTCTTAAAATGGTGCCTCGACCAAGATGGTGAATTTTATATTGAGCTATGATAAAAAATTAGGTTAACTAAACGTTGGAAATTGGTTTGGTAAGCAATGAAAAATCGAGAAGGTCGGCAATTAGTATTGACAAAGGTTTCAAGCTTCCATTTGGTTGATCGAGGTCACCTTAAACCCTAGTTAGGTAATTGACACATTTTGGACATGAGATATGAAGTGACATGATCACGATGTGATGATATATGTCTCATATGACATTACAAATATTGAGGTGCGAATTGTGGAAATTAATCGAGAATCGAGCATCAATCGGGCAAGTAATTAAATGAACGATTGATGAATTAGTTCTATAATATATTGTGGGATCTTAGGGCTTGGATCTCATGTCTACTCCCTAAGCACTTAATATAGGATGGACATAAATCTGAAAAGTCACAAATGCATCCAAATATAACGGTTGAAAGTCAAGTATGGCTGCAATGAAGACACATCGTGCTTGGACACCTCATGCTTGGGATAGTTATCATATTAACGCCCAATTCCTTTAGACTTAAGGCATCAATTTCGTGTCATACTCCTTAAGTACTTAATATAGGATTTATATATATCTTATAAGTTATAAATAGACCCAAATAAGTCAAGTGTTGTTGCAAGGAAGACACCTCCTACTTAACTTCTAAGTTGTGAGGACTTGTCAGTCTATCATTTAATTCCTTCAACCTTAAGCCTTCAGCACGTCTTCTAAACCATAATTTCTTATTATAGAATATATACACATATTCTAAGACACATATGGAACTATTTAAGGGAAGGAAAAGGTCAAAGTTGGCTGCATAAATTCACCTACTGCTTGGACAGCTCATGCTTGAGGATACTTGTCTTTTAATTACACTTTCCTCCATCCTTAAGCATCATTCACGACTCCAATCCTTGAGGCTACTTATATATCTCTTAGATAAGACATTTAAACCTCCAAATATATCCCCTAGTGACCCCAAGTGAAAGAGAAAACAAAGGAAGCAAAGAGAGAGAGAGAAAAATAAGAAGTTGGGATTGCAGTTTGTAAAGGTTAGTTTAAGTCACAATTTTGAAGTTTTTCCTTAGTCCTTTTGGGTGTTTATGTTAAAACTCTAAACTTACTTGATGTTAAGTAGAAGGGTTGTTGATGATTTTATGATGGCAAAAGAGAGGGGTAATCAAGTACAAGAACCTGAAAGAAACCAACAGGAATAGAGATGTGTTGATTGATGAATTTGGATGGTTTAAACTTTGATTTTGGATAATATTTAAGATATAGCTTGTATCTATATAAATGAATGTTGTTATATGGGAGTTAGAAGGATAGAAATGGTCTTCTAATATCCTGAAATCTGATTGGTGACGTGCTAATAAAATGGAAATCGAAAACTGTCACAATGAAAACTGCCTGATTTTGGTGTCGTGGAAATGGACTATTTTGATGTTGAGAACACTTTACTTGTCACGACTTTAGAGCATTATTACCTTCACATACATGTTATAGAAATGTGGTAAAAATTTGGGAGTCATTGGATATAGATAAGGGGGTGAAAAAGGATTAGAAAAGTACTTGGATGGTGATGAAACCTGAAAAACAGATTCTATCAATTTTCTTGTTAAATGTGATTTCAACCTTTAAGGAGTAGTAGGTTCTCAACAACAATTGGATAACATTGATGTTCATAATTTGACTCGAGAAATAGCGAGATTTATGGGATTAGTTTATAATGCCATCGGTAACTTGAAATGATAATTTCGTCTAAATTATTTTGGTGAGAATGGATGTATTTTGGGATTTTGTGTGTTAAGATTATTAAATTAAGGATTGTCTTTAATATTAAATGGTAATACAGGTGATTTTTCAACTTCGAGTGAAAAAGGAAATTGATCTAATCTTCGTAAAAGCTTGCTCAGACAAAGGTGAAAGGTAAGCAAAAATTCATTTCCAACTACGATGCAAGAACCTAGTATTTGTGATATGGTAATGTTGGAATATTTACATAACTTTGATAAGAGGTTTATAGCACATCATATGACGATTATGATCATTGAGTATGAGGTTGCGGAACCTATTGACATCGATTTTCATTAAATACATCATTCATGAGCATTTTCATATGCATGCACGACATGTGATATGGTTGAAAATCCTGCATGCGAAACATGATTTTAAAGTGAGTCTTCTTCATAAATGTTTTATTGACCACTACTAGGGCGCCGAGGCATGCTTATGTGATATGTTTAACATAGTCGATGATATTTCCTGGGTGATTGCAAAGCTAGAAAGGGGATGGGCCTTTGGTGATCACGGGAGGGTGGACCACTCGAGTGTGCCCTTGTGATATTATGATTATTGGTGTTGCAGGGTGGGAGACTTTTTGGGTGATCATAGGGGTAGTTAGGGGATGAGCCTCTAGCGGTCACGAGAGGATGGTCCACTTGTCGGTGTCAATTCATATTGGTCATTTGATTATTGATATTATGCAGAGCTCTATCTGGTGCATCGTAGGTGGGTCAAGGGCCTAATGAAATGAAAGGTTTCAAATGAAATGATTTCCACTCGACTTTGATACATATTGGAATATGATGCTTTTTTATCGTGATGTTTAAAATAAATGGCATAGTGGCATATATCATTATTATTCATGACATGTATGATTTTGCTTACTAAGCATTGACTTATGTAGTTCTTGCATTGTAGGTGAGCCTGGAACTACATAGAGAGCGTGGGTAGCTGTGGAGCTCTTACGGGATTTCAGAGTTCTATATACCTAGAAGACGACCCGTATGGTTATGTTGTGGGCTGTTATTTTAAGCTTATAGCCTATTGTGTTGTATGTTGGGGATCATGTGTTATATATTTTTTGACATGTCATGTAGACTGGTATATAATCTCATAATATATATGTTTGATTATGGTGACATGATTTTGGTTTATAGACATAGCTTTATGTCGTTTTATCAAGTAAAAAAAGTGAGAAATTTTATGTCCAGGTCAAGTCATCAATTTTACTCCCACACAGATTAATGGATAGTTATGCATATGAATGGAGGTGTGACAGAGTGGATGATTGTGCGACCGCAAACCATTAAAGGGATACGGTCGCGTGGTTTTGCAGTTCAGCCTTTTCTTCGACCACTTGTAACACGTTGATTCATTTCACTTCGACTTTCGACCAACGAGCAATCCCATTGCTTCTTTCACTTGTTTTGCCCTCAATCGCGTCATTGGTCCACCTTCAATTATCAATGGGTCTCGTCCCGCACTCGCCTTCGTCTAGCTCAGCTCTTGGATCATATTATCCCCTCTCTTCAAAAGGATTCGTCCTTGAATCTGCACCTACATCGAAAAGGGAAAGACCAGCAATATTAAATGTAGTCGATACATTACACTCACCTAGAAAGTCCACTTTGTAGGCATTATCATTGATCTTCTCGGTGATTTGGAAAGGACCATCTCTCCGCAGTTGCAATTTGAACTTTCCCTGCTTCAAAAAACGTTCCTTCCTGAAATGCACCCTCACCCAATCTCCGGGGTCAAATGTCACAGGCTTTCGCCCTTTGTTTGCCTTTGATGTAATGAGCTTGCTCTTCTTTTCAATTTGCATACGGACCTTCTCATGAAGTGACTTCACCATCTTAGCTTTCCTCTTACCATCCATGCTACCTCATTCATTCACAGACAAAGGAAATAAATCCAATGGAGTTAGTGGATTAAATCCATACACAATTTCAAATGGTGAATAAGAAGTAGTCGAATGTACAGCACGATTATAAGCAAACTCAATAAATGGCAAGCAATCTTCCCAATTTCTTAAGTTCTTATTAATCACTGTTTCAAGCAATTGAGTCATGGTTCTATTTACTACTTCAATTTGACCATCCGTTTGCGGGTGACAAGTTGTAGAAAATAACAATTTAGTTCCTAACTTATTCCACAAAACACGTCAGAAATGACTCAAAAATTTAACATCTCAGTCCGACACAATACTCTTAGAGATTCCATGCAAACGTACTATTTCCCTAAAGAAAAATTAGCAATGTTAGTGACGTCATCGATTTTGTGACATGGTATGAAGTGTGCCATTTTACTAAACCTATCAACTACTACAAAGATAGAATCCCGACCTTTCTTTGTCATAGGTAACCCCAGCACGAAATCCATAAAAATATCCACCCAAGGTTCACTAGGCACAGATAAAAGTGTATACAAGCCGTGGGGTAAAACTTTTGATTTAGCCTGTTTACAAATTATGCACTTCTCACAAATTCGTTCTACGTCACTATGCATTTTAGGCCAATAAAAGTGTTCCTCTAACATGTCTAAAGTCTTTTGAATCTCAAAATGGCCAATTAAACCCCTACTATGTGCTTCCCTTACCAATAATTCACGCATTGAACAATTTGGAATGCACAACATATCTTCCCTAAACAAATATCCTTCATGACTATAAAATTTATCAACAGTCGTTTTAGCGCATGAATTATAAATGTTTGAGAAATCAATGTCATTTTCATACATGCTCTTAATATGCTTAAAACCAAGTAATTTCGCACTTAAAGAGTTAAGAAGCACGTACCTTCGTGACAATGCATCTGCAACTATGTTTTCGTTACCTTGTTTATACCTGATGGCATATGGAAACGTCTCTATAAACTCCATCCATCTCGCATGTCGCTTGTTCAACTTACCTTGACCCTATAAGTGCTTTAGGGACTCATGATCGGTGTGTATCACGAATTCCTTAGGCCACAAGTACTGCTGCCAAGTCTCTAATGTTCGAACAAGGGAATATAGCTCCTTGTCATATGTTGGGTAGTTCAATGCTGCTCCATTCAACTTCTCGCTAAAGTATACAATAGGTTTCCTTTCTTGCATTAACACTGCTCCAATACCTATCCTTGATGCATCACACTCTCGACCGTTTTATCAAAGTTAAGTAATGCCAAAACAGGTGCTTTACACAATTTATCCTTAATGGTGTTAAATGCATGTTCTTGTGTTTCCCCTAGTGAAAACCTACGCTTTTCTTAACGATTTCAGTTAATGGTGTCGTGATTGTGCTAAAGTCTCTCCAAGCCGCCTATAAAAACTAGCCAGACTATGGAAGCTCCAAACCACTTTTAAGTGTTGGCCATTCTTTAATAGCTTTAATCTTTTCCTCATCCACTTCTACCCTATTAGCACTAACAACAAATCATAGGAAAACAACTCTATCCATGCAAAACGTGCACTTTTTAAAATTAGCATACAATTGTTTTTTTCCTTAAAACAACAAGCACACACTTTAAATGTTCTAAATGCTCACCTAGGTCTTTGCTATAGATTAAAATGTCATCAAAGTAAACTACAACATATTTTCCTATGAAAGCACGTAAAACATGATTCATTAAATACATAAATGTACTCGGTGCATTTGTGGACCAAACGGCATAACCAACCACTCATATAATCCATATTTAGTTTTAAATACCGTTTTCCATTCATCACCCTCCCGCATGTGAATTTGATGATACCTGCTCTTAAGATCAATTTTACTAAAAACAAAAGTACCATGCAATTCATCAAGCATATCATCTAGCCTAGGTATAGGGTGACGATACTTTACCGTAATATTGTTGATAGCTCTGCAGTCCAGGCATATTCGCAAGTCCCATCCTTCTTTGGCACTAATAGAACAGGCACAGTACACGGGCTCATGCTCTCCCTCACGTAACATTTGCTCATCAACTCCTCCACTTGCTTTTGAAGCTCCTTCGTCTCCTCGAAATTGCTTCGGTAAGTTGGTTGTTTTGGAATGACAGCTCCGAGTATGAAGTCGATTTGGTGCTCGATCCCTCAAACTGGTGGCAATCCACTTGGCACGTCCTCCGGAAACACATTTTCAAAATCCTGTAACAAAGACTTAAACATACTAAGGAGCGAGGTGTGAGACTCCTCAAGGTAGAGGAGAGACTCCTTGTACACTAACAACAACACTCGTCTCTTATCACTCAAAGCCTTTTTTAATTCACTCCTCCTCGCAAAGAAGTTCACTTTTGGCTTTTTCTCTTCGCTCTCAGCTGACTCCTTTCTCTTCGCTCAACTGACTGTTTTTCTCTCCGCTCAACTGACTCTTTTTCTATCCTCTCATGTGGTCTCTCTCTCTTTCCCCCTTTTTCAGCCACATCGCTATTTTCTCTCTTTTTTTTTATAGATTCTCTCACTCGCTTTTCTTCCTCATTTCTCAATTTTATTTGGTCTTTATACACCTGAACCGGTGTTAATGGCGCAAGAGTAATGGACCTCCCATCCTTGACAAAGCTATACTGGTTCTTATTCTCATCATGTGTAACCTTCCTATCAAATTATCAGGGTCTTCCCAATAGAATATGACCCGCTTGTATAGGTACCACATCACATATAACCTTGTCACTATATCTCCCAATTGAGAAATTAATTAACACCCGTTTATTTACCCTAATTTCCCCACTCTCATTCAACCACTGCAATTTATAAGGCCTAAGGTGTCTCAATAATGCTAAACCCAATTTCTCAACTAAAGTTGTGCTAGCCATATTTGTGCAACTCCTACCATCAATAATCAAGCTACATACCTGATCGTGGACGTGGCATTGAGTGTGGAATATATTTTCTCACTGCTGCTCCGAATCATTTTGTCTTGATTTGAGTGTTAAGTGCTCGCCTCGAGACCAGTAGCTCCTCAACGGCAAATTTCGTCTCATCTTCACCACCAATATCCTCCAATGACGGCATATCATCATATTGTCCTTCGCTCTCACTTACTACCTCTCTATTGTCCTACAACACCGTGGTTCATTTGTTAGGATACTGAGATGTAATGTGTCTCGACCCCAAACACCTGAAACACTTAATGTCCCGGTTTCGTGATGGTTGTGACTCCGATTGTGGCGCTGTCCTACTAGTACTTTCTTCTTTCCCCTTCTGTCACTCACTTCTTCCTTTGGTTACTGCTTCGCTCCTCTTATTATTATCATCCCACTTCGACTTCCAATTTAGGTTAGAAGACGAAATATTCATCGGTTGCCTCGCAATCCCTTTCCTCTTCAGTTGTTTCTTCACTTTCATGGCTACATGCAACATGTCCTCCAACTCCACGTAATGCTGCAATTTCACTACATTAGCAATTTCCCGATTTAGATCGTTAAGAACCGTACCATGGTAGCTTCCCGATCCTCCACCACATTTGCTCTAATCATGAGTATTTTCATTTCTTTGTGATAGTCCCTTACGCTCCTCGACCCTTGATACAGGCTCTGCAACTTCTGATGAATCTCCCTATAGTAGTGGTTAGGAACGAACCGCTTCTTCATCAACGTCTTCAAATCCACTTGATCCCACCAGGTTATTGCGTAATCAATGAACTCTAACACCGCTAACTTCATCTTTTTCTCCTCCGAATAATTATATCACTCAAAAATTAATTCCACCTTCCTTTCCCACTCCAAGTACGCCTCTAGGTCACTCCTCCCCCTAAATTATGGAATGGACATTTTGATATTTCCCATGTTCCCATCCGTCTTATCTCCGTGATTATTCCTAACCCGTCGTTCAGGCCTACCACCTCTATTCCTCATCCGTCCCATCCACACTTCTCCATACCCTTCATCATCCCATTCACTGCCTAGATCAAATGCTTCTCATTCCATCCTATGCTCCCACCTACCCGGCCTTCTGGCATTAGATACTTTCGCTCGCAGCTCCCTACTAAGATTAGCCACCGATGTATCCATCCTCGTCATCCAAGCTTCCTGCTTAGCCCTCCAAGCATCCTGTTGATCCAGCCTATCTCTGACAACCCCAAAAGCAAGTTCAAATCGCTGTATCAAATCCTCCGATGCGTTGCTGTGATAGCCGTGTCTACCAAGTGCTTCCAAGAACAATAATGAACTCACCAGATTAAAACTTGCGAATTCAACCCGAAACATAAGTCAAGAGAATAATTTGCAATGGATTGAAAACAAATGGAATGAAATTTGAATGGACTCAATAAAATTTCAACGGAACAATTGATGAAATTGAAGAATTGAAAGAGAACTTTGAAATTTAGGAATTTGAATATGAACTTGTTGATAGCAAATCAAGCAAATAATAGTTCTATTGTTGGTAGTGCATGTGGTTGTGGTAATTCATTGTGCATTTGTTTCTTGATGGTGTTGGAAGTGGTGGCGGCGATGGCAATCGGGTGTGACCAAGTGTTTATTGTGCTGTTTGTAACCAATTCTGTGTTAATTGTGATTGGTTGTAATCGGTTGTTACTTGGTTACATACCGTCACTGTTAAGATTGATTTCATCACAGATAGTTACACCGAAAACAAATTTGGTCAAAGTTAGAGATAAATTTGATCATATTTAGTCACATTGAACACAAATTTGATTACAGCTAGTCACAAATACACACATGTTAGTGACTTGATTACATACCATGTCAATTAGATAGTCATAGTAAGCTACACTGACGATAAATTTGGTCACAAATCTGACCACAAACAATAAATATGTGGCAAGGTAGGGTGGTTCCATGGGTAATACTCGGAAAACATTTTTAAGTTTCTGGAGATTTTCAATTGGTGAGGTAGGGTAGGGTAGGGTACGATAGGGTGGGGATGGGCGGGGTGCTTCCGTGGGTGGGGATATAATCTCCAATTTTTTAATTTATTTTTTTCAATTTCTAGAATTTTTTCTACAAGTGGGGTGGGGTTAGGATATAATATATATCAATTGTATATATATCTAAATTATATTATGCCTTATTGGGTCTCCATTATTTCAAAATATATTTTTCTTTTACTTATTTTCAATTACACAATTTTCAATAAAATATTATTACACACAAATTCAGAATCTTTTCATATTTTTTAACAACACATTTTTCATCAAAATGCATTTTGTTGAAAAAATGGGTCTATTTGTTTATGACCCATTTCCACTTTTGGATTCAACATTTAATTAAACATCAGGTAAAATATTCAACATATTTGCACCAAACGAGTGATTTAAGTGACTTAGGGCATGTTTGATGTGAATTTTTTGGGAATAAATTTTGTGAAAAATGATATTTTTGAAGAATGTATGACTAAAAGTAGAAAAAAGATATGACGTGCAAAATTACTTTATTGAAAAATGTATGGTTGAAAATGAGTATGAAGGTCTACCTTAATCTTCGAGAGAATCATGGTCTTTTAATGAATATGATTCCACATATCAGCCTTATATGAAAGGGAAAAACTAAGGTGAAGGAAAACATACATTAATCCTCATTCGGCAACTTACTTCCCTTATTTCTAGTTTTCTTTCATAATTTGTTACTGATTTAAGTGCCGGAGGGTCAACAACAAAAACCTTTCCGGTGTGCCACCTATCGCTGGCAATGAGGACATGAACAAAATCATTGTAAGGTTATTCTCTCTAGAATAGTGACAATCCAAAAAGACTTCTAACACTGACACGAGTTTAGGGATTAGAAGATGTGCCTTTGTTGCCCAAATATCAAACTTCGAGTGTTGTTGAAAAACCGACTGATGCGAACCCCAAAGCAACTTAGACTATGAAATTCACAACTAGATCGATGCGTAATCCAAGAACGCCAATTGATAACCAGTTTGAAGTGAACCCAACAAGATGAAACAAATAACCCAAAGATAACAGTGATGCAATAGACCCCTTGCTTACAAATTGAAGAACCCAAGATTCGGTGTTAAACGCCATAAGGAATTATCCTCGATAAGTTCAAAATTATTGTTCAAAGAAGAACAAATTTGAAGAAAGCAAAAGCCTCTCTTGAATTCAATAATAATTGTCAAAGTCCCTACACAATGTAATAGAAAGAGTATTTATACTAAAGCTAAAAAACCTAGCTAAAATCGTGCAAAATCATCAAAATATGGAAAGAAGTCTAATTGATATCAAATTCTAACAAAATAAGGAAATTCGTGGAAAAATTAAAACGCGTCAAATTTTATAACCATGCGGCCGCATGGTAGATCTAGAAATCCCTAGTGAATTCCCTGACTATTGCTGTGTGACTACAAGCCATTAAAGGGGTGCGGCCGCATGCTTTTGCGGTTCAGCCTCTTCTTCGGCCGCTTGTAACGCGTTGATCCATTTCACTTCGATTTTCGACCGGAACATGAAACCTGTCTCATTTTGAGTCCCAAATATCGTCCCATCAATGGTTTCTTGAACGAGCAACCCCATCGCTTGCTTTGCCCTCGATTGCATCATCAGTCGGCCTTCGATTATCAACGGGTCTCATCCTGCACTCGCCTTCGTCTGGCTCGGCTCTTGAATCACATCACTGACACTCAAAAGTTATTGGTTTTAGATGCATATTTAAGAAAGAGCCAAGGGTACTAGCAAATGAAGGGGACAATTTTAAAGCAAGGTTGGTAGTCAAACGATTATGCTCAATAGAAGGAGTTTAATATGCTGAAGTCTAATATCCATAAAATATTTATATATAAGGATACTTGTCGATGATTTTTGTGTAACTATAGAATGAAATGTTTACGTGAACATGGGTAATAGGGTTACACAGTATGCACGTGGATGGCATCTAAAAATAAACCTACTTTCCTTTATTTAGCGAAGAAATCAATGGTAATAGCACATAATAGCGGAAGAGATCAAATTGGCCGACATAAGACGAGTGATAAACCACAAGAATTCCCAAATCAAATCAATCAAAGAAAAAGGCTGTCAAGGCTCAGCGCAAAATAGCATCTATATAGAATAGAAGTTTGACATCGCGATCGTGAAGTGGTGCTCCTTTTTTGATAAGGCTTCCCGATCCAAAAAGCGAAGGCTCACCCAATCACAACTATAGAAACATGTTGGTTGAGCTAACATGATTCCCATACTGCTGTGAGAAAGCACAAGCAACCGCACCAAAATAAATACTCTGAAATGAGAAAGAGTTGGCTCTCTCTTAGTAAAGGTTAAATAGGAGCCTTCAACTCGAGCCAGTAGTTTCAAGGCCATTGTCTTTACGATAGCACCTAAAGGCATTAAACTCGGAGTCATACACCCGGAACTACCTAATCCCATAGGCACCGAGTTAGAAGGATAAGGAGACCAGGTATGGCATCCTTTTATTGTAATTGAGTCCCAATGTAGGATAACATATGTAGGGACTTGTTGAACTAGTATCACGATACTCGCTGGACAGGGCATCCTGGTCAGCACCGGCATTGTTTGGCGCTCGACTGAAAAAAGGGCAAGATTTCCACTCATAAGGAAGGAAGGTTAGATATCTTTGACAGGGTTGTATTTTTGGTTAAAATGGGATAGTGTTCAAACTCCCGAAATGCAGTCTAGACAGCGATCTACGTGACATAATGTTTAATGAATAGACGACATATTTCAAATTTCGTCTTCAATGTAATAAATTCATCTACACATAGAAAAGAGGTTGTGACAAAAAGGCTGCTTGGCACAAAATTCCCTTACCGGTTGGAATTGGCGGACAGGTCCCCATATAAAACTTGGTGTGTGTTTTTACTTTCCAATCGTCTATTTTATCAATAAAAAGTTGTGAAATGACAAATATATAAAAATAAAAAAGCAGTTAGAACTAGTTGCAGTTATAGTTTCAAATTTTTAAAAAACGAACAGACGAGTCTTGAATAAATAATAATAAATTAAAATTCCTAAAAAATAAAAATAAAAATAAAATAAATATTCTCCACCATCACCAGCTAACACATACTTAATCACAAAGCTGGTCCTGTGGCCAAACAAATGAGGCTTGTGCATTAGGCCCAAAATCATGGGGGGCCTATTTTGGCCCAATTTTTTTTTTTTTTTTATTAAAAGAAGGAAAAGGAAAATAGCTTTTTTCATTAATTGTGAGATGATTGAAATATTTGTTTGTTATTTTAATGTTAAGTTTTAAGTTGGCAATATGTTGCATAATACATCGTTGAATTTTGCATTTACGTTCATTTTGAGGGAACTAATTTATAGACTTCGCCTCGGGCCCTGACAATCACAAGACCAGCCCTGCTTAATCACATACAAAGTCGGCACTTCCATTCACAACCAATGGCTTCGCAATTATTGGAAACTTCAACCCCTCTGTTTTGCTTTGGAATCCTAAACGAAATTTCAGGTTGTTGACAGATCAAGAGGGTCAACGACGATAACAGGGAAGGAAATTTTTGCAATTGTTTTCTCCATTCCGTGGTGTAAATTTGTGGATGATGCAATGGAATGGGGCTTGGTCGATTAATGGCTTGCTGAGGTCGATTGGAACCAAATCGGTGTCTTGGTTTTTAGCGTGAACAATAAGCAAGGGTACAGTGTAGTGTGCCCTTGGTTCCAATGCGTAGCATGTGCGATAACTGGTAACATTTTCTTCAATAATGAATGGATAGAAAGAAATCACAGAAAGCAGACAAATGTTTTTTTGAGCTAGGGTTTAAAGCGGGGATTTAGGAATTCGAAAGTAGGAGGAGGGATTTTTTGAGTTGATTGTTTCAATAATCACCCAACCCAACGTATATCATGATCATGGTTTACTCACTAAACTTTAAAATGCTTCACAATGCTCACTGAACTTTGTTCGTTAGTACTTCATCCATCATCTTCAAAAATTCGTTACCTTATTTGCTGATGTGGCTAACGGAAATCTAACGTGTTAAGTTACAGCCATTAAAAAATTACAATTCAGCCAAACCATTGTTTCGTTACTCATCCAATTTACACTAGGTCAAATTTACTCATTGAACTTCAAAATGCTTCCAATGGTTACTTATCATTGAGATATTGCACTACATCCATTATCCACCATATTTCATTCACTCTGTTGCTAAACTATTGTATGAAAATTCCATTAGTAAGTATGATTGCCAAAAAATTTACAACTCAACCAAACCATTAAATCACAAAAATCATCATCTGTGAAACGCGACTTCTACACTCCATAAATTTCTTTAAAATCTAATAAAGCATCCCCGATTTCAGCCCTAAAAAGCCTAGTGATAAGTGCATTATGTTACACTTATTTAGGTCTTTAAATTAGAGCATTTGTTGGGTATTTTAATAAGTTATGGCTTATATATATATATACATATACATATACAATGAACAAAAAAATGATGAAATATAGACAAAGTATGATGGAAATACAAAAAGATTATTGCAGATCACACATGATCATCTGGATGCAGTTAGATGTTAAAAGGGGTGAAATATAGACAAAGCATTTTGACAAATCAATTTCCAATCGAATAAGTTATGTTTCAGATTTTTCAGCTTTAGATTGAAACCTAATTTTCACACAGTAAACGTTCGAATCGGAAAAGTGATTTCTAAAATAATCATTGGGGACATTTTGTTGGGTTTTAAACAAGTCGATGTGCCCTGTGGAAGTCACGTGTCACATATGCTGATTTTAGGGAATTGATAGTTTTTGTTGAGTTGTAGTTTTTTTAACATTTGTAACTTACCACGTGGAATTTCTATGCGAATATTATCAACAAAGTGAACGAAATATGGCGAATGATGGATGGAATGCAACATCTCAAATATAAGTGGCTATTGGGAAGCATTTTGAAGTTCGATGAGTAAATTGTAACCAAGTTTAAATTGGATGACTAATGAAATAATGATTTGGTTGAATTGTAATTTTTTTAACGACCATAAATTGACATATCGGATCTTCATTAGTCGCATCAGCGAATAAGGTAACGAATTTTTTTAGGGTGATGAATTAAGTGCAAACGGATAAAGCTTGATGAACACTGTGAAATACTTTGAAGTTTAGTGAGTAAAATGTGACACTAGTATACGTTTTGGGTGAATATTGAAAAAACTAACTCAATTTTTTTAATATTTTTATTATTTATTTAGGATTTGTTTGTACTTTTTTTTTTTGAAATTTTTGGGATTACAGTTGCAATTAAACCCTTGTGTTGCACTCATTATTTTTAAATACATTTTCATCTCTCCTATTTTTAACTACACATTATTCAATAGAATAATATTATATGCAAATTCAAAACATTTTCTTATTTTTTAACTATACATTCTCCAATAAAGTACTATTCAAAAGTGCATTATGGACAAAAAAAGGGGGGCTCAAATAGGCACTAATTCTTTACCTTTTCTTTTCTTTTTGTTTTATTTAAAAAAGGATATATTCGTCAGTTCACAATTTTTTATGGAGAAAATAAATGACATGGGGGTAAAACACACTCTAAATTTCATACAGGGATTTTTTTTTCCCCGTCAATTCCAATAGACAGAGGGTTTTACACACCATGTCTAATAGGTGTGGTGTTTTTGCACCAATTAGCCAAGAAAACAATAAACATGGGAGAGAAAGTAACAAGAGATGGAACGAAAGGAAAAATATTAAATTATGCTCACTCCATCTATGTAGTTTTCTTGAGTCTATTTTTTTTTTTAGCTATATTAGCTAGAGGTAGTCATGGACATGTTGCATTAAAGAAAAAAATTTTTAAAAATTATCTATTTTGAGCTTATGTACCAATTCTTAGTACAATCCACTTTAGCATTGAAGATCTTCTAAAAGATAGAAAAATGTACAGTGGAAAGAGAGGAAAAATGAGAGAAGTTCAAGTGTGACGACCTTGACTATGAGTGGAGTAAGCGATCATTTAAGATCCTACTTTTATGATGGTCCCAAAAATATTATTGCATATAGTTCATAAAAATTTATAAATAAAATAAAGACCAAATACAATCAATCAAGCCAATTCATCAATCTAATTAGCAAACATAATAATCTTTAATTAAAGCATTAACGCTAAGTTAGTTCAGTCTTTATTGTTAAAACTATTTAAAATTTAATTATATAGATATTTTAATAAGTCTAAGAGCCTATTTGGGAGTGATTTTGAGAATTAATTTTTTGACCGTTAGGAGAAAAGTGAGATTCACCTATGAGAGAAAAAGTCAAATATGACGGCTGGAATAGTGAAATAACGGTCAAAAAATCAATTTTTTGGGTGAAAAAATTGGGCCCAAACAGGCCCGAACTAAAGTAGAAGATTTTTATTTATTTTTTATTTTTTAGTATTCCTTAATGATATTTCCGGGCAAGAACTATTTTATGAATTATTGATGCGTCTATTAGAGTTTATTATTTCTTATATATGTTGATCGAGTTATTTCTAACAGTTTCAAAAAATATGATTTTTTTTTTTTTGGTATTTTTGTTTGATTATAATTCTTTGAAGTGTTAGTGTAATAAGTTTGAAAAAATTTTGAAGCACGATAGAAATTATGATATTATGGGTAAGAGTTACTTTTTGAACTGTAAACTTCAGAAATTATTTGTTAGAATAGACTTAAAAGACGATTGAAGTCCTAGACTATATAAAAATAATGGACTGTTGTTTTTCAAATGTGTAGATTGCCTACAGAATATTTATTGTCAATTACAATGTGGTCTTAAATAAACATTTAATGTTGATTTCACCCATGGTGAAAAGTACTCGATTTTGTCAGTTACTTAAAATACTAATCCAAATGTTTTGATATCAAACCCACGAAACTCCTCTTTACAAAACGGATAAGCAATCGGTAAGCGAATGACCTTTTCAACGTATCAAAAATCTACAATAACAATTATCNATATATATATATATAGAGGTATAAAATTCATTTACAAGTGAAAATATTACTAAAAAAAGCACTCGTGAGTTGAAAATGTAAACTCGTAATTAAAAAATTTACCTATGAGTAAAAATATTACTTATAAGTAATAAATTCAATTATAAGTAAAAAAAAATAGTTTTTAAAAAAGCACTCATAAGTAAAAAAACATACTTTTATGTAAAAAGTACTTATAAGCAAAAAAAGACTTATAAGTAAAAAATCTATACTTATAAAATCACTTATGAGTAAGAAAAGTACTTATAATTAGAAAAAAAAAATAGTAGCAGGTAAAAGAAAAATCTAGAATAACAACTCATCTAACGTAATCTGACTGAAATTTAACATATGTTGACCGATCTTTTGTTAAAAAAAAAAAAACGAAGAAGAAGAAAAGAATACAATGGGAAAAATAGAAAACTCAATAAACTAACAAACGAAAAAAGCAAAATCATAGATAAAATAGTCAATGTAACAATTAAAGCAAATAACCTATGGAACTAATTTCTAAAATATTACAAAAGATTTATCAGATAAAATTAATATTTTGAAAATCAGCTAGGTTATTGACCTCTAAAAAGTTAAAGGATCATAGGTCAAAGGTTGAACCGAGGTTGACCCGGAATAAAAATAATAAATAAATATATATCTATATACTACATTAAAAATTCAATTAATCAAAATAGCATTTTAAAATTAATTATTTATGGAGCAATTTATATCAATTGGTGAAATTAAATTGGCCAAAACAATGTTTTAAAGCACATATATCGAAAACCCTACATTGAATAATAAAAGGCATTCCAATTCCAGATTCAATTCATTTGCAGCCGAGCCTTTTGTTCTGAAAAATTCATGTGCAGCCCTCTTCTGATTTCTAGATTTTTCAATTTTTGTTGCCTTGTCATTTTTCTCAATGCCACATATGTATTTGTATATGAACCGTGTTGTGTGTACAGCACGACCCCCTCACAGTGGGGGTCCACAAAAATAAAAAAAGGGCACAGACCCCTCCACATGTGAGGGGATTGTGAGAGTTGCTATACAACTAATGCTGTACAAACAGCTCAACCCTTTGTATATACAGTGCTTGTTTGATCGTCATTTTTTGTTCAAAGAATTCATTTTTTAACCATTGAAATGGTTCACTTCCTACCAAAACAATAAAAAGAAAAAAGCCTACAGTGTATGACCATTCCATGTGATTTGATTTTGTCAATTACAATCTCTATCCTTCCCTTTTGTGCAAGTGTAGAAACATGGACGGACAACTTTGTCATTTTCACGTCCGCGTTAATTGCTAATTCAAATGGTCACTGACGTGTCAACAATGACAACGACCAAGGGACCCACCACAAAGCCAGCGGTTGAAATTTTTATTATAATGGGGGTGGGAATGCCTCTCAAACAAAGCATTATATACTTGTTTAAGATTGTTTTGGATTTGAAGGCCGACTTTCGGTTGAAGTGGACGGGTTCACGAATTCTACAACGATTTCTTTACATTCAATTTTCTCCGATGATCGTACTGAATTTCGGTCTGGTCCTCAATTTTTCCCATCGAATTGATTCAATTTTGAGAAATTTGGATAAAACACCAAAAGTAAGAACGAATCCAAAAAAAAAAAAAATTGTAGAGTACCTACTAACACGAAGAAAATAAAGTCTCGACCTAGATGCAGCACACTCGAAAAATGATCGAGCAAACTAATAGATTAGACAATAAAATGAAAAATAAATAAAAACTCCAAATAATCCTAGAATGGACTGAAGGAAATGTAAATCACATGTATTCAAAAGACTTGCACAGGATCCTCCTTTTCCTTCAAAACTGAGATGTTAAACAAGATTCTAACAGGAAAAAAATTTTGTACACTAGTAAAACGATTCCTCTGTTTGAAGATTAAATTTCAGAGAGCATCACACTACCTACTAAAATTAAGTTTCAGAGAACAGGATGATCAGGGCAAACAACTTTAATAAAAAGTAGGAAAAAAAAAAGAAGAATTCAAACCCCAAAATGCAAAGCATCTCGAACAAGGACAAATATGGAAACAAAAAAGAACACACTAAAAAATTAAAAAATAATAAATAATAAATAATAAATTCAAAATCATACAAAATTGAAAGATCACACAAAAAGATATTAACTACAAATATCTCAAAAAATATTTCACATCTAACACAAGAAAAAGCAAAATAAAATAAAATAAATAAAAATTAAGACCTAAAAAATATGCTTACAAAGAACAAAGAAATGCAAATTACCTGTAAATCTATAAGCTGGACACAGCCACGGAGAAGGTCAAAACCAATCAAAAGAAACTAAACCAACAAGCTAGATCCAGTGGGATTGAAATAGACCGAACAATCAAAGGAAAAAAAAATTTAAAAATTCCAAACAAACAATCAAATCGATTTTAGATAGGAACAACGCTAAGAATCTTAGAGCACACACCGTCAAGAATGAAGCTTCGAAGAAATCAACTCGACAGTGAAGAAACGACAGTAGGTTTAGGGCAACTAATAGAGCAAATTGGGATAGATCAAGCAAAAAAGATAAGAGCATGTTTGGGAGGTGTTTTAAGAATTGATTTTTTGACCGTTAAAAGAAAAGTGGGTTCCATCTGTGAGAGAAGAAGTCAAATATAATGGCTGAAATAGTGAAATAACGGTCAAAAAAATCAATTTTTTGGATGAAAAAATCGCTTCCAAACGGGCCCAAGATGCTATGGTTATGGCGAATGAGTTTATTTATTTATTTTTGCTTACAAAACGAAGTCGTTTACAAAAAAAAAAAATGACATCATTTTGAGGACGAAAATAAAAAAAGTGCTCGAATAAAACTAGCTCTTATTAGTTTGAGTAGATATTATAAAAATGAATAATGGTACAATCACACGGACGGTCTATTATCATGGTGCCAAAGAACAACATAATTCTTAATTTAAAAAGTCAATGATTTAAAAATGCTCTAAGACAGTCTTTATTTTAATTTTTATAATATACCCCTTGTTTGAGCATCATTTTTATAAAAAAAACTTAAAATGAATTTTATAATAGTGATTTTTTTAAGAATGTGTAACTAAAAAATAAGGAAATATTTTGAAATTATGTGTAAATATTTTATTAATAAAATGTATGATTGAAAATGAGTATGAAAAAAATAATTGAATAACGAGGATCAAACAGAGACATAGAATGAATTTGACTCTTTACACTGAAGAGATTAACTATTAGCATTATCGATATTACATTGCATATTTTCACTACCGATACTTAAAAATATATATATTTAATTAGAAAATGAGGGGAAAAAAAATAAAGAGTTATTTGGAATGTATAAAAAATTTATTTTAAAATTAAAAGATACTCTCTACTATAACTATTATGCTTCTTAAAAATATCGAGTTTGTTGAAGATGTACTTAAGATAGTAGAGAGGAGGTGATGCAATTTGTTAAAATGGGGGCCTATGGAGAGAAAGATGAAGGTTTAAATTATTTGTAATTGGAAGATAATGGTTGGTAGTGATGTGGAAGCCGTAAAAATGGCGATAGTGATATGGTTGAGCATGTGAGGTATATTGAGTGGGGATGGAAGGTATATTGGAGATGATGTGTACAAGTTCTGTATGACCTAACCATCCACGGCCTCCATGCTGAGGTCATAATAAACTCGAGCACTCTTCTAGGGGTTAGAACATCCTCGATTTTATTTGGTCGGGCTTGAAGTCAATAGCTTGATTTTGTCCTCCGACATTTACCCAAGTACTAAGGTCGAGCTTCGATGTTGAGATCCTGTTGTACGTCATGGAATTTAATCCTTATCTCACAACTTCTAGAAAACATTAATCCTATTTTGACTATAAGTGCCCATGACCTTTCTCCTCGTTGCTTGCTTATCACATTTCGATTCAAACTCAAACAGAACACTTTCAATATAACACAAACATTTCACATGATAAGGATAAGGGTTACATGTAGTTGGATCATTTTATAACTCTACCACCAACATTAATAAAGAAATGACACAAGTCCATAGTTGAGGTACACTTTTATAATCAATTTATAGCATTATGTGTATATCTTTCCCCTTCTCGCTAACTTAAGCATTAGAAGGGAAATGAGGTCATATCTCGTTGCCTTTGTTTCAAGTACCAGAAGAACTCATTCGTATTCATCCTCACTTATCAAGCTTGGGAAACAACATGTCCAATTTTTGGTAGCATCATTGGCGTCGTCTATGGGAATCACTACCAAAAGCCATGGTTAATACACATTTAGGTCTTCCCCCAGCAAGCTCATCCATTCCAAACCATCATCTGGCTGAAGATCATCCAGCTTTTGAAGAAGAATCATTAGAGATGCCAATACTATAACCAGCGGTTGTTACCATCGAAGCTTTCTAGGAGCACCGCCAATGAGTTTTCATGCTAACTCAGTTACTAAGTCAAAAGAATTCGCATCCTGAACTGACACTGGCACCACTAGGAGGTTTTATGACTGATGCTTGAGCTTAGGTTTCACGCCTTGCTACGATATTGGTGGAACAGGAACCTTGGTTACTATGGACTTAGGTGAACTTGCTAGGATCATACACGATGGGATTATGGCTGGTCTACTTCAAAATACCTAAGGAAGAGCAGAGTTCACTCCTCATACTCTATTTACCCCTGATATACTGTCCTATCCCTTATTAGACAAATTCAAATACCCTCGTATAAAGGAGTACGATGGGACCACTGATCCTATCAATCACCTCAATATATACACGAATGTCATGAACTTACAGGTCGTACCATATCCCATGATATGCAAAGCATTTCTGCAAACCCTAACTAATGCTGTTAGGTATTTGTTCTCTACCCTAGAACCCAATTCCATTACCTCATTCTTAGATTGTTCTTGACCTTCTTTGCAAGTAGTAAACGCATTAAGAAGACCGCCGCATCCCTCATGCAGCTTCGTTAAGGACAAAATGAGTCCCTACGTGATTTCATGACACGGTTTAATGCAAAAAGGCTCCAAATACTCGACCTACGCGTTACAACAGCTGTCTTCGTCCTTACATATGCAATAAAATGTGAAGTATTCAAGATGTCCTTGTCAAAAATCCCGCCAAAATAAGTGATCAAGCTTCTTACTTGAGAAGAAAAATACACAAACATGGAAGAGACAATGTACCTAAGGAAGACTAGCCCTACCATTGAGAGGCCCGCAGTATAAGAGACAATACGAGTCAAATCCATGACATGATCTTACTCGAGTTAAGCAAAAGTAGGACATATCATTAATGTCATTCACATATCTGATCACCTCTAGGTCAAAGATTTTGATGGAGATCAAGGACCTCAAAGAGCTTAAGTGTCCCAGTGGCCCTTGAGGATCAATCCCCTCATAAAACTAGAGATAAGAGTAAGTATTGTAAGTTTCATCGATATCATGGGTATACCACAAAGACATGCAAAGCCTTATAGAGTGATTGAGTCTTTGATCAAGAAAGGATTCCTAGGAGCTTATGTCGGTCAAGACAAACGTTTGACGACTGATCATAACAAGGAGAATCTCAGAGGCCAGAGGCAGTAATCGACTAATAGCATGCATGATTAATATTATTGTTTAGTTGGTCAATGTCATACATCAAAAGTATTATGGTCTTACATGTTTTTTTCTCGGAGCTTTCATGCCCCCACTTATTTTTATTATTTGATTGGTCAGGCATTCGTGCCCATATTTAATTTTTAGTTAGATTAAGTTATGTTCCATTAAGTAGTCGTTGGGATCTTATCTTAATAAAGTTAATTTTTTTCCCATTTGTAACACTACTTAAGCATTGCCTTGTGCAAGCACCTAAAACCTTGTCTCGAGCAAGCACCTCAAGTCTTGCCTCGCTCAAGCACATAAGCCTTGCCTCGTACAAATACCTCAAACCTTGCCCCGTGCAAGCACATAAGCCCTATCCTGCGCAAGCACTTCAAGCCTTATCCCGTGCAAGTACCTCAAGGCTTGCCCCGTGCAAGAACATATGTTTTGCCCCACGCAAGCATCTCAAGCATTGCCCCGAGCAAGTACACAAAACCTTGCTCGCGCAAGCACCTCAAGCCTTATCTCGGGCAAGCACCTCAATCCTTACCCCCGAGCAAGCACATAAAGCCTTGCCTGTGCAAGCATCTCAAGCTTTGCCCCATGCAAGTACATAAGCCTCGTCTCGCTCAAGCAACTCAAACCTTGTCCCGTGCAAGTAGGTAAGTTTTGCCCCAGGCAAGCACTTTAAGCTTTTCTTCGAGCAAGCACGTAAAGCCTTGCCTGAGCAAGCACATCAAGCTTTGCCCAGAGCAAGCATCTCAAGTCGTGCCCCGAGCAAGCACATGAAGCCTTTCACCGAGTAAGCATATAAAGCCTTGCTCATGCAAGCACCTCGAGCCTTGCCTCAAGCAAGTACCTCAAGCTGTACCTCATCCAAGTACACTTACAAATACTTCATACATTCAAGTAAAAATAATCCTAAAAATCATTAAGTAAAAGGACCGACCTTATAACCCCGAAAACTATCAAACTTTCAAAAAATTTATACAATGCTCGAGGTCAAGCTCATTCCTTTCAATTTTTTTTACAAAGCTCGAGGTTGAGCCCATTCTTTTCAAAGCTCGAGATCGAGCTCCTCCATTCTCATTCCTTTCAAATTTTTTACAAAGATCGAGGTCAAGCTCATTCATTTCAAATTTTAAACAAGGTCGGGTCCAGCCTTTCATTTCAAATATTTTACAAAGCTCAAGTTGAGCTCCTTCCTTTCAACTTTATACACAGCTCGAGATCGAGCTTCTTCATTTCAATCTTAAACAAGGTCAGATCCAGTCTTTCCTTTCAATTTTCTTTCAAAACTCGAGGTGAGCTCATTTCTTTCAACTTTTTACAAAGCTTGAGATCGAGGACCTTCCTTTCAACTTTTTGACGAAGCTTGAGATTGAGCTCCTTCCTTTAAGCTTTTTACAAAGCTTGAGCTCATTCTTTTTAACATGTTTATAAAGCTCAAGGTAGAGCTCTTTCCTTTCAAATTTCTTACAAAGCTCGATGTTGAGCTCCTTCCCTTCAACTTTTTACAAAGCTCGAGATCAAGTTCCTTCCTTTCAACCTTTTTTTACAAAGCTTGAAGTCGAACTCATTCTTCTTGAATTCTTTACAAAGCTCGAGATTGAGTTCATTCCTTTCAAATTTTAAACAATTTCAGGTTCTAGCACTTTCTTTCAAACTTGTTAACAAAAATCGACATCAAGTTCATTCCTTTTAAAATTTTAAAATGGTCAAAACCTGCTATCCTGATCTATGTGCTCACAGGCTTATCAACTCGACCTGAGCATGTCTATTTTTATACCCAATGTACTTATGCATTTCATTCCAGAAACTGCGCATATGCCCTTGACATGGATGCACGATGGGCCTATGATGTATACAATTTCTGCATGTCCCAACCATCCACGACCCCATGCTCAATGTGATGATAACCTCGAGCACTCTCCTAAGGCTAGAACATCCTTGAGTTTATGTGGCCAGGCTCGAAGTCAATAGCCCAATCTTGTCCTTCCACATTTACCCAATCACCAAGGTTGGCCTTCCATGTTAAGGTTAAGCCTATCCATGTCGAGCTGTACGTCGTGAAACATAATCCTTATCTCACACATTCTAGAAAACATTAAACCTACTTCGATTATAAGTCCCCATGATATTTATCCTCATAGCTTACCTATCACATTTTGATTCAAACTCAAACAGAACACTTTCAATATAATACAAACACTCTACATGATTAGAATAAAGGGTTACATGTAGTTGGATCCTTTTACAACTCTACCACCAACATCTATAAATACATGGCCCAAGTTCATTGATGAGGTACGCTTTTACATTAAATCTATAGCCTTACGCGTATATTTCCCCTCTTGCTAATTTAAGCATCGGAAGGACGACGATGTCATACCTTATTGCCTTTGTTTCAGGTATTAGAAGAACTCGTTCGTACTCATCCTCAGTCATTAAGCTTGCGAACCAATATGTACGATTTTTGTGGCATCAGGAGAAAACGAACGGTCGATAATCTTGTTTTTAATGGCTTTTTCATTTTTTTGTATTTTGATTTCTTTTAAGTGCGAAAATGTAGAATGCTAAATTTACCATTTTTTTTAAAAGGGTCAAATTTAAGTTAAAATTTCTGGATAATTGGACCGAAATCATCCAAATATCACTGCTAATTTACCAAAAGGGTTGGGGCTGCATTGGTAAAAATAAGTTTTGGAACTTATTCCACTTTTTTAAAAGGACTAGGGACCACAATTGAAATCTTCCATTTAAATTATTTGAACCAGGAAAAGAAATCAAAAAGGACAAAAAATAAAAATAAATAAATAAATAAATACAAAAACCAGGCAAATTCCCGTTTGACTCCTTCCTCGCCCTCTCGTTTCCACCATTTTCCCCGCTCGCACTCGTCGCGAGCTATCTGTCTCTTCTGTCTCTCACGCATACAGTCACACACTTCTGTGTACCTATCACTCCGAGTACTGATGCTGCCCCGAATCTCCGGCCGGGNATGTTGGTATGTTACTGACATTTGATGCATTTTTAATTATAAGGTTACAGTTTTCCTGAAGGAATTTGTTTTTGTTTAATTAATTAATAGAAATATGAAGAAGAAATTTAGTCTTTATTTGCCACTCTTCAGGCCACTTTTGGACTAGAATCTAGATCATGAAGACCACATCAATGAAAGATTATTATGCTACAAATTGAATCCTAACTTCTTTGGACCTTATCTAAAGGCTACTCTACTACAAAATGAACTCTGACTTATTTGATGACCATATCAAAGAGTTACTTAGACGATTATATGATATGGATATATATTCAATGCTTATTTGCCAAGACGTGTGTCGGACCTCTACTAACTTTCATACAGGTTCATATGTTAATAGAAGACAAGACAAAGGCATATTAGAGTGCTTTGGTGTCGACAGGCTGTACTAATGTGATTATGTTGTTTACTAGAAGTTCTCTAAGTACAAAATTGTTAACTTGTGGAATGAAGTGAAGACCCCAGTTGGATCTATCTTGCCAAAGTTGTGGAACACATTGATGCGAACTCATGCAGCAATTGTAGTTGCAAAATCCACGACCAATTAGATCAAATCCAAGAAAGCCAAGAATCAACGTTTGAAAGCTCGACCCAATAAATTATTGAACCAAATGACCAAGACAATTGAAATCAATATTTTGATCCCATGACCACAAAACTTATGAACCTCACTTGAATTGTTGAATGCTAAAAAAAATAATTCTTGATAAGTTCGAGTTTAGTTCGATGAAGACAAGTTGAAAGCAATATATCTCGCAATAATATCTCAATAATTGTTTGTTTTTTACAATGAATAAAAGAATGCCCTGTTTTTAGGGAAACAATAAAATCCTAGATAATCTCAAAATTACGGTAAAATTTACCAAAAAGAAGAATTCTAACTAAAATAGAAAACTAGAATAAAATTATAATTCATGCCTAGATTTTACTCTATGTGGCCCCATAGAGTTAGGAGCTGTTGCATAAAAGCAATCATCTCCTCCAAAATACGCCCTGTTGCATTGAGATGCGACTGCACCCCTTATGAAGTTATGCGACCTCATAGCTCTTTGGTTGGGATTCTTCTTCCTTCACTTGAATTATGTTGATCCATCTTGTTTCCACTTTCGAGCCCAACATGAAACTTATTCCTTTGCTTGTTGTGATCGATTTTTCATTTATTGTAACTCGAGTAAGTAATCCCATGGCTTCCTTGACATTCTTTGCTCGTGATTTAGTCATTGGTTTTTCCTTTATAATCAATGGGTCCTTGTTCTTGCTAGCTCTCATACCATGGTTCTCATCACACATTACATTCTTTTTTTTTTCTTTTTTTTTTTAAATTGGATCATTTTGGAGATTCTTTTATCTATACTCATCCTACATTGTGGTCTAATCAATTTGACCAAATCCACCCAGCATCTGGCTAGTTACTGACTCACTGGGATCCATTAATGAAACAACTCGATCTAACATCATGGCGATATAACTCTTCTTATAGAAACATGGCTACCTCTACGTTGATAATTGACAATAAATTGCTTGGCAAATTGTCATGTCTCATTCTTTCTATGCTTAAAATGAAGGATCACAAGCCATATGACATGGCACTTAGCCTTTGTTTGATGACGATTAAAATCAAATTTTTAGTACATTTTGATGAAAGTTGATGGAATATGTGGTTGAAAAGTTGTGGGTTCTATGAAATATATTGTTAAAATTAATTGTTGACTTTGACTTAGAATAAAATTTAGATTTTAATCTGGACCAAACATGGGCTTAATTGTAGCAAATCTGTTGGCCATATAGACCAGTTTCTTTGTTTCCTAGAATTTGACATATGCTTCGTCATATTTTCAATTGAAATATGTATTATAGATTGAAAATATTCGTTATTTTGTGTTTGTAGGTTAGGGGCGTATGTGAGAAGGCTAAAGAGATACTAATGGAGGAAAGTAATGTCCAGGTATGAATTTCTATTTTCTGTTTACTACTATTTTTGTTGGGCATTAAAATTTGCTTACTTGCCTGAAACACACACACACACACACCAAAAAAAAAAAAAAAAAAAAAAAAAAAAGGGAAAAAAAAAAAAAAAAAAAAAAAAGGAAAAAATAAAAAAAACCCCCATTTTTTTGGATATATCTTTTATACTATGGCCTGGTTGTTGCAGCTAATATTTAGGAGCTTCGACTTTTTGGAAATTTAAATATATTTGAGTTTTTTAAGAAAATAGATTAGGTGTATTGAACTGATACGCATTTATCCTGGGTGACTTTCATATAAATTAGAAACAAACCTTTTGGCAATAGGGATTATAAAATTAAATAGTCTTCACTTGTTTGGTACCTTGTGGCTTTTGAGTGGAAGATCCTCTTTTATAAGTGGTATTTTTTTTTATTATTTTTCTTTTCCTGGGAAGGTGAGGACACAACTTCAAGAAGAGCACTAACAGCTTAGTTGATTTTTTTTCTAGACTTCGTTTTTGCTTGGATTCTCAAGTTTTGCTTTAACTTCTAGAGACCTTTTACTCTTCTAAGGAGAAAATTTTACTTGTCCAAATAGAGTAATTTTGGTCTGAGCTCCCTGGTTATAAATCCTTTTACTTATCAGTAATTGCTGCCTTAACTTTGTGCCCACTCAAAAATGCTTCTTATCTGCTCCACTTTATTTTTATTTATTTTTAATTTTTAATTTTTGTTTACTGCGGTGCAGCCTGTAAAAAGTCCTGTGACAATTTGTGGTGATATTCATGGCCAATTTCATGATCTCGCTGAACTTTTCCGCATTGGAGGGAAGGTAATTTATTTTCCTTTGATACTAATATGCTTGTATTCTTTTTGTTTTGAGCTGGGGGAAGTTTATATTTGACAATGACAAACGGGGTTGAGGATGTATGTTGCTTTATGACACCATAACAGGTTGAATTTGATCAGCAGTTGCTTGGTGGTGTTGATTTTTGAACTTTTTTCTTTAATTCCAATTTCCTCTTCTATTGATATATATAATTCTCTTTATTTTAGTTTTGTTTATATACTAAGTATAACACATTTAAGTGCGCAGGAAAGATTTTTTTGGCACGTCTATTTTACAATATCTTAATCTTTTCATAGATTGCAAACTGTAGATACAGACAATAAAAAAAATTAACCAGAAGATGGGAAACCAATTTGAAAAAATCAATAAAAATTATTGATCTGATCTGAATATGTTGTACAAGTCTTGTTTAAAAACCAAATTGCACGATACAAGAGCAATTACATGGTTCTACGTCTTTGTCTTGCAGATATTTCTTTTATCCCTCCTGTTAACTAATATTCTTTTATTATTTTTCTTGAAATTCTCTCTTGATGTATCCCCTTTTTCTGTTCCCCCCCAATTGAATTGTTCACTCTTGCTAAATTTGTATTCGATTATAGTGGATCAAAACTGTTTCCATATTACCCTTCCTGACAACCGATATTCAACCAGTGGAACAAGCGCAAGCAAGGCATAAAATCTGACTTCTTGTTGCTTAACCTCTTCCCTTAATCATGCAGTAAGGAGTTGCAGCTTTTGGTTTGGTGTTGGTTGGAAAAAGAAGAAGTGTTCTTGAAATATTGTCGCACATATATTGCTTAATCATAGTGAAATTGATCATGAGAGATCCATCTTATGCATCCATACCAGGCTGGTTAATTTTTCATTTGCTAACGTGGATGCTTCATTTGAATGCATACCAGGCGTGTCCACATTATCCTTCACCACTGTGTACAAGGGCATGATTTTCCTTAGAGAATCTGATTCACGAAATTGTAAATGCTGTCAATCTTGTCTCTCTTTTCAAACTTAGCTAGCTTTGTCTGTAGTAAATTGGTGTTTAGAAGTTCGCATATGAATCTGATCACACTTCTTCAGTATATTAATATTATTTGTTTCTTGTTGACAGTCTCCGGATACAAATTATCTATTTATGGGAGATTATGTAGATCGTGGGTACTATTCAGTTGAAACTGTAACTGTAAGTACAAGCTAAATAATGGTTGTATTTAGAATAGCGAAACTTTGCTTTTGTATTATGGGTCACAATCACAAAACAGCTGTCCTCCTGCCCTTGTGTCTTCTCAATTTTTTTTTCATTGGTTGGTGGGTGGTCGAGGTTTGAAGCAGTATTGATGCATGTATCAGTAATATATTTGATTAGAGTAGAGATTGCTTAGTATGCATTATACAATTTTTTTAAGACAATGCTCAACAGTGCTAGATGCTAATATTCTAATTTCATGCAGCTTTTAGTGGCTCTGAAAGTGCGCTATCCTCAACGGATAACAATTCTTAGAGGAAATCATGAAAGTAGACAGGTATTATTAAAATTTTCTATGGTCATATTTTGTCTTCCAAAAAACTCTTTTTCTTTCTCATATTTGATAGCATGTGTATCTGAGGCTTATTACTTATTAGTGCTGAATAAATAGAGTTTTCGAAACTATGCCCTTCTGTGCTTTCATCTACTAAAGCTAGCAATATTTGGTTTTATTTGCTTATGGTTGATTTTAAGGCATGACTTGTGCTATTGGACAGTGATGGAACTTATAAAGGCCATGCTGAGTTTCTTGACAATGTTTTTGCTAAGCCCTTGTTTGGCCACCATTAACATTTTAATACATTTTTCGCTCTCTTAATTTTAATCACACATTCTTCAATAAAATAATATTACACGTAAATAGAAAACCTTTTTAGTTGCAACCTGTTTAATTTTCTTTGAAATTAAATTTGTTGGCAGCCCTAACCTGATTTCTTGAAATTTAACATTTCTATGAACTGATTTTAGTTGACGTTACCAATGAACTGATTTTAGTTGAAGTTAAGTGTCATTTACTGAGATATAAGCAGTCTGGCGTTTTTTTTTTTTTTGTTTTTTCATTCTCCTCTTGTTTATTTCACTGCTTTTGTTGTTAGGTGGGTCATTATTTTACGGTGACAATTTTGTTCTTTATTTTATTGTTTAACTAAATGTAGTTCCTATGTTCTATAATTCTTTATGGTTAATCCTGGATCAAATCTTTGTTTTGTTCACAGATTACTCAAGTCTATGGATTTTATGATGAATGTCTCCGGAAGTGAGTCCATTATGTCCAATCCTGGATAAAATCTTTGTTCTGTTTCATTTACTTGTATTTTCATTGCCCATAGTATCTGGTTAATTTAAGAATTGATTTGAGAAGACTGTTATAATTGCATTAAACCAAGATTAATGTGTTTTAAATCTCAATAATCTTAAGGATCGAGGTTGTCAGATTATGTTTGGCATCCATTTTACTTAACTGTTTCTATAAAGCTATACTGAATAATTACCAATTACAGAAGCAAATATTTTGAGTGCTCAGATAGTTTTGTTCTGTCTATTTTTTCCCCCCTGAATAAAGGAAAAGTTGGAGAGGAAATTGCGTTGTGTCAGTTCACCTTTTGATAAGTTGCCATTTCTTGTGCATTCTCATTGAATTGGACATGCCTGGGATTTACAAGCTAAGTCACAGATTCTGTGAGCCCAAGTGTGCATGAGTGTGTGAGACTGTCACTGTTGAGAACACTCAATATCGAGATCCTGATAATGTCTTTTATAATTTATATTATTTGAGATATATTTTATGTTTATGAATGTAGTTGGAACATTTCATTAAATAAGAAATATAATTGAGTATATTGACAACATGATAATGAAATGTGTAAAAACTACAAGGAGTGTCAGAACGATTCATGGGCACATACCTTGAAGTTGCTCATGCGGTGTTAAATGACTGGTAAAGAGAACAACTGGTTCTTTTCTAGAGCATGAGTTTGACTACTTAATGTTCAATTAGGAGTATTATGATCCAGTTACCAGGCAACCAGTATCACAAGAATGCTGAATTCAGAACTCTAAAACCCATTGATTATGTGACATAGGATCAAGTATTCCAAATGCTATTTTACTTCTGTTTTATGCTTTTGTATGTCTTGGGATACAAGTAAAATAGTATGCGTTCATGATCATATACAGCTAGTTAGATGTATTCATGTGGAATTTTTGCATTTCTCTTTTTCATTTGTGTATTATTGTTAATAAACTCTCCATTTGGTAATACAGGTATGGAAATGCTAATGTTTGGAAGACATTCACAGATCTGTTTGACTATTTCCCACTGACTGCATTGGTTAGTAGAAGACTCTTCCCACTATCATCGTCTCACAGTGTAGTGATGTCATTGTGTTGGAAATGTTCTTTTCCTGTACCCATGATGACTTGGGTCAATAGTCATTCCTAGAAAATTTCCTTGTATTTAAGCCAAGTACAGCATATAGAATTGAGAAAGGAAAAAAGTTTAAGTACTCAAATTTGCCTTTTAAGCTTTGATGCTCGGACACTTCGAAATAGTAGGAATACCCGTGTCGGACAGAACACGACATGGGGAGGGCATGAGTATGGGTATGAGTATGGAATATGTGTCAGATCCTCCAAATTTCAATCGTATAATTCGTCCTTTTTGCTTCTTTTTCTTCCTTTTTTTCTTTTCCTTTTCTTCTTTCCCGTCTCCCCTCTCTATACACCTAGCATTACCGCCGAGAGGGTGGAGAAAGGTAGCGGTGTTAGGTTTTCCCTTCTGTTTCTTCTTCTTTCTTTCTATTTTCTTGTATCCTTCTCTGTATCGGCAGTTTTGTTTTTAATGTGTTTCATATAGTGCTACTTAATTATCCACTAAGTCCAAATTACAATTAAGTCCTATATTTGCTATTTTATATAACATTTAGTAATTTTCATAATTGAAAACTAAACACGAAAATTCTATTTTATTCGTCTTAACTCCTTATTGAATAATCATTTCCTTCCTTTTTTATTTTTGGTAAATAATTGATTTTGGTCTAATCAAATCAAAATGATAGCTTGGATTACTAAAAAAAAAAAACTGAAGTTTGAAAGGATTTGGACTCTTTTAGTCCTGTCCTCGCATCCTACATTCTACAAAATAAAAGATTCGACATTTCGATACGTACTCGTACCTGAGTCCTAGCATCATAGCTCTTAAGTATAATATATGCAACGGAGTGAATTAAATTTTGTTTGAAATAACTTGAAGTTTCATACTTGAACGTCTATGGCTTCCACATACCCAATTTTGTTGCTCCACCAATTTGGATAATTTACTTCAGACTGCTATGTGCACACAAAAACTGCAAATGAGAAATGAAACTCGGTGTATCAGATGCATATGTTGCTTTATCATTTTTGCATTTTCGTGTGGTTTTGAAAGACTTGAATTTTAGATTCCATTCTTATCTTCTTTTAAAGCTTCTTAACTTTCACTTGGTAATTAATTTGCATGAGGCCTGAGGTTTTGAGTTGGTGGGATAAACTTCACGCCAGCAAAAGATGTTTATAATTACTAGCAGTCTGATCAACATTGACTTACCCTCAATGTTGGCTGTAAAATTTTGTAAATGATGCGTGACATGTATATTTAACATTCCTTTCGTCAAATATATGAGAAGGATATTCTTGTTAGAAGTAATTTCATAACTATTTATCTTTGTTTTTTTTTATCTAAGGCATGACGGCCTTTATAATTGCTATACATAGCTGCGGGTATCTTTTACGAAACTCAAATTGGTTGAGTAATATTAGTTTATTGAACTTGCAAGTTGATTCGGATTTAGTGGTCTTTATGTAGGTTGAATCAGAAATATTTTGTCTGCATGGTGGATTGTCCCCGTCTGTCGAAACTCTTGATAATATAAGAAACTTTGATCGTGTTCAAGAAGTTCCACATGAAGGTCCGATGTGTGATCTGTTGTGGTCTGATCCAGATGATCGTTGCGGTTGGGGCATCTCCCCTCGTGGTGCTGGATACACTTTTGGCCAGGTAGTGCCATCTATATATTGAAGGATCATATTATTTTCTTCTTTTGGCTGAATAATTCTATTTTCCTCTGCACCATACTATATAGGACATTTCGGAGCAATTCAATCATACCAACAACTTAAAGCTAATTGCTAGAGCTCATCAGCTCGTTATGGAGGGATACAACTGGGCACATGTAATTATTTCAATTCAGTAATGTGTAGACCATGTATCTACTCCGTTATTGTTCCTATAAGTGCTATCCTTAATTGATTTGACCTTATACCACAGGAACAAAAGGTGGTCACTATCTTTAGTGCACCAAATTATTGTTATCGTTGTGGAAATATGGCATCCATTTTGGAAGTTGATGACTGCAGAGAGCATACATTTATTCAGGTCACCCCTCTATATATATGTGCGAATCTGGGGCTAATGAATTATTAATTCTGGAGCTTTGATGCCTTTTTATTTTGCTGTTGCAGTTTGAACCAGCTCCACGGAGAGGGGAACCTGATATAACTCGGAGAACACCTGATTATTTCTTGTAGAGCTGATAGTCACTGACTTGATGTTTGCATGATGGTTAGTCGGAGTTGTTTACATGTCCTTTGCGGGTATTTGAGCTTCTCTACTAGGCCCTTTTGAAGGTGGAAAAAGGCGTGTAAAATGCTAGACGTGGCTCGGCTGTCCAAATCATATTCTATGTTAGGGTGGTCCCTGGAAGTGGGGTTAGTGATGCATGCTTGTATCATTTCGAATAATTTTTTTGATGCTCTCTCTCTCTCTCTCTCCCTCGATTTGGAGAAGGTGTTCTGTAGAAATAATGAAGAATTTAATTCAGTTGCTTGCTCCAGAGCTTACTCTTCTCAATTTGAAATGAAGCATACTGCAATCTTTCGTCTCAATGCCCAATATTTTGTATGCCGTCTTTGCTCGGTAATTGAGTATCTCCATGCTTTCCTAGAACTGCATCGTTCATGTATGTTTTGACTTGCAGGCAAAATATAAGTTTAGACTTGTGGTATATTTTGGGATAACTTTAGCGTCAATTCATTAAACCCATATAACTTGCCTCTTACACTTCTTATCTGAAATGTTGGGTAAGTGAACACCCAGCTTTAAACAGCTGTTTCAAGCTTTTAGGCTGATTCTGATCATCCAACTTTGTTGTATTTCATTTTTTCATCAAATTTTGGAATCATATTGAATATTTGACAATACATTTTGTACCTTTCTAAAATCCGATGCCGGTTTATCAATCAAATATTATCGAACTAAGTCCTCATTTGGTCCCTCTTATTTCAAATTTTAATGTTTGGAATAGTATATTTTTGAAGAATAGGTAGTTGAAAAAGAATGAAAAATTTTCAATTTACGTGTAATATTATTTTATAGAAGATTGTGTGGTTGAAAATAGAAGAGAAAAATAAAATTTAATTTAATTAGGGTCAAATGAGGGCTAAATCAATTCTCCATGTATATGTTCCTCCAAAAATTTTATTAGCTGTGATAGGAAGCGGAGCCCCAGCACATGGGCTTAGGTCAACACTTGTATAGTAGTGTCATCATCTGGAAGCGGGCAAGATGGTGATGAATTACTATTGGTTGCTTCTTTCTACAAGGAATCTAATTTTGATGTGAATCTTTTTTTGGCATTTACAGAGCAATGGATAGTTTGCAGAGAAGTAAACTTGATTTTGGGTTAAGAAACATGAGTTGAAGGATTTTGTTCATAAGCTAAATTCACTTAAAAAAGCCCCAACAAAGCCTAACGTCTCTAGAAGCTTCTTTTAGAAAAATTTATGTAAATATCTTATTGAAAGATGTGGTGATAAGTGTGGTAATGTGTCAGGTAGAGTATATGGTTTTGGACCGAGGTATACGAACCGTAGGAGTGACCGTGGGGATGATTGCACACACATGGGTCGGATTTTTTAATTCACGCGGGACCCATTCACCCCATGTGAGGGCGTGGTCATCCTTGTGGTTATTGGTGCGGGTTGAGTGGCTTAATTCATGTGGTTTTAGAAGCTTTATCTAAAGTATTCTAGGAAAACATTTAGTCCAAATGTATGAAAGTGAATGTGTCTTAGTGACAATTAGTGGATGGTATTAGAATGAGTTGCGAGTAATGTGTCCAAGTAAGTAATAGATGTGATTATTAGGACAAGTAGCACTTTAACATGTGGTCTAAAAGTCTTATGTAAAGCATATATAAAGGGCCACGGGTCATTTCATTCAGTAACAAGCAAAGTGTTGTCTTTCTAAAAAAGCTTTAGTCATCTAAGTTAGTAAACCCTCTTCCTACAACAAATTGGTATTAAAGCCATAAGGTTTTTGTGAAAAATGGCAAGTGGGTTGATTATTATTCAAGTCTCTCAACTCAACAAGGATAACTACAATAATTGGAACATAAGGATCAAAGCGTTGCTCAAGTCGCAAGATATATAGTAGATCGTAGAGAAAGGCTACATGGAGCTACAAGAAGAGGTCGCTTTATTTGAAGGATGTAAGGAAGAATGCGCTTTCCCTCATCTGTCAAGCCTTAGATGAAGAGTAAGGAAGTATAGGAGATCTTGCAAAACTCACACCAAGGAGTTGAGAAGGTGAAAAAGTTTCAACTCGAACACTTTGAGGTGAGTTTAAAACTTATGTATAAAGGAGTTGAAATCAATTTCTGATTACATTTTGAGAGTATTGGCCATTGTGAACCAATTAAAGAGTAATTGAGAAGATACATACGTCTTTAGATTCTAAATTTGACTATGTAGTTGTAGCCATTGAGGAATTTAAAGATCTAGGTAGTATGAGTGTCGATCTACTCATGAGATCTTTACAAGCCAATGAGGAAAGACTAAAAAAGAAGGCGAAAGAAGAGCTATTAGGGCAAGCTCTTCGAACAAAGCTCAAAGTGAAGGAAGGTTTGACTATAGGAGAAGCCAAAGAGGAAGAAGACGTGTCAAGATCAAGGAAGAAGTGCATTCTACGAGGAAAGAAGTCGAAGCTCGTTTTCTACTAGAGGTCGTAGAAGAGGAAGTATGAAGCAAAAAACGAAAGGCCAATGTATGACAAATTTCAAGTTAAATGTTACAATTGTAAAAAAACTTGGCCATTATGCTTCATAATGTAGAAATTTTACTAACCAGGTTGAGGAGAAAGCCAACTTGCTAGTCGGAAAAATAAAGAGGATCCTACACTATTGTTGGCTTACAAAGGTGAAGAAAGTAGTGAAAAGAACAATTGATGTTTGGATATGTGAGCAAGCAATCATATGTGTAGAAGAAGAAGCATGTTCATGGAGTTTGATGAATCGATAAGCAGCAATATTAATTTTGGAGATGAATCCAAGATCCTGGTGAAAGGCAAAGGTAAAATCTTGATCTGCTTGAAGAATGATACTCATTAATTTATCTCAAATGTCTACTATGTGTCCAATATGATAACATTTTGAGTTTGGGATAATTCTTAGAGAAGGGCTATAATATTCATTTGGAATATCATACTCCTTAAATAAGATATCAAAGAGAAAATTTGATTGTCAAAGTCCCAATAACAAGAAATAGAATATTTGTATTAAGCATTCAAAATGATGTTGTTAAATGCTTAAAAATCTTGTTACAAAGATTAATATTGATTTTGGCACTTGGGAATTGGGCATCTTAATTTTGGGGGCACAAAATTATAGAATAAGAAGATGGTGCAAGGTTTATCCTCAATAGATCATACAGATTCGATAAACTATGTGAAGGATGCTTACTTAGGATGCATTCGAGGAAATTCCAAAAATAGCATCTACAAAACCTAAGAAGTTGCTAGAACTTGTACACTCAGATGTTAGATAGCCAATCAATTCAAGCTCTCTCGGTAAGAACAATTACTTTTTTTTTCATTGATGATTTTAGTCGAAAAACTTGGATCAATGTAACACAAAGAAATTAAAAATAAATAAATAAAATTTATTGTCATGCTAAAAAAAAATGGATAAATGAAATATATTTTAAATTCCTATCTTATCTAGAATCAAATAATTAGATTTTGATAAAAAGAGATGAAGTATATTGATATTGGATAAGGGGATAGTAGTTCTTTTAGATTTAATAAAACAACGATAAAATACAATATTTGTTTTATGATACATGCCACTTTGGATTTGACTCTATCAAATAAATTTCTGGTTTTTATCAATTACTCTAGCCTACACCTATATATAGATATGTTGGAAGAGTCTTACATACACAAATCCAAATATTCACTTACGTTAAAGAGAGAGGGAGAAGGTAGTGTTGGAAATCTAAAAGTTTGCATACATCATTGTCAATCAATGTGCTTTCACCGAAGCAGAGAGGTTGAGAAAAGAATTTGGGCACGAGCAATTATATTTAGGAGTGGGCGCGGTCGGGTTCGAAATCGAACCGCATACCAATGAGAATTTTAGAAATTGAACTATTAGTTCCGTAGTTAGCTATGGAATCGAACTGGAACCGAACCAATCGGTTTCTGTTCGGTCCGATCAGGTTCTTTATATTAAAAATGTCAAAATAAAATGTTCATTAATAAAAAATTTAAAGATGCTACCAACGTGATACTTTTAAGAAAATATCGGAGAACCGAACATACTAGTCAAAAATTAAAAGAAAATTACGTATTCAAATTTAAAAGCAATAACCAAATAATATAAGTTATTATCATCAAATTATCATCAACTTATATAAACTGCACAATACTCCAATAATTAAACAAACTTCTATTAAAATCAAAATTCTACATTGAATTGGACACCTTTTAAAATTTTATTGCAACTTCTAATTTTATCTGTTATAATTTGCAGAAATCTACATGAAAAGTTTCGATCGAATCAACAACTATGTAATCAAAGTGGAAACAAAATAAAAATTTCGCATCTTATAAATAAAATTATATATTGTAAATAAATTTATTTAGATAAAGATTTACCCAATATTCTAATTTTGACTTGAGAATATAATGAAAGAATCAAAGAGAAGGAAAGAACTGGAGCCTAAAATGAAAAGGAACTCGATTATTTTTGATAAAAGTGATTGGAAATTGAATAATATATTTTACCAAAAAAATGAAAAAAAAAATCCTATGAGAACCGTTTGATTCTCGACGGTTCCCATACTAGAATCGGGAACTGGACCGAAATCGGTTGGTTCTTAATAATTTGTTCAAAAATCAAATCATTTTTTAAAATATTCGGAATTGAATCGGCCAGTTCCGGCCTCCACCGGTTCTGAAAAAATGCCCACTCCTAGTTATATTTCATTTTATTTAGCAAGGTAAGATACTTTTGTATTAGTGTTTTTATTTCCTTATATTCTTATATCCAATTAAATATGCATGGATTGTCGGTGGGTCTTCAGGTTCTTAGAAAAAATAGATGAAATCCTACGGAATTATAAGAGGACCTAAGATGTGTGTGTCGTTTGGTCACCGATATACTCCATAAGAGCAGAGTGGTATGAAGTGTAGATTTTATTTGCTATATAATTATATATAGAAACTGCACGTATTTTATTGGGTGTTTTTCGAATACTTACTCTTACAAATTTTTAAATGTTAGTTCGGGTAGATTGAGAATAAAGAATTCTTTTTTTTATTTGAGATGTTCTGCAAATTATTAAAAGAGAAAATTGAGTTTTTCATAACCCTCTAGCGTTTATAAAAAAACTTGGGGCATTACAATCTATTTCTGAAACAAAAATTGAAAGTTATTGGAATTTTCAAGAAACTTAAAGCTCTTGTTAAAAAAAAAAAAAAAAGTGGCTATAGCATAAAAGTCATGAGATCGGATAGAGAAGGAAAGTTTACTTTCAAAGAGAAATATTGTGAGGAGAATAGAATTCGTCGCCCATTAACGATTCCATACTCTCCACAACAAAATGGAGTAGTCGAAGAACTAGTGAATAGTATTAAAATGGTAGTGAGTAATGTGTCCAAGTAAGATATAGATGTTGTAATTATTGGAAGGACAAGTAGCCTTCTAATATGTGGTTTAGAAATATCATGTAAACTATATATAATGGGATATGGTCCTTCCATTTTGTAACAAGTCAAGTGTATGCGTTTAGAAGTTGAGAAATGCAATTCTTTTTTCACTCAATTCTTCCTACTAGTGTTGTCCTTCCCAAAAAGCCTTAGCCATCCAAGTTAGTAAACCCTTCTTCCTCCAATAGCATATAGTGGACTAGATTTTAATTTTTTGTTTCTTTATTAATCACGTTCAATCTAATATGCCGTCAATAACTTTCTTACTATTCTAGACATCAGGTTGCTGTAGTGGGATTTGTTTTTTACACAATTCATTTTGCTAAAGTAAAATTACTGAATAAGGTTATGGTTTGATTGTGTAATGATCAATGGAAGAATACATCAACAAATGCAACGTCTAGCTCAGGAAGTACAATTCATACTGAGAAACTAAGCATAAAGTTAAGGACTACAAGACAACACCAATGCAAGGTATAAAAGCTCAAGTTTATCCTAACCAAAGATACCTAGATGAGCTTGTCTTTTACCTTTTGTTGGACACTTGTCTTCATGTTAGTGGTGGGGATTCCCTTCTAGAATATCCTCTCAACAAGTAATGCCATTTCATTGGAGAGGATTTCCTGTTATTCGTGCTTCCGATGTTGTAATCATTTCTTTCTATAGGTTAGTTTACGTTGTTAGACCTTTATGCTTATCATTATGCGAAGTCAATTGTAGTTATATTGAGTAGTTGCATAAGTTTTGGTTTTTTTTTTGTTTTTTTGGGTCGTTACTTGATTAAAAGGAAAGATCGCCCCCTGGGGATGATTTGAAGATTCAATTGTCATCTGTTTCATTATTTGATTGGCTAAGAAGTTGTAGTCTACCTCGTCAGAGTCGAATTCTCTTAGTCAGCAAGAAATGATGGAGAGATAAAGATAGGAAAAAATATAGAGTTTCAATAGAATTTAATTTAAATAATGTTTGTTTAAATTAGTTTTAATATTTTGATAAAATTCCAGTCTAGTAGAATTTCATTTGATTTTTAAGCTTCTTTTTAGGTTTCTTCGCTCTAGTTTCTTCTCCTTTGATATCACCCTTTTCTTTTCTTGTTCGTTGTCAAGTTATTATGTTTTCGTGCCACTCTCTTTAAAACTCTATTAGGCCAATGAATAATTTTTTGGACTTGATTACCTGTGCACTTCAAATGAGCAAACTTTGGAACACAATGGATAAAGTTAATGTAGTTGTAAATTTCTGAGTGATTTATCTCACCCTCTCTCGAGATTTTAATTTCCATTGAAAGAAACAATTTGCAGAAGTTCTTGAAGATAGAGTAAGTAAAACATTCTTGAACATTACTAATCTGAATACTGTAAAATGGATAGTTGTAAGAATCAATTGGTTATGTAGTAGCCAGAAAGTGAATCCATATTTTGGGATTCCTTGGACGACGGTCTTTGTGATTTCGTCTGAGCAATAGAAGCAGAAAATGCAGGATTTGCACCCTTGGCTAAGGCTTTCATTCCTTCGCAGTATTTCATATGTGAAAGTAGTTTCTCTGGCTTGAATGACTTCCCACATTGCCTGCGTTCAATTCGAACAAAAATACAGTTTGATTCGTCAGATGAGATAATTGTACATGGTGTAACGATTAATATTTTGATAAAAGAAGTGAAATATCTTTGTAAGCGCATTGTACAGACAGCTTTTGTTCCCTGACCGGTTGAAGCACATCCTGCGATTTACCTCCCTTACAAAGCTCTAGGGGCGGGACAGTGGGGGCCCTCAAAGTTGGGATTCAACCTCTTTTTTTTTTCTTTTTTTTTTTTTATATAAAAGAAGTGAAATAAAGAAAAAGATGTGTGACTAATTAACTTACGAGCAATTCGGCCCTCTGATTTGCTTGTAAGCAGTTAAGGGTGTCTTTTGCTTTCTTGAATCCTTCTCCCCATCGCAGCTCCTTCTGGCACAAATCCGAGAAGGAAAATTTAGTTGAAAATAAGTTTGTTTCTTTTTAAAATATCTCCTATTTGCCTTATTTAAAAAGAAATAACATTTCTAGAAATAAGTGAAAGAGTAATTTAGTTAAATATCTTTGAAAAAGTTACTTTAAAGATTAGAAAATTACTGTAACTTCTCTAATGAAGTGAACAAAACAACTAAATCACACTGAAAATGTAAAACTATTTAAATAAAAAATTGTATCAAATAATTTAATATCAATAAATTTAAAACTAAATATTAGTTAGTATAGTCATTAAAAATTAACTAATGAAAAAAATGTAATAATCATGATAATAAAAATACCTTGTATTTCAAATATTAAATTGTTCTTTTAGTGTTTAATATTGGGTTAATTTTACAAACGGTCACCGAACTTAACCGAAAATCTCAAAACGGTCATTGAAGTTCAAAACTTGCAGCAACGGTCACTGAACTTACATGCGCTTTCACTAACGGTCATTGATGGACCAAAACACGTGAATTGGATCCTTGAGAACCTCAAGTGTAAATAATCTAATTTCATGTGCTCAAAATTGCCCCTGAAATTTAGAAATCGAGCCAAATTACTACCACTTTCACCATATTTCGTCGGAGCCGAAATTTGTCAAATTCGACCACCATACCGCCGGATAAACCACCTAATTTTTACATCACCAACACCTCCTCATCCCCCTCCACAATCCTATACCAACAATCAACCAAAACACATAAAAAATCACATGAAATTCAGGTTCAAAAACACCATCCCACCCACGGTTTTTGAAATTCAGGTTCAAAAACACATAAAATATGCATGGATTGTCAGTGACCGTTTCTGAAAGAAAATGTAATTTCAGTGACCGTTGCTGTAAGTTTTAAACTTCAATGATTGTTTTGAGATTTTCAGTTAAGTTCAGTGACCATTTGTGAAATTAACCCGTTTAATATTTGTAAACTATAACAATTTTTTCCCCTTTGTAAGCTTACTTCTATTTTTCACACAAATTAACAAAATGTAATTAATACAATTAAAAATATAAATTTTACTTATATATTTTTAATATATTCCTAAATTAAATAATAATTTAAATAGAAGTAGTTCATATTTATTGATAACAAGGAACATTAAATAAGGGTATATTAGAAAATTAAAAAATCAACTATATTCTGAACAAGGAAAATGATATATAATTTGGGACAAATGAAAAAGATAAGCAAGTTTATCTTTATGAGACTATTAAGAATTAGAATATTTTAGTCATGGAACAATTTAGCGCTACTTATAAGTAATTTAGAAATAAGTTTTTAAAATTAACCAAGACTTGACATGATTAAGGATGAGACATATATGACATGTTTTGTATGTTGTCCTCTTCGGTTAAACTTATAAACATGTTTACGGTAAGGTAAATTACCTCCCATTCCATTGTTGTTGATTCCGTAAGGTCCCAAAGGTCCTCTGAGATCCCCTTTTGCAAATTTCTTCCGAGTGAACATCATTCTCATCACTAGAACACATATTCAAGAAAGGTCTATTCTTTCGATCGATCGTCACTACTGCTGAATCATTAGTATCCACAGCACCACATGAAATCAAATTCTTGAATATGTGGGATGCACCACTAGAAAAACTCTTGCTCTTTGTGAATGAACGGGCTGATGAAGCTGGTTTAGTGTTTTTCTCCATTGGAACTTTGTTGTTCATCTTCTTCTTGTCCTTATTTGATGGAGTTGAATCCAAAGAAGGAACTGGATTCTCATTTCTTAATTCTTTTCTGGGAAGTTTTGAATCAGTACTAACACGCATATTTTCTTGCTTGACAGTGTCTGAATTCTTCTCTGGTTCTGGTTCTGGTTCCGGTTCTGGTTTGGGGTTGAGTTCTCCAGAATCATTGGTAAATGTGGATGTCTCGGAGCCAAATTTTGGCGATTCTTCTTCAATTTCTGATGGTGTTTTTGATGAGATATCCATTGATTTTTCTGAATGAATTTGAATGCAAGAGGGCTTGTGGCCTTTAATTTCTTCAAGGGTTAATGGCTCTTCTTGCATGGTAACTTTCTTTTGACTGTATGAAAGGTCTGTCAAATAAATAATTAAGAAAAAATGAATAAAAAAGAAAGGAAATTTTTTAGCGATATGATTTTTATTTATTGATCTTTAACTAAAATAGATTTGACTTATCATTTATCAAATAGAAAATGTTTTAATAAAACTAAACTGATATTTAACAAGATTTACCTTTATTAGAAGTGGGAGAGGAAATCTCTGATCCTTTGAGGACATATTCATTGTCCGTAATTGGAGTAACGAGATCATCATCCAGCAAATCTTGCCATATATATCCTGTCCTATACTTCCTGAACCCCAAAAAATTAAAAAAATTAAAATTAAAAAAAAATAACGAAAAATAGATTTGAAGCTAAAATGTTCGAATTAGACTAAATAATGAAATTAAGGAATGTTGAAAATGACACTCCCTCCTCTGCAAAAACCTTGTACAGTTTTCCCTTGTACACCAAGGACAACTCGATTAGTAATGTGTTATCATTACTTCCTTTCCTAAGATCATTCTGAATGTTCGGCGGAATATCAGAAGTTTATAGGAATTCCTCTTTCAACTCATCGAGATGGGCATTATGACAAAAATAAAAAAAACCGAGAAACTCGTCTAATAGCAACAAATTGTTCCTCTATATCCCGATCCAATGCGTCGAAATAGAATCCTGCGAATCACTCTAAATATGAATGCAATTTCTAGTGTGTAAAATGTACAAACCTCTTGTATGACCAAGCAAATGATTCTGGCATGTCCTTCCCTCGCAATTCTGCCAACCATTTCTTTATGTCTGTTTTTACGATTTAGGTATCAAAATATGCTCATCAAATAAACATATGTATTATTTTATTTTAGAAATGACCTAATCAACATCGGTGTTCATATTATTAAGTATCGGTAACGTGTCATATTAATTTATTGGTGGATAAAGACACACTGACGGTGAGCACTGGTACTCATTAGATCATTTCTCTATATTATATGCACATACGAATGTCTAAGTAAATTAATGCATATACAATAAGGTATGGAAACATGGATCAATGACTAACCTCGTAACCGTACGCCATTACTGGAGAGGTGATGGACTGGAACGAGATGAGGGTGTTCAACGCCACCACCACTTCGACTAAGAAAGTAGACAACGTGAAGTCGCCTTACTTCTGCACTACTCACTTGTGCCTTCATTAATCTTCTGCAAAAATGGTAGCAAGAAGAAAATGAAGTTATTCTTTTTAGGCAGATTTTCGAATTGTTCGAACGAGACAGAAATCTTAGCAAATGAAATTCTTTGTTCTATGCCGGCCTCGGCCTGATGTTGAAAAGTAAAATTGGATGGTGTTTAATCTAACTTTTACTATAAAAAAACACATCAAAATGTGCAGGCCTAATGGAAACTAGTCTATATTGTTTAGAAAAGATTATGAAATGCTCACACTAATCAAAATGATCATTGGATAAAGAGATTTACCTTAAATTATATTGTTTTTGCAACAGACACACACACACACACACACACAGAGAGAGAGAGAGAGAGATTAAAATAATTAACTGCAATTTTGAAGAAGAGCAAGCCTGCAGCTAAACAAGAAGTTCCGCAATCTTCTGAAAATTTTATGGATATGTAAGTTTGGCAGCTTTTGACCAGGCTTTTAATCTCCCCAAAGAATTTTTCTTTTGCATCCATGATTTTAGAATGATCCACTTTTATCCATCGTGTAATTGATATATCAATTAGGATTCTGTTTTTTGGACTGTTGTAATCAAGTGGGAAAGTTTCTTGGTTTAAAGAACAAAAATTATTGTATAAAAATGTAACCTTGATTGAGGTCGACTGCCCAAAGAATAAATCTACGTAGTCTGATTGGTGTTTTAACCCTGGTCTATGTGATACTACTTATAGACTTAATTAAATGTGTTCCCATAATACTATATTTAATTGAACTTATCGTTTAATGGCATGTGATCGTAGTGTCACAGAGGCGGATGATTGTTACACCAGTTGAGTTACATAACATAAATATTATCCAAAAGGGGTCCTAGGTTGACATTGGCTAAGGCAGGGGCGGATAGAGGGGGAGGCCGGCCTGGATCCCCTGCCCGAATGAAATGTCTGGGAATGGCTTGAATGATGCTGACTCTTTAGTGGGAATTTAAGGGGCTTGTCTCAAATAATATCCATGTATTCTACTCTTTGGGTCTTTTCGTTCTTGAGTTAATGTATTATATTAGTTCACACATACTGAGGGTTAAGATTCACTATGTTCACATAACTAGATGTGTGTTTACTTTTAAATAAATATAATTTTCTCCAACTATTGATGCTTATAAAATTTATACTAGTAACCCATCATAAAGTTTAATCCTGGCTCCGCCCCTTGGCCAAGGCCAACCACTCTCAAAATAGGTTCATCCTCGACCAACATCGTTCACTTATGTGACATAATAACTATGATACAAGCGGCAACACTTTTCAATGTTCTCTCCCTAACTTTTGGAATGGGTAAGGATCCACATCCCTCGAAAATGGCACTCATGCCATCTCACTAATGTGAAGGTCTATATATAGGCATTTGCTCCAGGTATTTTCCAAATGCCTCTTTTTATTTCTTAGCTTTCAATTTATATATTTCTTAGACTTGAGAGTCAAAGTGAAGATGAGGAGAGACAACTTGCCATTTCAAAAGAAAGAAAAACGCAGCAAGCATCAATTACAATAGTGACCATTGCATCAAAATGTTCTGCTAGGAAAAATTACAATAGGTAATCAAAATACCATTGAAGGTTTAAATCCACTTTAGTAAAGCAAGATTTCCGTGCCATATTCTAGTTATTTTCGTGTTATCTTATGAAATTTATAATGTAACACTATTATGTAATTATGATTATTTATTGGTTTAAATGAGGAATTAAATAAATTTGGATATAAATAGAGTTTGATCATTTTATAAGTAGCTATAAACTTTGCCAATAATGTACTATGAGAACTGCGCCCAACTTTGTGTGTGATTTTTTTATTTGATAATCATTCTTAATTTGACAATATGGGATTGGAAAATTTAACTTAAAAATAAATATAAGTTACTATTAATTAACTTTGTATTTTCAAAGATTATTGGGATATATTTAACTTTATTTACTTTCTTAAGTTGACAAAGTTAATTATTTAGAAGTAACTTCATCATCTTCCAAAAATAAGTAATTTACATACTTAAGTTTCAACTATGATTAAGAAAAAAGTTAGTTATCTGAAAACTTATTAGTAAGGAATATATTTTTATTTTTATTTTTTTGCTTAGCCGAACGCAGTGAAATCTTTTATTTATTTGTTTGTCCTTAATAATCTTTCATTCTTCAAATTTCAATTAATTTGGACACAAGCATCCATTAATTTGCTTAAGCATTTAACCTTTTGGAATTTATAATTAATTATAGGACAATACTATTTGCAATCGCTCAATATCGTAGTTATCATACGTGGTGGCATACATGTGACAGTAGTAAGCGATGTATCAAATTATTAACTGTCACAGTAAACTACGTAGGACAATTACGATAGTAAACGACTACAAATAACGTCACTTTTAACCATACATTTGTTGACCTAATGTAGGTTTCAATTTTGGATTTAATACATATTTATTTAAAAACACTGATAATCTTTTGCCCTAATCCTATACCACTAGATGTATTTGCCACTATTAGGGTTGTAAATGGATCGAATATGAACCGAATTAGCTTATATGCAATTCAATTCGATTAAATAATCCAACGGATATTTGATTGTTAAATTCATATTCGATTTGGTATGTTATCGGATATCTGATCTAATAATCTGATCCGAAATTGAAGAAATTAGGAAGATAAAATCAGTGTTAAAATTAACTTATTATTTAGGCCCATAATTTAAAGGAAAAATTCAAAACTCACGTATTAACTATGGGCCAATTTAAATTTCAAATTTTAAGTTTCAAAATTCAAAAGCCATGTATAAATAAATAAATATATTTTATTAATTAAATATATTAATGTCACAATTATACAATTAAAGGTCATATGTACATATTTATAGATCACATATATTATCAAATTAATTGATCACAGTAAAAAATTTTGATAGGTCACATAAATTAAAAAATTTGTAGATCACAGTTTATTTGTTAGTCACAAATTATCGAATTTTTATTTCACAATTAAATAGTTGGTCACATATCACTACCATCGCCACTTAAGACGACCACCACCATCACAGCTTATTGCCACCATTACCAACACAATCCCATCGTCAAAACACAGGCACAACTAGCAATGCCACCTTAACACCATCATCATCGTCCCCAACAAACTTCCATTTTCAACTTCAAAACCATCACCAACTCACCACCACAACCACCAACAGATCACCATTTTCAACTACAAAACACCACTGCCACTGTCAAACTACCGCTTCAAGATCCACCGCCATGTTCAACAAAAATCACCACAACCGTCAATCCACCACCGTTGCCGCAACCAACAAACATACAGTCACCACCAGATCCAACAAAACCACAGCCATCATCTTAAATTCCTAAAAAAAAATCCAAATTCGTCAATAGCACCACCATCATTGTCTCAAATCACAACCCACAAACTGCATACAAACCACAAACTTTGTCGACTACCAACCACAAACATTGAAAAAGCGGTTGTTGCGAGTGGAGGTAGTTCACCACTCATTGCTAGAAGAAGATCATCGCTATGTGCGATGGTCCAGGTGGAGCGAGGATTTGGTGCTACGCACGACGGCACTTAGTTCGTTGCCAGTCTCCATTGAAGAGGAAAATGGAAAATTGGAGTGCGGATTTGAGGCAGCATTGCCACTCACGGATCTTGTTGAGGAGAGGGAGAGTAATAGAGGAGATCCATTCTGGCTTCAGGGACAGGGAGAGTGAGATCCGACGAGAGGGAGAGGGAGAGAATGGACCTTTAGGGTTTGAAATTGGGTGGGGTGACTATTTTGGTGAGTGTTGAATTTGTAATATAATTATTAATATTAAAATATCAAATTGTCACTTGAATTTGATTAAAAATACTTCATATATGATTTTTGAAGTGTGATCTTTAAATACCTGCTCTAATGTAAGTTTCCTATATTTTAAACTAATAAAGTCCAAATAGTGAAAAATTCAACCAATGACCTGTCCTATTTATAACATATTCCTCTAGCTTCTTCTTCTTCTTCATCATTTTTTCTTCTCTTTTTTCTTTTTTATATGGAAATTGATGTGGGATGGCTCATGACTTTTTGAAAAGCAAAAGAAAACCCGCTACAAACAATTGATGGTATACACGTTGATAAACTTTCTTATTTATTTATTTTTTAATGTTTTGAATTTGATGACCTTTTTATTCTAAATTTCTTTATTTTCTCATTTATTCATTTTAGTGACAAATAACATGCCATTAAAATATTAACTGACTCAAATGTTTATAACAAATCGCATTGGGTTGTTACTGAATCGGATTGACCTATATTAATATTTCCTCCATTTAGTTAATGGATCATTGAATTTGAATTTTGATCGGATTGTTGGACCGAGATCCTAAATCCATCTCTCATTAATTTTATCAAATTTGGATAAAAATTCAATTCATTGACAGCTCTAGCCACCATCAATTAATCAGTATTCCTAATTCAATCAATAGTTATAACTTTTTCCTAATTCGCATCAAGCAAGCCTTTTTCACTAGCCAATGTGGGTCGACACCCTGGTGCACAGCCCTCCTCACAAGAGGGCAACAAAACCCTCAGTGAAAACATGTGAAGGAATTTTTACATCAAAATGCTGCAAGAAATTTAACTTTTAATGACAGAAATTTTTATCTTAAATTTCTTGAAGACCATTTTATGATGAAAAAATCAAACAATAACTTTTTAGGGTACAGAACTTTCTAGGTTAATTAAAAGTGGAATTTTATATAGGCAAGTAAAACATGATGACATACTGCAAATTTAGTAATCAGCAAAAAGAAAAATGGGCTGACCTTTTCACCCTGCGTTCCTTTGCTTTTGCAATAGCCATTTCTTCCACTGACTCCATTCCAAAGCAGAAAATTAGAGGAGAAACCTATCTATTCAAAATTTATTTTTCATTGGGTTGAGGGAGTCCTTTCGCAATACTGAAACTCAAAGAAAAATTGACACTTCTTATTTTCTTCTTCTGCTCCCGAAGTTTGCATAAGGGCTGTTTTTTATTTTTCTGCATACTCGCCAAAATAATTTATCGAAACAACTGTATTTGTTGTTCCATTTTATTCGAAAAATTAGGACTTTATGCAAACACACAAATATAGCGTTAGTAACTAGGAGTTGAGTCCTGTCCTTGAAGTCATCGCTAAGGATAAAGGCTGACAAGTTTGGAGAATGATATAAAAAACTGATGGCATCTTTACTTTCAAACAGGCCAGTTTCTTCGAAGAAGGATATGCCAAAAACTTCAGCAAATATTCTTTCAAAATATTACAAAACGAAGAATTACATCTCATGGTTACCATGCATGAAGATAAAACAAAAACATGCATACAAATGGTAACCATAATTAAAATCACGATTTAATGATAAACTTCTTACATGGATTTCTGTCTTAATCTTATCCTTGAAGATCCACTGGTTGTTTTCTTGGCCTTGTACTGTGTTTCGAAGTTAAAACACCTTATGTACACATATACATTAATACATGGTGTGCACACAAAAGGATAGGAGAGAATGTCACTGTTTAAGTTTCGTGCCGTTTCAGCTGAGATTAGAGGACTAGTTATGAAATTAATACTAGAAATTAGTATAAATCAAGAAAATAAATAAAGGCCAACGAATCCATGTGTATGTTTATATAATTTGGAGTATGGGGCACGAAAATTGTGTCATATATTTAATATTAGTTGAGAATGATCACCAACCAAATTATCTAACTTCACTATCATTTTTGGCTTTTGATATCGTTGGGTTATTTGTTTAAAAAATTATTATATAAGGTTGATAGCAATGGAATAACAGCTGACATATGACAGGAAAGAGTTCGTCGAGAGGAATATTATTTGAGATTATATGCAAATCCTTTAATGACGAGGAAATTCTAACCGATATTCACTTTGTTAAGACGATTTGAAAAACGTGTATAATTCATTATTTTAACAAAAATGTCTACATTTAGAGAGGCTTCTCAAAAATACCTTTGATATGATGTGGTTGTACTTGTCCTGTTAAAAAAGAAGGACCATACTACTCAAATATAGAGGTTGACATCGAGGATGACATACCACACACACATGGGGGAGGTTGGATTATTTTATTCATGGGGACCCACCACCTCGGATGTGAGTGCTATGTCATGCATTGTGTCATGAGCTATGTTCATTTGGCTTAATTAAAAAAAATAAAAAATAAAAAAAACTCAAAATTTTAAGAGTAGTGCTACACGAACATAGGGGTTGACACAACGGTTGACATTGCACACACATGGGGAGGTCGACATTATTTTATTCGCACGAGACTCACGCCTCAGTTGTGAGTGTGATGTCATCTTTTGTGTCAAACATTATATTCGTTTGACATTTTCCAAATTTTAATTCCTCTGAAAACCTTATTTCTCTTATTTGTTTCACCATATTTTAATTTCACTTAAGGTCTTGATCTTTTTTTCTGTTTTCTTTCTTTTTTTCTTGTAATTAGTAAGTGTGTTGTATACACTTATGTGGGTTCAACTGATAAGTATGTTTTAAACACTCATACATCGACGATCGCAAGTTTGCAATTTCACAACAAGTAGTATAAAAGTAAGTGGAGTATCGCTTCCATGAAAACTATTTCATTATTTATTAATCAAATTAATCCTAAAAATAATTGCAGTCACGATCACAAATCTTTCAATTTATGTCTCCATTTTGACGCGAAATACAAACAATTCATAGATGGCCAGATTCATTAAAAGATTATATCCACGATAAAATTTGAACTCAAAATCATAATTAGAGTCTTAACTTGGAACTTGAAATTAAACAATTTAACTAGGTTACGTTAGTTATACCATCTAAAAGACAGTTAGCTACTCATCATCAAGTTATAAAAACACAAAAATTGTTTGAAGTAAAGCCCTTGTTTGATCCCCATTTCTTTTATCAAAATACAATTTTCTCTCTTCTTTTCAATCACGTATTATTCAATAAAATAATATTACATGAGAATTCAAAAATTTTCCTTATTTTTTAATTACACATGTTGTATCAATTTACTATTCAAAAATACATTCTACACCAAAAAAATGGCCTCAAACAAGCCCAAGTACTTCATCTAGAACAATGTAAAGAAAACAAAGATGTTGAAAATCCTTCCTTGAATCCTGGGCGTAAGGTGGATAAATTGGTGCATAGTTTATTTTTCGAACCTTTTACATTCAAAATATCGTATAGAGTTTGACTTATCAAAACCACGATACATACATAAAAGACAATCAAATTGTGACTTACTGATGGGAAGAAAATCGAAGGACATAAAATGAAGCGAGCTATGCAATTCTAAATCTCCTTAAAATAGATTTTGCCCCTAAATTGGTGTTAATATGATCATATGGACGTTTACCTCTCAAGACACGACGCTTCTTCAAAATTAATATGCCACAATATTAATTTTATTGGACATACCAAAGTGTTGACATTATTCTTTACACAAAATAGACACAAACTAAAATGCTCAGACATATTTTTTATTTTTGAAAATAATTTGATGGAATTTTATTTGAGCATAATAAAAAGAACATAATTTTTGAAGACGAGAGAGAATTATAAATCAATTTTAACTTGAATTTATTTGATACAAAAAATTCTGAAATTAAGGGTCCATATTTATAGATTTTTAAGTGTCTCTTCAAAATGGCTTGCATCGCAAATCAATGTGGACCGTTGGATCATATTTTTTCATATTAAGGATCTATATTGCACCATATAAAAAGGTCATGATTTTTCATTATGTACCTTTTTGAGCAATCACTCCCAATCTAAAGTATTATGACTTGTCGATAAGCACCATTTATATTCGAAAAGTCACGACTAAACATGGTACCAATCAAACTCATTTCCTATTCACAACTGTAAAAATTAACAATTAATTCCAATAGTCTTCTAAATGAATGGAAGAAGACGACTCAAAACAAGAAATATAAAGAGAGTACTATTGAAATATAATGCATCAAGTTCGATAGCTTTCGCTTTGAACCTTTTCTAACAAGAATCTATCGGAGTCACTTGGCTAATCAGTATATGCATCATTTTGAACTGTTGGCTATTATTACAAGCCTAGAAAATATATCAAACATATTATCTATCATATCAAACTTTGATGCTCTATTATGTTTGTTATTTCGACCCTGAGCCTTTTTGGGTTCTACAAATGCACTAAAAAATTTGTCTAAATAAAATTCTCTAGAATCGGATAAATTCATACTCATATATGTAGTATTCTATAAATAGTACTCTATGATATACAACTTGTACTCATTTGTAAACAAATCCGCCAGGTTATCCTTTGATTTAACTAAATTAATTGATTTCATTTGAGAGTAATTGAAGCCATTAATAAGCACAAATAGACATCACTTTAGGAATCTTTTCATAAATATTTGAAGCCAGTGCTTCATTCTAGTTTTATTTAAAGCTCTACTTTAATTTTTAATTCTCAAGTTGTACGATTTTTTTTTTTATAGAATAACTACAATCTCAATAGTCAAAATATATTTAATATTAAATGTTGAATTCTTGCATTGGATATTCAATTTTGTCATTGTGTATTTTTAAGTTTAACAAGGCATTTATCATAGTGCAGTTTATCATTAAAAATATTTTTCGATTATCCCAAACCCCCACCATAAATCTTGGGGTGCATTAGATCTTAAATTGAGAAATTATGTAAACAACAATTCTGGCATGACTTAGCTGAGCAACTATTTAAAGTTCAATAATATCGTTAATTATGTGTGTCTATCACATAAATATTTTATTTCACCTCATGTCAACATATGAGTGACTAGGAATGTCCCAGCCTCTTGAAAAGTTAAGCACTTTCATACTTAGAACTCTCAATTTTAACTACTTTTGATTTAAGGTATGACATCTTTGTATTACATTCTCTATATACAACGGATTTCAATCTTTCTATCTTCATAGAAAATTTTCTATGACATAAAGGAACTAAAAGAATGTGACATATAGACAATGCTACCCTACAAAGTCCTATATTGAAAATGAAATGTTCGACCCCTACAATTCCTAGGTCGAACCAATTTTAATATTCATCAACTCTTTCCAAATTCATCATTTATGTAAATGCAATTCTCAACCACGTATTAAACATACTTCTATTGTGCAATCGTTAGTAATATGACAATATAATATTATTTCCACTTTGCATAAATACCTTCTCACATATTTTAATCAAAAGTGGAGATAATATTATATTATCACATTATTAACGATTGCAAAATAGAAGTTTGTTCAAGCATTATGAGAGTTGGAATTGTTTCTACATAAATGATTAATGTGGAAAGAGTTTGGTTTGACTTTGACCTAAGAATGTAGGGTCGAACAATTTGTTTTCAATATTGAACTTTGAAGGGATAACATTGTCTGTATGTCGTATTTGTAATTACCATATATCTCATAGAAATTTTTTTATGAAGATGGAAATGTTGAAAGACCTGGTATATACAAGAATGTTATGCAAAGATGATGAATCCTGGACCAAAAATGGTTAAAATTGACAATTCTAAATATGAAAGTGCATGAGCTTTCGTGAGACATGGACATTTTTAATCATTTATATATGAAATAAAAATTTTTATTTGATAGATAGACATAATTAGCAATATGATTGAATTTTAATAGTCGATAAGTTGGATCATACCCAGGATTTGTGGGGGTTAGCGATGCTTTCTTGGCATAAGAATTTGGGATATTATCTTGTTAAATTAAAGATGCACATGATGTTGAAAAATGGATGTTCAATGTGAGGATTCAAAATTTACTAGTCAAGATTTTAACTATTAAGAGTATAGTTGTTTAATGAAAATCCTCCAAACAACTTGAGAATTGAAAAATAAATTTGTAGCTTTATATAAAGCTAGAAAGTAGCACGCGGCTTCAAATATTTATAGAAGGATACCTAAACTTGTGTCTATTTGTGTTTTAAATGAATTAATTGTGGTAGATAGCTATATTTAATAAGAAAAGAAATCTATCGTACAATGGTAAGTATCGACAATCGTAGACATAATACCATTCTGCAGTTACTCTCAAATGTAACAATATTGTTGACTTTGTTAAAACCAAAGGATAATGTTTCAAATCCATTTGCAAAAGGGTAATCTAGATGGAGAATAGAGTGCAAATAAAAAAAAAAAAGGTTTAAAACCTAAACTAATGGGTCAATTTAATGGAAACCTAATTTGGTTACTGGAGATCCCACAACCTAGGGTCAATAGAAAAACTAGTTGTGAATGATTTGATGAGACGCACTTTGGAATTTTAACTCTTTCCATTTTTATGATGCAAATAAGTGATGTACATCAAAGATTAGCTAGAATAAGCTTTTGTTCATGAAAATATCTTTCAATTTAAAACTCTGCAAGTGTACGATTTGTTAACAAATAACAAAGTAGATTTTGAGTCCAAGTATCATTTCACATGGATTGATTTAGTTCAATTTTTATTATCTTGACCTTAATCGAAACAAGAATAATGAAAGTGTTTGTCATAATGAACTTATAATTAAAGTAAGCTACGTATGCAATTATGAGTGAAATAACTAAACTAAATGCAAATTAATGTGTTTTATGAACAACAAATGGACTAGGACCGCAAATTGCCATCCAATAATTCTTTTATACCACAATTTTACATTTTGACAACACGATTGAATATTGAAGAATCAATGTTCCTATTATATTCAACAATCTTTCTTAAGTAATATTAAACCTATTCTCATATATGATTTGACTATATTTCTATGATGAATGTGAACACATAAGAATGTACGAAATTTTATGAACACTTAAAAATTTACATAAGGCATAGCAGTGTATCTCTATCCCCTATCGGACACTATGACGATTTATATCACATAGAACCTATTTTTCTTCTTTCGAATGCATAATATAAGTATACATTCACACAATTACCGTGCACAATAATCATGGAGAAAAGAAATTCACATAAATCATTCAATATCCAAAAATGTGTTTTTGATGTCAAATATATAAAATTCAAGATTAAAAATTCATACTACATGGTTCATCGTTCTCCTTGTTCAAATTAATCTAACCTGTCATGTTAAAAACAAGGAAAAAAAAAGTACTGAAGAAAGGATAGTACCAATTTAAGTCTTGAATTAAATCTTCCGGTCTTCGAATCAATATTTGTGTTTCTCGTCTCCTTCTATGCTCTAAAAACCCTTATAAATGTGTTATGATGCATAATAATCACTTATGGATGGCCCCTAGTATTTTAAAAGCCATCCCAGGATTTGTTTTCATAAGAATTTTAATCAAATAAGGAAAACATTTTTTTCTCGTCGAAAGCATAGTACAAATCAATTCTACTACATAGTTCAATGAAACTTGGCATTGAAGGTTGCTGAAAATGAGTATGTGACTGCATAGGAATTAACAATATGCGATTGCATACTGTTAACAAGATTCCAAAAGTCGTGTTTTAGTCTCCAAACTCCGTTTTCTCCTTTTTTTTTAGATTCTTTCTTCTTCCAATGCTTCACGTTTTCACTAAATTGATCGTTGACTCTTTCACATCTTTGTTTTTGCTACCAGGTCATCTTTCAACTATTACACTTTGGTCCCTGAACTTTAGTTTTTTTTTTCCATCTGGTCATTTTTCTCTTGTTTTTCCTTATTTCCACCATATTTATCAATTTGTCCTGCCAAATATAATTTACATGGAAGTAAACCATCTTTTGTCATATTTATCAACAATTATTAATGTTTTGTAGTTAAAATAAGTGTGTAAATCGTACTCATCAGCTTTACTTTTAACGATGACTATATCTTGAAAACAGTATACGTGGAGTATTTTAGGGTACTCTTTATAAAACATCACCTATGTAAGTTCAAAATTGGCTGGTTATATAGGAATTTTATTCAGGTGAATTATGTAGTGCACTTGCAGAACGAAAGAAGCTTCAAGTTTGAAATAATAAATAAAATAAAGGACTAAAGTTTGATATGAAAGATAACATATTTGATCTATGTCTAGTTTTACAATAATGGCTGACAATTCAAAATGTTGCGTTCATTAATTAGCTAAGTGAGATCGATAAATTCTTATTAAGGAATGTTCAAAGCGAAATATACCAATCCTGATACATTATATTTCAGTAGTACTCTTCTTCTTCTTTGTTATTTTGAGCGACTTTTTCCATTTATGTGAGGGATTGTTCAAATTTACATGATGATTATGAATAAGTGTGAATTGAAAAAATCTCTAATTAACGCAATGATTAGTCGCGACTCTTGTAATGCAAATGGTGCATATCAAAGTCATTTTGTTTTGGAATGGATGTCACTATTGAAAAATGTACATACTGAAAAGTCATGATTTCTTGATAGAGTACAATTTAGACCAATAAATATGAAAATATTTGATATAAAAGTCCAAACTATTTTATGTCAAAAGATGCAATCATTAGTAAAGACACTAGAAAATCTATGAATAGGAACCTTTAATTCCATATTTTCTACACCAAATAAATTAAGAGTTCTAAATTCTCTCATCTCTTCGATATATTAAAATTAAATTTGGTTCGAATTATTTTCAAAAATAAAATTATGTCCAAGCGATTTTATTTTGTGTTTATTTCTTTCATGAAGAATATTATCAATACGTTGGTTCATCCGAAAAAAATAATATCATGCTACATTATTTTGAAATGTGTATTATATTTTGGGAGACAAACGTCCATTTGATCATGTTAATATCAGCGAGGGGAAAAACTCTTTATTAAGGAGTTTTGCATTCACATATTTCACTTCATTTCTCTCCTCCTATGTTATGCATCTCAGTAAGTCGTGATTTGATTATATTTTCATGCATGTATCTTGATTTTGATAAGTTGAAACTTTTTCCAATAATTTGCACGTCAATAGAATATAATTATGCACCAACATTTCTCCAACATTTAATTCCAAATGTTGTAGTGGGCCTCTTCCGCATTTTAGTACCTAGTTTTCTTTGTTTAAGGGTTGTTTCAAAAAGCTTATAATAAGTTATGTAAAAGTTGATAAAATGTGTAGTTAAAAAGTTATTAAAAGTTGTGGCTCCTACGAAACTTGTAATTAAAATTAAAATTTGACCAATTGAAAGTTATAAAATTTTAGCACAGTTTTATGAAACACCCACTTAATTTGAATGTTGGCATTAAATCAACCTATATTCTAATTCTACAAAATTAATTATTCCAATGGTTACTGATCTTGGATCCATATTTTTGATTGCTCGCTGAAATTTAAATGTCGAGTTTTTGTCACTGAGTGTTACTCACTAGCATAAATTTTGAATTTTGAAAAATGTCGAGTTTACAGAGAGTAATGTACAATATTTTTCAAATTCAGTGACCAGAACTCGACATTTTTAAATTTCATTGAGCAATCAAAGATATAAACGTAAGTTCAATGATCAAAACTCGACATTTTAAACTTTAATAACGAATAAAAAATATGAACCTAAGTTCAATGACCATTGAAACAATTAACTCAATCTACACCATCCCATAAAGTATTCAACATATAAAACATACAATTGATTATTTTGATTTAAATTAGTTTAAATCACAACTTTGTCACACTATTGTAGTAAAATTACATGTTGGAGAAAATCAATTTTGGAAAAACAGAATCAATCTGTTTCATCTCCAAGCCAATTGTCTTTAACCTTGGGTCCAGTAGGCCCTTCCTCCCCCAATACCTCCTTAGGAATACTCCTAACAAACTTGTCAAAAGCAGACTTCAATTTCCCAGGCAATACTTTCTCCACCTTCTTGATTTCATCCTCAATATTGTAGCTTATTTTTGGACCCCATTTTCTTTTATAATTCAGCCATGGTGGCTCTTCATAAACAGACCCCAAATAATCTGCATTAACAACTGAAAACTTTTTTCCAGTGTCCATGAAGATTTTCCCCTTGGCGGTGTCGTTTCTTATGCCAATAGGTCCATTTCCTTGCAGAACTAGCCCGGGTTTTGGATATGAGGCATGGCCATGTAATGATGAATAGGCCACAGGTTTGTTACCACCTTCGAACTCCAATTCGGAAGCATCCACCCATACTCCTTTACTATGTTGAGCAAAATAGACACCCTTAAGCTCCCCATTGAAATTGCTGATTCTTAAGGTCACATGTTCCCAATCCCCAATATGTTCTCCAATTTTCCCCAAGGAAACATTGAAGAATTCGACTTTCGCCTTTGCAGGTCCATTGAAAGGGTAAAATGTCCATATTGCTATGTCTGTAAATGTCGCACCAAACATGGGCTTAACATGTAAGTAAGCGTATGCATCTTGTAAATCTCCTTTCTTGACTCTTTCCTTTTCTTCATTACTAATAGGAAGGTCTATCCAATAGGCATCATCATTTTCACCCCCTCGAGGAAGGTTCGAACCTGTGTTATTGATGGCGATTGGCTTTGATTCTTGACCTTTCATATATAGTAGTGCCCCGTTTTCGAAAAACCATGTAACTGAGGAAGGAAAGTAGTTTTCATCAGGATGAAAATAGATATAAGGAGAGTAAGCTTGAATCAGTGCCTTGACCTGATTTGAATTAGGCATGGCATTTCTATTGGCTTTTGCGTTCTTTAAACAGGCATGATTTGATCCAGCAGCCCCATTGGTTTGGGCTATAAATGTTCCTGTAGGAATCCCCATGGCTTGAATTCCTCTAACTAATGGTCTTGTGCTATACACATTGATATCATTTGCAGTAATATCCTTCCTGGGCCCCCATATCCAATCATCGTTTTCATAGGAATCTGTGAAATCCGAGCGAACACACCGGATTTTGTCGAGGGCTGGCTTCTCAGGCGAGCTCGTGACAACATGTCCAACGGCTTTATAGCCATCAGGGGGTGTTGGCAGCCAGATATAGCCAACACCATCTTGCTTAATTTTCAAAGAATCACTACTCCAAACAAGAGTATAGGCAATTGGTTCCTTCAAGGCACTTTCATTTTTTGCATCTTTCCCCGCAAGAACCCATCCAGATAGAGGCCTGTTGTTGGATTGGCTATAGAATCCTAGCAAAAAGAATCCATCCGGTATAGAAGAAGGTTCATAAAATGTTGCGCCAAGATTATCCGGTCCACCTTCTTTTGTAGCCCACACCTTAGAAAATGTGGATACTTGACACACTTGTAATCCTCCTAGATCAATGATTTGACTTGCAAAACCTTCACCTAAAACCATAAGAAGAGAAACCCACGTTACGAATTATAAATTTATCACGATTCATCAATTGAAAAATGTATAACAATATTGTACCTTTAGGCCAGGAGGGGAGTGGAGAAGGAAGCTTGAACGTAGTTTCGACGGGAAGAGGCTTGATTTTCTTCTTGAAAGGATTGGAAATGGGAAAAGAAGAAACAGTGATCTGATTCCCCATAGTTGAACCCTTCAAGCAACAATATATTTTGAGTAACAATCTTGTTAGGAATATGTATAGAAAAAGAAACGAGACTAAAAACCAATCAGTCAAGCAACAAACTTTTGAACATTTCGTGCAAGGTATAAAACCCTTTTATAATTGGCTTTTCTATTCTTTAAGGAACTCTCTTCCAGTTTTGAGGATTTGCAGTGAACATATCTTCTACACTAAAACCTTTATTTGCGTCAATATAACTCTTATTCCATCTCAAGCGTCACATACAGGCCGGCAGATTAATTTCGTGTAATTTATAAATGAGAGTCGGTGAGACTTCAACTCAACATGTTAACATTTCAAGATCATTTCTAATAATTTTTCATAGGCATTGGCTGTCATATATAAATTTGACCCTGTTATATAATCTTAATCATGATCAACGAAGGATTACATAATCTAACTGGCAGAAGCTATTTTAAGATCAAATTGTTAATTCTACAATGATTTGCCCGTTGAGCTGATTTAAATTTCTGTAATTATTATAGTTCCCAATTTTTGCCGTTGACCTTGCTTTATCCGCCAAAATTGTCCTTTGCTACACAATTATTTTTTCTGTTTTGGATAAATTGTAGGTTCTCTAATTATATATTATAGAAAATACTTCTTGTAGATTACCTTTTATAGATTGATGAGAAGTAAATAAAAAATAAAAAACAACAGAGAGTTCATTTTTTTTAGTTGATGGACTTTTGAATCGATCAACTCTTGCCACGTCACATGTATATATATATATATACAGGGGCGAACCTAAGGGGGTCCTCCTGTCCTCCCACGCAACTTTTGAATTTTATTTTATTATTTTTTTTTTACAAGTCCTGTTTGGTATCGATTCAAATCTAAATCAAAACTAATAATTAATTTTAATAACATATTTCAAGAAATTCTTAACTTTTTAACTTTTATTAAAATTTACTAAAAATATGATTTTAAACCCTACCAAATAAGGGTAAAATCACAATAAATTTTAATTTCTTTTATTTTCTATTACTCTATCTTACTCTCTCCCTCACACCTTTTACCAAAATCTTAACTCTTCTAATTTTCTAAAATTTGTTTATAATTTTGCTACAAATTATCACATCTACTACAAATTTTCATTTTTCAATTAATTAGAACCTAAATTTGAATTTTCTCCTATCCTATTTGTGCACATAGATTGTGTTTGAACTAATTATATACAATTTAATTTATATTTAACGAATTGTATTAATTTGATTGAATAATGATTATACGTTTTTCCTTTCGATCATTTGAATTGATTGTTTGTATTAAATACACTATAAATTTTTTAAATGTAAATATGAATTTTCTTGTGATGAGCAGAATATTAATAAAATGGCTGTTCAAAATCAAATGGATTAAAATGATGAGTAAAATATTAATAAATAAATATTTTTTAAATGTAAATCCCTATTTTCTCGGGCCAAGTATAAATCATTCAAAAATTAATAATAAAGTATTCGATTTGTACATAGTTTGATTGTGCCCCTGACTAAAAAATTTTGCGTCCATCCTTGACTATATACATATTTGTGCGCGCGCAATGATATCAACATTGACACGACAAGAAGATATGTACAAGAAAAGTATCAATTGTTATTAGAGTTGGTTAACAAGAAAAAGTGAAGGCTGATTGCGATTGAAGCTAGATTGTTAAAGATTGACAACATTTTGGTTTTACATCTGAATTTCCAAAAAGTATGTAACTACTAACTAATGCCTTGTCATTTTTCCTTCTTTATAGTTTTTTGGGTATGATCTATTCATAGAGTTTACGTAAATATAGGCCATATATATATATATATATATATATATATATATATATATATATGTGTGTGTGTGTGTGTGTGTGTGTGTGTGTGTGTGTGTGTGTGACTTGGTAACTTAACAGGGTCAATTTTTGAATTAATTATGACCAGAATAATCTTCATGTCTGTTTCATGTCTTATTAGTATAAAATGTGTGTGTTATTTTGTCAAATAAATATTCAAGTTTATGAAATAATTGTAAATTTTTGTTATAATACTTAATAATTACATTTTATAATTTTTTTATCAGTCAATAAATTAAAATTGGAAGGGGTGGGTTAGGTAGAAAAATCCATTTTTTAAAACATAGCCCAAGAACCCTTCATCCCTTCAATTTTATGAAAATTGTTGACCTACTCTCGATTTTATCAATTTAGACTTATGAAAACTCTCCAAAAATTCATCTTTTGGTCGTTTTGTAAAATTATTTATTTAATTTTTTCTTTTTATTTTTTAAAAATCACCATTTCAATTATATTTGACCCTTTCAATCCTTTCGCTATTTAAAATCAATGGACAAGTAAATTTTTGTTATAAAAGTGAAGAAAAGAGAAAATAACAGAGAAAAATCAATAGACTTGTTTGTGTTTTATTAAGAACCAAAGCCCTGTATTTATAAAGCAGAATTAGGGATATAATAGTAATATTTTCTAGGGCTACATTGGTATAATTGTCATTCATCTCTAAACTCTAATAAACTTTTCTTTTACAACACTCCCCCTTGAATGATATATTACAAAATATCTGTTTCATTAAAACCTTGTTTGATAAAAATTCAATGGAAAAAAAAATCAAAACAAAGGAAAAAGAGTGTAGTTATTTTGGAGTACTGAAAATAAATACTGCCTCATTAAAACGTTGCTAGGAAAATCCAATGGGACAAAACTTAAGCGAAGGAAAAAGAGTACAGCTACTCCCCTGATGTTGATCACAAAAATTTTTTGAGCCAACGCAATTCAATCTCATGAACTAATTTCTCGAATGTAGATGTTGACAGTGTTTTTGTGAATAAATCGGCTACATTATCACTTGAGAGAATTTGTTGAATATCGATATCGTCATTCTTTTGAAACTCATGTGTATGAAAGAATTTTGGAGAAATATGCTTCGTTCTGTCACCTTTGATATAGCCTCCTCTAAATTGTGCAATACAAATTATATTGTCTTCATACAAAATTGTTAAACTATCCTTTGTTGAAGTTAATCTGCATGATGTTTGGATATGATCTCAACCACACACATTCTCGGCCTGCTTTATGGATTGCAATAATTTCAAAATGATTTAAGGATATTGCTGTCAAGGATTGCTTCACGAATCTCCATGATATTGTTGTTTGTGATTTAGTTTTATGTGGGTTAGAGAGATAACATGCATCTGTATATCCCACTAAAGTGGATCCTGACTTTTGAGAATAAAATAATCTCAAATCAATAGTACCCTTTAAGTAATGAAAAATATGTTTAACACCATTCTAATATTTTTGAGTTGGTGTAGAGTTATTTCTTGTAAAGAAACTTACAGAAAATGTTATGTCAAGTCGAGTGCAATTTAGAAGATAAGTTTATACTCCAATTGCACTAAGGTATAATACTTCAGGACCAAGAACCTTTTCTCCATCTTCAAGTGGACGAAGTGGATCATTTTTCACATCGAATGATTGAACAACTATGTTGATGTCAATGGATGTGCATTATCTATATAAAAGCATTTTAAAACTTTTTTTTGTATACATGGAATGATGAACAAATAATCTTTCTGGAAAATGTTCAATTTGCAACTCAAGACAAAATTTGATTTTTTCCAAAGCTTTCATCTTAAATTCATTTTTCAAATAACCAGCAGCTTTGTTGAGCTTGTCAGGAGTTTCAATTAAATTTAAATCATCAAATATAGTTGTAAATTTAATATTTGTTTTCTTTATGAAAACATATGGGCGAATACGGTCATTTTCATAGCATTCATTTAACAAATATTCGCTAAAACGATTATACCACATGCATCCAGATTGTTTTAATCAATATAATGATCTAAGAATATGATTCTCGGGTATCTATCATTTGAGTTATGCTTCACGCATATTAAATCTTTCAAAAATAATATTATAATTATGTCAGATCAATTGACTATCACGTATTTCAAATTTCATGTATCATCAAGATAACATGATATAGACTCGTGATTTCATCCATGACGATCTTTGCAAAATTCACTATGTTGAGAGTCGTGCAATACACAATACGACTTCATTTTTCTCATTTCCTTTTCGTATAAGTATATAGCTTTAGATTTTCGGACAACAGGTCAAACATTTTTGTGTTTATCTAGTAAATTTAATTTAAGATTGGTCAAATATTATTTCAATCGATATATTTCGACGCATTTGTTTCGATTTCTCGTGATTCACATATGATACCGTATATTATGTACAAAATTGTTGTCGACAATTTTTTCTTTTCTCGTTCGATTCTATTTCTTTTCCTATAGTGACGTAACTTATTTAGATATCTCAATTTTCAACATATCAGGTACCTGAACCTCTTCTGGGATTTTATAATTTGTTATGTCTAAATACTCATTAAGAGTATATGCCTCTTTAATGAAATCATCTTTACTAATTGCTCCATTTTCATTTGAAGATTTTTGTATTATAATCGAACATCATCACGCTTGAGGCGTGCTATAGATATATGAAATATAATAAGAACAAATTATCCCCTAAGACACCTATTCGTATTGGATCATTAAAAATTGGTGCGTGAGATATTGTTGATTTTTTTGATCAATAAATGCATCTAAATAAATTATCTTTTGAACTTCTAGTTCGAATGATATTTAGCAAAGATTTAGATGATGATGCATTTATACATTATTTTCAACTTCTTAATTCCTTTCTTAATGCTGAGAGAATTGTCCAAACAAATTGACCATCATTTTTTTCAGTGTTATAAAATATCACTCATTTGAAATAATAGTTCAAACTACATACTTATTCTCAACGTTTTTTATTTTCCATCTCCGTATATTGTGGTGTTCAATTTTTACATATACTATACCATAAAAAATAATTAGATGGAAAAATTAGAATATGACCATAAGCTGATTATAATAGGAAGAACTGTGATTTTTGCATGATAAGTAATAGAATTCCCTAAATAAAAATGGGAAATACTTTATTCTCAATTAAATTAATTGGAGGTATTTAACAAATAATAGTGTTAAACCGTCTATCGACATCTCAACTAACACTTATTAAAATGTTGAGATTTATGCCTACTAGCATTAACAAGACATAGTCTTGATTATATAATCTGAAAATTATGCTCATAACTTAAGCAATAATTTCGCAAAAGTTCAAGTTGTGAGCATCGTGCAATCACCTAATATTGTGTCAAATCTATAAGATACAAATAATGCTTAGATGGTTAACATGGTGGATGACGGGGCCCTATATATCACCCTAATTAATTTTCTGAAATATAGGGAATTCAATCCCCATTTTAGATAACGATGTTTAATAATCAATTGTCGATAAAGAGAACAAATAATATAGAAGAATTCACTGAATTGAAAAATCTTATGATTCTTCATTTAATATCCATTAAAAGAATTTTAATTTCGCATCATATTGATCTAGTAATGGTTCAACTGGCCATACTAAATAATTAAATCAAATTGAACTTCTGGTTCAATATAATATATAATTCAATTATTTAATCATGAATAATATGATTAAATATTATATAATCATATATCATTTAAGTAGTCAAACTAATCAATGTTCTAACAACATTAGTTATATGGTTTTCTTCAGGAATAAAGAATTCAAAGTAATATATTTTTCGAAACATGTGATGCTTATTATTATTGCTCATTTAAAAGCAATATGTTAATATTCTTCTGAAATATTGAAAATTATAATTCAAACTCTTCGCGAGCAATCAAATATTATTATAATGTATTATACAATAATTTACTCTTCGAATGTAAAAATATAATTTACATTAGATTATATGTAATTATACTTTTCGAGAGCAAGAAAGATCTAGCTAGAATATTTATGAAAATTACAATGTGCTATTTTGAGATCACATTATATTTTACTATTACTTCTTCATGAACAATAGATCAATATTCTTCTGAAATATAAAAAATTTTAATGTCATGCTCTTCAGGAGCAATAATATATTTACAGTAATAATTATGTAAGGATTTACTCTTCATGAGTAAAAATATAATTTTATGTTAGATTTTATATCATTATGCTCTTTAAGAGCAATAAAATCTTACCAGAACATCAATATCTAAATATGCATGCAGAAAAATGGACACGTAAATAAATAAAGTAATTTGATTCGTGATTTTACATATAATTGATCAATATTCTTCTGGAACATTGAAATTATAATATCATATTCTTTTGGAGCAATTAATATTCTTTTTAAAAAAATTAACAACATTGTGTTTCTTCAGGAACACTATATATATATATATATATATATATATATATATATGTGTGTGTGTGCTTTCTTTAGGAACAGAAAGAGACATATAATCTTCAAACCTTTTGAGCTAAATAATAAAATTTATGCTTTACATGAGTAACAATGAAATATTCTTCTTGAATATTTATATAATGAGTGTTTCTTTTTTTGAGAACATCAACATTATATTCGTTTAAAATACTATAATTTAAATTATGCTTTTTCAGAAGTATTGAGTCAATATTCTTTTGGAATATTGAACTTGTAATATTGTGCTTTTATAAGCAAGTAATATTCTTCTAAAATATTAATAATTTTGTGCTACTTCAAAAGTAACAACGAACTATTTATAATAGATAAATATAAAATTAATATTCTTCTGTAATATTAATTATTATGTTGTGCTACTTTTGGAACAACAAGATGATAAATTCTTAATTTGAAGTTCGTAGAATAATATTTAAAAATATTTAATTACCATATAAACATGATATGAATTTATATAGAAAATTAATTACCAAACATGCATTAAGAAAAAGAATCTCTATACATAGAAGTTAACAAAATTGGCTAAATCATTTATTGGCTAAACTTTTATCAACTTGCAAAAGATACTAAACATGCATATGAATTTCACATATATAGAAATTAAAGATAGAACCAATATGTAACAGATTCAAAAGACAGAATTAATACTGAATAATATATGGAAAAAAATAATCGTGTATGAATAAAAAAAGTGAATTAATATGTGTCCAAATTACACATACAAACGTGAATTAGAATTAATATGCATGCTGATGAAAAGTAGAGAAGAAGAAGCAACCTCGTTATGATGCATATGTATATTGAAATATTTCACATGCTACCAAATTAATTTTGGTATACGTGATAAATATTCATACTTATAAAAATTATTATTCTCACTAAATTTTGAAAAATTAAGTTATTGTGTTGATAACATGTTATGAAAGTGAAGAAAAGAAAAGAGAACAGAGAGAAGTGAATAGACTTGTGTGTGTTTTATTAAGAACCAAAGCTCTATATTTATAGGGCAGAATTAGGGATGCAATAGTAATAATTTCTACGGCTGTAGGGGTATAATTGTCATTCACCTCTAAACTCTAATAAACTTTCTTTTTACAACAATTTTAAAAATATTGATAAATTTCATATTATTGAAAGTGCTACTTTTCTGATGCACTTGTCGGAGCAAACATGTTTCTCTAATTTACAACTTAAACGTTTATGGCACTTTAAATGAAATGATGACACATGGTGGTTTCATCACCATTGGAGGAAGGATTTGAGTGGCATGCATCTATACACCTCTAGAGTGCTTTATTATCTTACAAATTCATCTAAAAACAACATGATAATCGATATTATCAAATTTTCTTTTCATCACATCGGACAATTGGATCAGGATGAATAAATTATAAAAAGAAAAACTTATAAAAAAAATTGTTCGATTTCAGATTGGTACCCATGATTCTGATTTGAAAATCAAGAATTGTCAAAGACACATTTGATCCTTAATCTTTGTTACTTTTTTTTTTTTTTTTTTTGTTGGAATAGGATCGAAATTGTTTTTGGTGCATTTCAGTTTGAGATATTCTGACCTAGATAAAATGCTCCATCCCTACATTTATTTCTCCTTAGTAATGTGAGCATATATCATGTTTTTGAATGCTGAAAGAATGAGTAGGCTTTAAAGCAGCTAAACATTAGAGTTGTAGTTGCGAAAAATTACGTGTTCTTGATTTTATTGAACTATGTGATGTGGATATGTGCCTAAATTATGCCAAAAGATCCAAGAATAGCATTAGAGCTTGGCGTATTGGTGATATCTAGCAATTCCATATAAAACCTTGAGTCGAGAAACTCATATACAAGTTCCAAATCAATGACACCTACTACCGTTGAAATAGAAATTTCTCCTCAAATTGCTATAGGATCTTGATCTTAATCGTTATATTTATAAAGGATAAGTTTTGAATGTGCAGTCCAAATTTCATAATGATCGTATCATAGAAGCTGAGATATCAAAATTTGATCGACAAGTCCAGAGCAGATGCAGACTTTTTGAGTTAGGGGACACAATCAGACCTTGTATAAATCAAATATTTTGTTCTAAATTTTTGAATAATTCATACTTAACTAGAGAAAAAGCAAAATTAAGTTTAAAAACACATTTCTTCATTAATATTGTGTTCATCATTTTCATCCATTTAATTTTGAACAGTCTTTTTATTAATATTTTTCTCATAACAAGAAACTGCATATTTGCATTTAAAGAATTTATAGTGTATTTGATATAAACAATCAATTCAAATAATAAAAAGAAAAAACATATAACCAATATTCACTACTAATATTCAATCAAATAAACACAATTTGTTAAATACAAGTCAAATTGGGTATAATCATTTAAGACTCATTCTATATACACAATTTGATAGGAGAAAAATGCAAATTTAGGTTCAAAATATGATTAGGAAATGAAGTAAATGTTATGATTTGTAGAGAAACTATAAAAAAAATTAGAAAAGTTAAGGTTTTGATAAAATGAGCGAGTGAGAGAGTCACGACAGTGTAAGAAAAATGGAAAAGTTCAAATATATTGTAATTTTGTCCATGTTTGATGGAGATTAAAATCAATTTTTTAATAAATTTTGGTAAAAATTTAAAAGTTATGAAACCCATGAAATATGTTATTAAAGGGTTGTTTAAGCCATATTTTTTGTCCCATAAAATGAGAAATCCTACTGTTGCAAATAGTATCTCTCTTGACAACTCCCTGACTTAGCTGTACCATGTGCTACATATTTACACTATTCTTCCACATTTGCCCTTCGTTCAAGCCAAAAGGAGACGTGCTGCAGTAAAATTAAAAAAAAAAAACACTCCCACCTACCGATCGGAGAAAATCAAAACTCTCCCAACTACTCCGTTCACGAGTAATTCTTCGCTGCTATGCCTCTTTGCTGCTTCTCTCCGTCCAGTCTTGTACTTTTCGGTTGCTGTCCCTCACCATCGTCAACGTGCACCTACACCACCAGACAGGTCTAAGTCTCGCCCGTCTCTCGCAAAAGGCTTGAGAAATATGTCCATCCACCGTCAGCGTAACAATAGCCTTCCAAAAATATTGTTAAGACCTATGGATCCACTAAGCAATCAGGTATTCCAACCGGTCACCTTCTTCCTTTTTCGACTTCATTATACTGGATTCTAAATAACCGTCTTCCGTTCACGTAGATGGGCTCCGTTCCGCACCAAGTGTCATTGAGGGCACTTGCACAAGAAAACGTGTCTGGCTCCAAAAAACATGCGAGGTGGACACCGGTCGACACAGAGCATTCATTGCTATATGTGAAACCACCAATGCCGAAGGTCATCGGCATGGGAAGTGTTTCACAAAACTTGGTTGGGAGTGCGTGGTCATGCTATTTAACTCCGTCTCCGGTCACAATTGGATGAAACAGCAGCTTCACAATCACTGGGATTCGATGCGTCGAGATTTCAAACGACTGTTCGAACTGGTAAACTCCTTCGGGGTCACATAAGATGAGTCCACTGGCTGGATTGTAGCTTTCGACGAATGGTGGAGCAGAAAACTTAAGGTACTCATTGGCTTCGATTAGAATTATGACAGTGAATCGATGAACTATTTTTTTGTGTCAATGCTAAGTGATTTCAATTACAAACTGTTTGTGAATCATATGAATGTGTTTGATGGGTGGTTGTTCTTGGCTGATGTTCTGTGCTTCATATGAATGTGTTCCGAGCCATCAATTTGTGTCCATCGCTCCAGTACATGTAGCTGGGTTTGCCTCGTTCTGTTTCGACATGCACGTGACATTCGATTAGTGGCACTGTGTCATTACTTCCATGTGCATACATATGTATCTTTCTATGAGTTTACCTTCCTAATGACAATTTACACGTCTTGACAATACGATATTGTGGTAAGTAGACATGTTTTTATCTTATGATTTGTGCAACATCCATTCTGCTTTTGTGCTCTACGAAAACACGTCACAAACAAATTGTTCTCACACTTTTCACATATTTTAACACCGTGGCCTACATCGACGTATTAGTTGGTGTATCAACAACATATATGTTGGGAAAAAGCTTGTGAGACTATCATTATCCTTTCCATATTGTGTGCAATGTTTAGAAAACAACATACAATGTTCTGTGCTTGGTAGGGCGGACTTATTAGTTGACATTCTCCATTTGTTCTTGTAGGAGAACCCGACGAACAAGGAGTTTAAAGACAAAGATGTAAGTGAGTTTTACATTCGCTATCGTCAACTATTTGGTGACAGTTTCGATGGTGACAAGTATGCGATGACCCCTACGAAGTTATGTCGAACGGGCGTCCATATGTTCGAGGATAGTGGGCTAAAGGACCACATAGACTCAATCCCTGTCAATGATGAGAGTAGCGGTTCCAACGCTGAGGGACATATACGATCAGGTTCAGTAAGCACATACATGTCTAGGTCTAAAAGCGGCGACAAACGGAAGTCCTCCACAACCTAGGAAAAGGGAAAAACTAAGAAAATTTCGGCACGAGAATTGTTGTTCTCTCTAGATCGGGCAACCAGTGCAGCTGAGGAAGTGGTCGCGAAGATGAATACAATTACATCTTCGAACAAGAACGCTAGTCTGTATGTGTCGAAGAGTTGCTGGCGACTGGAAGGCTCCAAAGTCAGACACCTTTGTACTTCTACACCTGCACACTCCTGGTACAAAAGCGTTAACGGGATATGCTCAGTGTCATGAACGATGCAGATGAGAAATTTGAATGGATTGAGTGGCGGTTTAATGAGCGTAACAAATCACTCCATTAGGATTTTGATGTTTCCCACGTGCTAGTGTAATTTTTCCTTTTCCTCCCAGAACATATGTTGTTTCTTGTGTCTTTCTTGTTTATTGTAAACGTGTATTAATGACTTGTATGTATGTCAGTACGTGTTGTTTGTCTTCATCTGCTCCTATATGGGTCACTTTCTTATCATGATTGGGACATGCATGTTAGTCTCCCAGGCAAATAGTGCACAAACAGTGGGAAAAGTAAATAGTTGCCCAAAAAAGCATGACATGTCTCTGAAGTCATGCAACTCATCATTTTCTAAATTTGATAAGAACAACATATTGTGGAGATTCTCCATATTGTACCACCCTTGTGCATTGGTGTATAAATCACAGGCTCCGAGCATAGATGTGTTTCAAGTTGCAAGTCACTTAGACAATTTCCTGCTGTGAGAACCAAAGAATTTGGCCAGGAGTATAATCTTGCTCAACGACATATACAGAACAATGGATAATCTTAACTTCAACTTCGTGCTACTATTGATTTTCGATTAGGGGGAAGAAGTAGGAGAGAAGGAGTTCTTCAACCAACTGGCCAATGACGTAACAGCATGGGATAACTGTTACAGAATCGTAGATAGCAATGTGCATAACTATTATCGTTGACAATGAAGCCGTGTTAGAAGGTTTCCGTTGTCCCGAAATGGCCACATGATTATGATGCAGGCCATGAACAGAAATGGACAACTGTGCTACCAAGAATTTCACATGTACCTCCAGACGCTGTGCCAATTTGCACATATTCTACATGATGAATACGGATTGTGCACTAGCCACCAGGTGGATATATACGAGAAAGTCGGAATGCTCATGTGCATATTAGCGCATGGGAAAGGGTGACGACAATATTTAATCACTCATTGCAAACAGTGTCACACTACTTCAAAGAGGTGCTACGTGCTGTCGTAATGCTATCGACATGGCTTGTATGCCCTAGTCCGAATTATAATAACAATGTCAAGCCCCACAGGTCGAACCCGTCTAAGAATCCACTGTTTCAAGATTGTATTGGTGCTATCGATGGAACTCATGTGCATGCTGTGCTTCCACAACAACAGCGTCTGAACTTCACAGGCCGTAAAGGAGTATCGACCCAAAAATATGTTGACGACGTGTGATTTCAATTTACGTTTCACGTTTGTACTTGCTGGCTACATCAAAAATACGCATGATGCTCGAATGCTTGCTCAGGCTATACATGATCCAGAAATGCATTTTGTGCAGCCAGCACCAGGTAAGTATTATTTGGTTGACTTCAGCTTCGCTCATCGACCGGGGTATATGGCCCCGTACAAAAAGGGCGGTGATTCAACACCCTTCTGTTTGCCCGGTAATGTTTGGCGTTTTCATCACTCCGTCAAGTATGCAAGACCTAAAAAATGAAGGCAGGGCTTTCTCCCCCGTTTTACCTCCGGCGTGAGAATTAGTTTTCAGACTTGGAAAGAATATATTTAAAATTCAGATGGCTAAAACGAGAATGGGAGCCAGAAAAAATCCCTTACTTGTGTCACATCCGGGGGTATTTATAGATATCAGGCACTAGGTAATCGCTGGGCGGTTGTGGTGCCACGTGTCCCACGATGGTATTCCCTCTATACCCACGTTCTGAGTGATGAGTCCTTAACTTCCCGTCTGAAGATTGTCCCTGTATCAGCGGCCAAGTAACCTTGTCAATTCATTAAAGGTTTTATGGCTAAGTGTTTGGACAAGGAATATCATTCCCGTTGAGGATTTCGCTTAGTGGTAGAATGATTTCTAGGGATAGCGGTAGAGCGCCCTTTGGGGGTTGTGGTAGAGCGCTCCCTGGACGTAGTGGTAGAGCGCTCCCTGGGTGTAGTGATAGAACGCCCTATGGGGGTCGATGGCCTTGCATCAGTGTACTGTGATCTGCCTTGCTTGTCCTTGAGGGTGGCTACTTCTACCAACCTATATCATTAGCCCCTCTACCCCTTGTCGATGTTTTCGGCAAGGGGTAGCAATTTTAGGTTGGTTTGAATTTTTTTTTTTATAAAGAGAAAGGAATAGTTCGTATTAGCAAATCGAATTATATAAACTCGATCGAGTGGCAATTCTACTATACACATGGATCCTCACCAATGGTTTTAATATTGGAGGGAGATTTCCCTCCAATTCCCCCCCAAAAAATTTGAATTCTAGTGTTATAAAAGGGGGGTAATTCTCATTCTAGAAAATCACTTTCATTTTCTTTCAACATCCTAGGCTTCCTCTCTTCTAAGGTAATTTCCTCTCCTTTTTAAATCCAAGGTCTTGCTTTAAATTTCTTCTCTTCATCATCTTTGTTGTCATGTATAAAACTATTCTTTCTTCTCCTTCCAATGAAAAAAGTGATGGGGGTGTAGTGATTCGACCGGACCTTCGTCCGAGGGTGTCGGAGGGAGTCCGACCGACCCACGGGGGGGTCGATCGCCGACCAGCCAAACCAGCCAAGGGGCTGGTCCGTCGACCAGCCCCTTGGCTGGTCGACCTTCGGGCTGGCCGTTCCTCGCCACCCATTAAGTCCCGTGGCTTATCCGATCCTTCGATCCGCCCTTGTAGTGACTCGCCCCCTTCATCCGGCAGATCCCTTTATGATATTGATAGTGAAACTCATTCAATTGATTCTCAGCCGTTTGTTCCAAATCTCCCAAAGAGACACATTGGTTCTTCTAAATCTCCAAGCCAAAATTTGGAAATCGGGCGTGACCCGGCCGGTGAGGTTGTCCCCCTAGATATCCCAAAAAGTTATAGTCTCTACAATTCGCCACTTAAGTTGGAAAAATGTCTAGGTAAGTATGACCGGGTTGATGATTAGGTCTATAGAGCCCCTGGTCCTAAAGAAAGGCTCCCCAGGTCCGACCCCCGTGAGATAGCCGTGTACAAGGATGTTATGGACAGGGGTTTTCGGTTCCCCATTCATCCCTTTTTTGTGTCGATTTTCAACGAGTTCCACCTTACTCCTAGTCAAATTAATCCTAATGCATGAAGAAAAGCGTTATATTTTCTGTATGTCTGTCTCAAAAAGGGAATTTCACCTTCCATGGATCTTTTCAGGTGTGTCTTCGAAATGCATGAGCTAGTTCAATGTAATGCCTTTGTCTATTTTACCACTAGGGTACCTATGCAATTCCCTAAGTTTAGGAATTTGAATAGCAGATGGAAGTCCCGATTTTTCTTCGTCCGGCCTTCAAAAGGTCAGTTTTCTTTTAACACAAACTGGCGACACCCCCAAATTCGTCTCTTCAATAGCTAAGTAGAAGTTACTCCCTTTCTAGAAGCTCAAATCCAGGACTTGGTTGATGTACCGCCTTTTGCACCTGACTTAGGGTCAGTCCTAACCATGAAGAACATGTTGAAAGTGGGGATGAGTCGTCCAATCGGTAGGTCGTTTATGTTATTTTTTTTTTTATCGCATGCACACAAGTTCATTTATTATTTTTGCCTTTAGCTCGTCGAGACTAATGAGCTTGGATGTTTGTTTCAGGTATGGAATTTGATCTTGATGAGGTATTGAGAACTCTGCTAGGAGGAGATGAGGGCCTTACCCTCGTTGATGGTAAGCTTTCATGTTTACCCCCACCCTCTCTCCCCCCCTCTTTTTTTGTACTCTACCTTGTGAGCTTAACCGATTTCAACTTACATGTGCAGGGGCCGAGCTTGATCTGGAAGGAGTCATGGATTCCATGCCTGACCAGGGGCAGGAGGGTGAGGTGGATCCTTTGCCTATCCCTTCAAAGAGAAGGAGGGGGGCCGACCTTGGGAGAAAGTCTCAGACGATCAACGAGACTTCTCAGCCTTTAGATGAGCCTCGTGATGTGGTTCCAGCTCCTAGGCCGGGAGCTCCTAGTCGTGCGCGATGTGAGCGCGATGACTCGCTTCCTAACTATGGGTTTCCTCCCACCCGGGGCTATCATGAGATGGGGGTGCTTAAATCGTTGGTGACCCCCGCTCGATCCAGAGCGATTGCAGGGCGCAGCGCAGATGACATTGAAAGGGCTGCGGCTGTTTACCTTCAGAAGGTATGTTTCTCATTTCGAGATTTCTTTTATGTTGGATCTCGCCTTTTAAGTTAGATTTTAACTCGTGGTTTCACTCTTTTTCCCCTTATATATATATATATTTTTTTAGGTGGTGGCCCTCCAGACCGGACTCGCTGAGTCGAATCGCCGCCTGGTCTCAAAGCTAAAAACTCTTACTAAAGAAAAGAAAAAGGAGGCTCATCACCACAAGAAGAAAATATCCTCCTTGAGGAAATCTCTGGAGATGTCGGACGCTCGAGCTCGTGAGCAAGAGACGGAGATCGACAACCTACGTTCTGTTTTGGCTCGTGCTCCTGAAGAGGCGGTTGAGAGGTATAAGGCCTCAGATGAGTACGCTGGAGATCTCAAGGCGGCTGTGGATCAGTATAAGACATCGTCCGATTATGCTAAGGCTTTGAACTCATACAGGGGGAAGGCGATGTCAGCATCAATTAAGCTCTCCAAGGAGTTGATTATGGCCGAACATCGTTCTATAGACCCCTCCGGCCTGGATAGATTTCTCGCACAGCGCAAGGGGAAGGAGAGTGTAGCCCAGTCGTCCAGATCACTCGGTCGTTCATCACAAGGTGGTAGTGGGGATGTCTCTCCTTCGAGCTGAAGCATTTCTTAGTTGTTGTTTTCTTTGCTAGTTTTTCCTTTTTGGTGTTTACTTTTGCTTAGCCTTGTTATCTTCTACTTGCTCGGGATGTGGGCAACAATTCTTCGAATGTATAAACACGTCTTTCATTCGATATTATTGGCACTGGATGCGTGGTTCCTTTAAAATGTCGTCTCTCATGTTATTTTTCTTTTTACTGCTTGATGGTGCGGGGGGAGTGTTTATATATATATAATTTTTTTTTTACGGCTCTCTGCCTAGTCGCGTAGGCTACATCGACCGCAAGGGGCGATTTGGCGATTAAGGGCCTTAGCCAAATTTTTTTTTTTTACTTTTCGAGGCTCTCCACCTAGCCGCGCAGGCTACATCGACCGCAGGGGGCAATTTGGTGGTTAAGGGCCTTAGCCAATTTTTTGACTTTTCAAAGCTCTCCACCTAGCCGCGTAGGCTATGTCGACCGCAGGGGGTGATTTGGTGGTTAAGGGCCTTGGCCAAATTTTTTTGACTTTCCAAGGCTCTCCACCTAGCCGCATAGGCTACGTCGACTGCAGGGGGCGATTTGGTGGTTAAGGGCCTTAGCCAATTTTTTGACTTTCCAAGGCTCTCCACCTAGCCACGTATGCTACGTTGACCGCAGGGGGTGATTTGGTGGTGAAGGGTCTTAGCCAATTTTTTGACTTTCCAGTGCTCTCCACCTAGCCGCGTAGGCTATGTCGACCGTTTGGGGTGATTTGGTGGTTAAGGGCCTTAGCCAATTTTTTTGACTTTCCAAGGCTCTCCACCTAGCCGCGTAGGCTACGTCGACCGCAGGGGGTGATTTGGTGGTTAAGGGCCTTAGCCAATTTTTTGACTTTCCAAGGCTCTCCACCTAGCCGCGTATGCTATGTTGACCGCAGGGGGTGATTTGGTGGTTAAGGGTCTTAGCCAATTTTTTGACTTTCCAAGGCTCTCCACCTAGCCGCGTAGGCTATGTCGACCGCATGTCTTAGTGGGATGGGCGTGGATTTCAAAGTTGTCTGTTAGCATAAAAAATTCCTGGTCTTGTGAGCTCAGTAGGCGCACCGGGACGTCCCAGCTAGGCTGGCCCTTCCGTAGCGCCCTCATCATCCATCACCGCCAAAGTCTTTCATTGAATAAGATAAATTGTTACAACTAAGGGTGCCTTCGTGAGGCATTACATAGAGAAAATAAACAATGCAACCTAATCTACTATATTTACAAAAGCGCAGCCGGCGCGTACATTTTGAGTTCTACTGGTAATACTTTTTGAGGTGTTCTGCATTCCATGGTCTACCTAGCGACCTTCCTTTTATATCTTTCAAGCCGTAAGCTCCCTTTCCCAGCCTGAGAATTACTTCGTACGGGCCTTCCCAGTTTGGACCAAGCTTTGGTGGGGGGGTGTCCTGCCGCTACTGCATCTCTTAGAATGAGATCTCCTGGCTGGAAGACCCTTAGCTTCACTCTCCGGTTGAAGTACTCAGCGGCTCTTCGTTTATAAGCCATCATTCTTATCGCCGCCTTGTCCCTTACCCCTTCGAGGAGGTCGAGTTCTCCCCTAGTTGCTGCGTCGTCGGGTTGCTTGACTTTCATCCTTCCTGTCTCGCTTAAGATCTCAACCGGAACCACGGCTTCCATCCCAAAGGGCAGTTTGAATGGGGCCTCCCCGGTCGACTCTCGGGGGTAGTGTGATATGCCCATAGTACATTGGGCAACTCCTCAGCCCAAAGTCCTTTTTCTTTTTCTAACCTTGCCTTCAAATCCCACAGTATGGTTCGGTTGGTCACTTCAGCCTGCCCATTTGCCTGCGGGTGAGCAACTGAAGTCAGCCTGTGGTCGATGTGGTAGGTTGTGCAGAAGGCTCTAAAACTGTGATTATCGAATTGTTTTCCATTATCTGTAATGATTACCCGTGGTATACCAAACCTGCATATGATATTTTTCCAGACAAATCCCTGTATCTTTGCAGTCGTGATGGTGGCCAAGGGCTCAGCTTCCACCCACTTAGTAAAGTAGTCGACGGCAACTAACAAGAACTTCCTTTGTCCTTTTGACAGGGGCAAAGGTCCCAAGATGTCTGTCCCCCATTGGAAGAAGGGACACACCCCGAAAATTGCCGTCTGCTGCTCGGCTGGAATGTGGATCAGATTTCCATGGCGTTGGCATGCATCGCATTTTCTCACCAACTCTCTAGCATCTTCCTTAATACTGGGCCAATAATATCCTTGTCGAAGCGTTTTGAACGCAAGGGTAGTCGCCCCTTGGTGGTTGCCATAAATTCCCGCATGTACTTCGACTAGCACCTCCTGTGCTTCTATCGGTCGCAAACACTTCAAATATGGCATTGTGAAGCCTCGCTTGTAGAGTTGCCCATCGATGATGGCAAATGAGGCTGCCCGAACTTTTAGCCTTCTGGCTGTGAGAGCATCCTCTGGCAATTTATTCTTTGTGAGATACTCAAATAGCGGGTCTATCCAACTTTCCTCATTCTCTACATTCATAACATCGATTACGTGTTGGATGCTAGGTTGTCGCAGAATTTGCACACTGGCTGTGCGACGCAGTCGTCTAGGGTTGGCTGATGCGAGCTTAGCCAGCGCATCCGCTCGCTCATTGTCCTTTCGAGGGACCTTAGTTATCTTAAACTTAGTGAACCCCTTCTGCAAGTTTTTGACCTCCATTAAATATGCAGCCATCTTTCCGTCCTTTGCTTCGAATTCCCCCGTCACTTGCCCGATTATCAACTGAGAGTCGCTGCAAATTTCCACTGAGGTTACCCCGAGTCTGGCTGCCAATCCCAAACCCGTGATTACTGCTTCGTACTCGGCCTCGTTATTTGTAGCAGGGAATTCAAAATGCAGTGAGTATTCCAACTCTTCCTCATTCGGACCTATCATTATGATCCCCGCCCAGGATCTTTCGTCATTTGAAGATCCATCGACAAAAATTTTCCAATCTGCCTGCTCCCCTGGTGGGAGCTCGGGCGGGGTGGTGAGTTCAACGATGAAGTCTGCTAAAGCCTGTACCTTAATAGCTGTCCTTGGCCTGAATTCGATATCAAACTCGCTTAACTCGATGGCCCATTTCAACAACCTCCCAGAGGTCTCGGACCGATGTAGAATTTGCTTGATAGGTTGGTCAGTCATTACTTGTACCGTGTGAGACTGAAAGTAAGGCCTCAATTTCCTGACCGCGACAATCAATGCAAACACCAGCTGTTCAGTCAGGCTGTATCTTATTTCTGCACCCCTCAATACTTGGCTCACATAGTAGACTAGTTTTTGCGCCTTCGAGAACTCTTTCACCAGGACCGCGCTGACTGCCTTTGGTGATACTGCCAAGTAGAGACACAACACGTCCCCAGGAGATGGGCTGGTCAAGATCGGGGGCTCTTGTAATGACTGCTTCAAGTTCCTAAGAGACTCTTCGCATTCCTGGGTCCACTCAAAATTGGAGGAGCCCCCTATAGCTTTGAAGAAGTGGTAGCATTTGTCCGCCGTCCGGCTCATAAAACGATTTAAGGCCGCTACCCACCCCGTCAGCCTCTGAACCTCCTTCCTGCTGGTGGGGCTTTTCATTTCTAGGATTGCCCGAATTTTGTCTGGGTTCACTTCGATGCCCCTTTGCGTGATCATGAAACCTAGAAATTTTCCCCCTGCGGTACCAAAAACACACTTCTCTGGATTGAACCTTAATCTGTTTTGTCGGGCAACGTCAAACACTTTCTACAAACAGGCCACATGGTCATTGGCTCTGGCGCTCTTGACCACCATATCGTCAACATAGACTTCTACGACACCTCCGATTAGCCCACGAAAGACTTTGTTCACCATCCTCTGATACGTTGCTCCTACGTTTTTCAAGCCAAATGGCATGGCTGTGTAACAGTACGTGCCGAAGTCCGTGATAAATTACGTCTTCTCTTGATCGGCCTCGGCCATTGAAATTTGATGATACCCCGAAAATGCATCTAGAAAGCTGAGCCTTTCATGACCCGACGTTGCGTCTACCAGTTGATCTATTCTGGGAAGTGGGTATGAGTCTTTTCGGCATACCTTGTTCAACCCAGTATAGTCTACACACATGCGCCATTTTTCGTTTGACTTCTTCACAAGTACAATATTTGCCAACCACTCGAGGTATTGCACCTCTCGGATAAAACCCGCCTGTAGCAATTTTTCCACCTCTGCTCTGGCCGCAGCCTGCCTCTCAGGGGCAAGGTTTCTCTTTTTCTGCTTCACTGGCTTAGCCCCTGGCTGGACACCGAGGCGGTGCTGCGCGACAGTTGGGCTAATCCCCGGGATATCCTTAGGGTTCCAAGCGAAGACATCCAAATTTCCAGCTAGACACTTCGCCAATTTTTCCTTCTCTTCGGATCCCAGACCTGTTCCAACAAGAAACTCCTTTCCTTCGGCAATAAAGATTTTTTCAATCATATCAAGCGGCTAGATCCGCTCCCTCGGGAGTTCTACATCCAGCATCATGACTGATGGTGGGCTTTTGGCTTGTATACTATCCACATAGCACTTTCTTGATGCATGCTGGTCTCCTCGCATGCTTCCGATCCCCTTGCTGGTTGGGAACTTCATAATTTGATGGTATGTCGATGGGACCACGCCAGCTGCATTTAGAAATGGCCGGTTGTAGATAGCGTTGTAAGCCATGGGGGTCTTGACAACCAAGAAATTAGTCACGATCACCACTGTCGCTGGGTATGTCCCAAGCGTGACTGAAAGCTCTACAGTCCCTTCCGGTATCACTGTTGCCCCTCCAAAGCCTTGTAGGGGGGTAGTCACCACCTTCAACCTTTCTTGGGGGATTTTTAGACCCAAGAAGGCATCCCAGGTGAGGACATTTGTCGCACTCCCTCCATCGACTAACACCCTCTTCACGTCAAAATCTGCAATATCTCCTACTATTACTAAGGCGTCATCATGGGGGTGAGTTACACCAATCAAGTCCTCTTTATCGAAAGTTATACTCTGGTTGAATCTTTCTTTTTTCTGTATAGAGCAGACCCCTACTGAATGCGCATAACTCTTCCTAGCTGAATTTGAGTCGCCGCCCGGTGCTACTCCTCCGATGATCATGTTTATCACTCCTGCTCTTAGTAGGGGTATACCTTCTACCCTTTGCCTGCCCTTATCGTTTTTCACATACTTTGCCAATAGCCCCCGTCTCAGCAGGCGCTCAATTTCTTCCTTTAACTGTAGGCATTCTTCGGTATCATGCCCGTGATCTCTATGAAAATGGAAGTATTTACTTTGATTTCTCTTGCCCGAAGGGGTTAGCATTGGTTTGGGCCATTCGAGCTCCTTCATGTGCTGTATCTCCATCAATAACTTTGTTCGTGGGATGTTCAAAGGGGTGGGTGTCTTGACCTCCTCTCGTTTTTGCCTGACTGACCAGTCTTGGATATAACCCTTGCTCGTGCGTTCATTCTTCGGCTTATTTTTATCATTGTGCCTTTGCTCGTCATATGTTTTTCGCTTATTAGCTCCGTCTCCCTTCCATCCTTGAGATTTTTAGTTACCTTGTCCGCTTCCTCCGCATCGACATACTTGTCTCCCTTCTTTAATAGGTCATGTATAGACTCTGGGGGTTTCTTGGAGAGTGACATCTTAAAGGCCCGGTTTCGCGTTCCATTCATCAAGGCTGTAACCACTATGGACATTTGCAGGTCTCTAATGCCAAGAGTCGCCCGGCTGAACCTGGCTAAGTACTCCTGCAATGACTCGTCTTTGTCCTGTACGATCTGTATCAACCCAATGACTGTCTTCCTCTTCCTCTTGCTGCTTAGGAAATAAGCCACAAAGCTCCTGTAGAGCTCATCAAATGACTTGATGGAGCGCGGGGCCAAGGTTGCTACCCAGTCCCTAGCCTCCCTCCTGAGCGTGGGGGGAAAGGATCGGCACATCACTGCGTCCGGGGCGGCATAAAGTCTCATCAGATCCACGAAGGTTCGTAGATGGTCAAGCGGGTCCGTGACTCCATCATAGGCTTCAATCATGGGCTATTTGAAGCCTTTAGGCAAAGGGACCGTCATGATTTCTGGCGCGAACGGGTCTTCCTCCAAAACCATCTATCTCCGCCTATCCTTTCTCTTGGACAACGCATCGTCTATCTTCTGTGACATGATTTCTTCCATCTTTCGTTCCAGGTCTACCGTGGTTTGCGGGGGCTGTTGAGCTACAGTCATTGGGGCTCCCGCGTCTCCCGCTCCCCGCTGAGAGGTGGGTGGGACAACCGCGAGTGGCGCTTGAGGCGGTTGTTGATTCGTCACTTCCGTCGGGCTTAAATGAAGGATGGTGGTTCTCTGCGACTGGTCTTGTAAAAGCACCATCATTGCTACCAACTGGTTTTCCAAAGCGCTGAATTGACTCTGCGTCACATACTGCGGGGCGGTGGTGGTTCATGACCCCTTGCAACTGACTCCGACTCCATCTCTGCCGTGTTCCCAACCAGGCGAGTATCACTTCTTGTTCGTCTTCTTGACATGGCATTTTAGTTCAAATGAATTTTCCCATAGACGGCGCCAATGAAAGGGCGGTGATTCAACACCCTTCTATTTGCCCGGTAATGTTTGGTGTTTCCACCACTCCGTCAAGTATGCAAGACCTGAAAAATGAAGGCGGGGCTTTCTCCCCCGTTTTACCTCCGGCGTGAGAATTAGTTTTCAGACTTGGAAAGAATATATTTGAAATTCAGATGGCTAAAACGAGAATGGGAGCCAGAAAAAATCCCTTACCTGTGTCACATCCGGGGGTATTTATAGATATCAGGCACTAGGTAACCGCTGGGCGGTTGTGGTGCCACGTGTCCCACGATGGTATTCCCACTACACCCACGTTCTGAGTGATGAGTCCTTAACTTCCCGTCTGAAGATTGTACCTGTATCAGCGGCCATGTAACCTTGTCAATTCATTAAAGGTTTTATGGCTAAGTGTTTGGACAAGGAATATCATTCCCGTTGAGAATTTCGCTTAGTGGTAGAATGATTTCTAGGGATAGCGGTAGAGCGTCCTTTGGGGGTTGTGGTAGAGCGCTCCCTGGACGTAGTGGTAGAGCGCTCCCTGGATGTAGTAGTAGAACGCCCTATGGGGGTCAATGGCTTTGCATTGGTGTGCTGTGATCTGCCTTGCTTGTCTTTGAGGGTGGCTACTTCTACCAACCTATATCATTTTGTGACCTCGGGAGTAATTTGATCTTGGTTTTGTTGGAATGATGGATTTATAGTGCTTGGAGCATTATCCACTTGGTAGAATACAAAATCACGATCTTGATAGAACTATGGGTCTAAGAGCAAAATTCATTTATCTTAATCTTTATTTTTGCACTTTTACTACTTTAAGCATTATATGTTGGTGATATTGCTAAATCTATGGGTTCTTGGCTTTTCATTTCAAAGGCTTTTCAACTTGTTAACACTATGTGGTTAATTGAGCTTTAATTTATGCATGTCCCATAACATAATTCATGACTATATATAGTAACTTGAAGTACTGTAATATTAATGAGTAAAACAAATTTATACAAATAAATTTTTGTTAGTCACTCACATTTATTATATACAAACAGTATTGGTACATGAACAAGGATTATGATTACATAGCTAAAGTACTATATTAACACAAGATAAATACTTTATTTTTTATGTTAATATTGAAAATTTACAAGTATAGTAGGTTTTGCTTCAATATTTAGTTTTTTAATTGTTTGACCAATTACGTTCTGAATTATCCATGGATTTGAAATTCAAATCGCATTCATCTGTCATTCTATCTATACATATTTTCTGTACAAATAGAATAACTGTTAAATTTTATACGTTAACTTGAGCAAACTCTGAGTGAATAATGTATTTGGAATCAGCAAAAAGTTGAGATTTGCCTGAAATTGATTTGCTCAACCTCTAGTCTAGGTTGTCCCAAAAGAATTCATCAATTAGAGTAATTAGTAAGATCAAATACATTGTTGCTAGCTCTAAATACTATTTCAGACCCCTTGATTAATGTTTCCCGTAATATTAAGGGTCTTGATGGAGAAGATATAATGGATTCATCTTCTTAACATAACAAGTCAAGAGGAAAATGTAGTAGAAAAATAAATAAATTAAAATTTAGATTTTAATTTAAGTCAAAGTCAACGATTCATTACAACCACATATTTTATAGGTTGCACAACTTTTCAACTACAAATTTCATCAACTTCGATCAAAACCTAATAAAAATCTGATTTTAATCCCCACAAATTTCTTCGGAAAAAATCAATTCTGTGATCTATTTTGTAAAGTAGAATCAAACCTTTTCATCTCCAAGCCAATTATCTTTAGAGGAAATGGTCGGCAATGGCTGCCTCACCCGGTATGTTTTCCATAATAGCCTTTGACCAAGTTATTTGTTAAAAAAAAAAAAAAAAAAAATGAAAAAAAAATGTGTAGGGTCGAAAATACCCTCATTTAGAGGAAAGAAGAGAAGAGAAAATAGAGAGAAAAAAGAAAAGAAAAAAGGGAAAAATCAGCTACCGACCGTCGACGTCGCCTACGGACTGCCCGGACCTCACCAACTTCGACCAAGACTAGAGCCACCTCGGATTCCCCGGAGACCGTCATTTTCTTGAAGGTTAGACATGTTTTCTATAAATAACTACTTTGAATTTGTGAAAGTTTGAATGTTTAGGATATGAATATGGGTTAAATTCATGTTTCTATAGTTAAAATGTAAGAAAATATCGAATTTGAGGTTAAAATCTTGAAAAAAAGTGAAAAAAAGGGGCGGAGCTCGCCGGAAATGGAGTTTCCGGCGAGCTCGCCGGTTTGGTCCGTAGCAGACCATTTGGTCCGTTACGGACCAGACCGGACCCGGATTTGGTCCGGGTCCGGCTAACCGGCCCAAATCCGGGTCCGTCAAATATATATAATTTTTTTTTTTTTTGTTGTGTGTGTGTTGTTAAGAAATAAAATGAAAAATAAAAGAAATAATTTATTAAGAAAATTAAAGAAATATTTAAAGATAAATTAAATTGAGTTTTAATTTTTGTTCTTTTCTACTTAAATATACGCTTCAAATAAATAAAACACATGATTAACGAAATATTAAAAGAATAAATTAAATTGAATAATATTTTTTTACCTAACCAATTAAGATAATTAATTAAAGAAATTGTGAAACGAAAAATCGAATAAATATTATTATTTTTATTCAAATAAATAATCGAAATAAATAATATACATAAATAACGAAATATTTAAAGAATAAATTTAAAAACAATACTTTTCTTACTTAACGAACTAAGATAATGAATTAAAGAAATTGTAAAAGGAAAAATCGAATAAATATTATTGAAATAAATGATCGAAATAGAGTAATTAAATGTGAAATAAATAAAACACATGATTAACGAAATATTAAAAGAATAAATTAAATTGAATAATATTTTTTTACCTAACCAATTAAGATAATTAATTAAAGAAATTGTGAAACGAAAAATCGAATAAATATTATTATTTTTATTCAAATAAATAATCGAATTAAATAATATACATAATTAACGAAATATTTAAAGAATAAATTAAAAAA
>NC_036251.1:20701247-20701834 GCF_002742605.1 Olea europaea var. sylvestris
GAAATAAATAATATACATAATTAACGAAATATTTAAAGAATAAATTAAAAAAACAATAATTTTTTTACTTAACGAACTAAGATAATGAATTAAAGAAATAGTAAAACGAAAAATCGAATAAATATTATTCAAATAAATAATCGAAATAAATAATATACATAATTAACGAAATATTTAAAGAATAAATTAAAAAACAATACTTTTTTTACTTAACGAACTAAGATAATGAATTAAAGAAATTGTAAAAGGAAAAATCGAATAAATATTATTGAAATAAATAATCGAAATAGAGTAATTAAATATGAAATAAATAAAACACATGATTAACGAAATATTAAAAGAATAAATTAAATTGAATAATATTTTTTTACCTAACCAATTAAGATAATTAATTAAAGAAATTGTGAAACGAAAAATCGAATAAATATTATTATTTTTATTCAAATAAATAATCGAATTAAATAATATACATAATTAACGAAATATTTAAAGAATAAATTAAAAAACAATATTTTTTTTACTTAACGAACTAAGATAATGAATTAAAGAAATAGTAAAACGAAAAATTAAATAAATATTATTCAAAT
>NC_036251.1:20702050-20704118 GCF_002742605.1 Olea europaea var. sylvestris
GATGAATTTATTTATTGGTTTATTAATATGAAATTTGATTGGTTAAATTTGAAGGTACGATATTTTATTTAAAATTTCTTTTATATGGTTTTAACATGTATTAATTTTGTAGGATGGAATATCATATCGACAACGATCTGAGGGCTCATTCGGAAAAAGTTACGACGTATTGTAACTTTTCCAGCTATGCGACAGTACTTGAGGGGCTGGACGAGGAGCATATTGACTTACTCCGTCGATCATTTTTATGGTCGTTCTATCCGTTGAAGGACGTGCAGTTCTCTGGACAGATTGTTGATTCTTTATTACTCCGGCTGCTTAAACCAGTCGATGGCGATCAGTTACATTTTGCTATTGGGGACGGGAAGGTATGTAGATTCTCGATCCTTGAATTTGCCCTGATTACGGGCTTGAGATGTACCGGGGAAGAAGAAGCTAGAACCCGTATTATACGAAATAAAAGGTTATTGGATTTATATTTTGGAGGTAAAGGGCCAGTTACACCACCACAGTTAGAGGACGCATTTAGGAAATGCGATCACATGTTAGACAAGTTGAAGTTAGGGTTGGTGTATATACTGGAGAGTATATTGAGGTGTCGACATCGTAGAACGTCGATTGATCTTTTTTCATTGGATGTTGATGATATCGATGCTTTCAACAGCTTTCCATGGGGTCAGAGATGTTACACCGATACTCTCCATGTATTCAGAAGGGTTACTATGCCGAAATCGGAGAGGGGCGATCGCAAATATGATGTATATGACTTTTGCATGGCTTTGCAGGTAAATATTCAGTGTAACGTAATGCATGTTGAACTTTTTTATTAAATATATATGTAAAGTTTTATTTTGTAATTTTGCAGCTGTGGGCATATGAGGCTATCCCTGCTTTGGGTAGCGAATGGGCGATCAGAAGGGAGACTAGTTGCCCACGAATGCTTCATTGGCGAGTACATGAAAAGCCATCGGCTAAAGATTTGATAGTTATCCTCGACGATCCTCAGGTGAGTATTATATATTTGCAATTTATATTGTACATACATTTACTCGGGTCGATACACATTCGTTAACACGTTAAAATATGGTATGTCAGCTCGAAGTTCATGCTGAGTTGGTTGTCTCGGTGGAAGAGGAGGATGCAATATATGTACGTGAATTACTTGTTCCCCCTACTGAAGACGATCCAGTATTTGAGTCCGTTCCGGATAGAAATATAGTACGTTTATTTAAGTTCATTATTTATTTTGACTTATAAATTCATGTGCGGATTATTAATATTAATTGTCTTCTCTGTGTAGGAGCGCCATCCGGAACTTCCACTTAGGAGATCTCCTTCGCCTCCACCGATGAGATCTCCATCACCTCCACCGATGAGATCGCCTCTACCGCTATTATCTCATTCTCCGAGGATATCTCCGTCTCCCGTACCCACCCACCTCCCACATGGATCGCCTACACTCAGTCAGACCCGTCATTCAGATGATTTCTTTGCACGCATGACTGGCATTATTAGAGAGGAGCTGGGAACGATGCGCCGTGATTTGATGACAGAGGTAGTCGCATTACGAGGGGAGATAGGGGTATTGCGACGGGATTTTACGACAGAGATCGTCGCAGTACGAGAGGAGATAGGGGTGCTGCGACGAGATTTTACGACAGATATAGTAGCTTTGCGAGATGAGATTGGAGTGCTGCGACGAGATATAGGAGACCTTCATACTGAGGTTGCAGCACTTCGAGGCGATGTAGTAGGCGTCCGAGGGAATGTCGGGGAGACTGGTGTCCCTCGAGATTGGTGGGCAACGGCCGGGGGAATCGATGAGTTTTTTGGTTCGGTGCCGGAGGCCGAGAGGGAGGGGGTGGAGGTCGGGCAGGAGGAGCCGGAGGAGGCCGGGATGCCCGGGGTGGAGGTCGGGCCGGAGGTGCCGGAGGAGGCAGAGATAGAGGAGGTGGAGGGAGGGACAGGGGTGGTCGAGGAGGTAGCGGAGGGGACATCAGAGGTGGTAGTAGAGGGGGATGATCAGGTTGCGGAGGATGAGAGGACGCCGGAGATGACGGATGACGAG
>NC_036251.1:20708012-20799436 GCF_002742605.1 Olea europaea var. sylvestris
CAGGCCTTCTGGTAACTCATAACCACCCCATACTCTCGACGGATGTCGTTGATGATATCTGTAGGTCTGTAAATCGTCCGTGGATCCTGAAACTTGTGCATTATCTTTCGACCAATAAACCATGATCGAGCTTGCCTGTGATCATTTTGACGAATACCCACTTCACAAGTATGTTCCCGCGCATACTTACGAACAACAAAGAACTCATTTGTGTCCATCTTTGTCGCACTCAAACGCCAACTGCAATTGTTGTCCACACAAATAATTGTGTATGTAGACTTATTTGATTTTTTTACCTTAAACTCAAAATTATGTTTCATTGCAATTCGGTGCGCGGCTTCTTGCAAATCTCTTTTCGTGTCAAACAATTGATCGACATGTAAATCTTCATCATCAGGAACTACACGCGAACAATTAGAAGACCGTGTACTCGGCCCAGCATGTGAGCTCCCACCAGACTCATGTCTCTGTCTGGATAAAGCAATTAAATCCTGATTTGTAAATGGCCTTTCATCCTCGTTGTCTTAAACTTCCTCGTAAATCCTTCGTGTAACGGTGACATCATGGTGAGTAGCAACTGCCCTAGGAATAACCACATCATCCTCCCGAGCAATCTCAACAGTATCCCAAAAATCATTCTCATTACGATCCTCTCCATCAAAAACTTCGTGTTCACCCTCGATGACATTTTTCTTCAACAAACTTACGCAAATAGGAGTCGTCTTTCGACCTTGGTTCAATTGAATTAGATGCTTTATTTACGCTTCAGAAGTAACTTTCAAAGGTGAAATCGAAATTGTTGAATGCTTTTGAAATAAAAATCCCAATTCCATATCGTACTGAGAGGAATCGACGTTAAGCATGTTTTGTATTTCACTGTACATTTCTGTAAACGAAGTATTTTTTGTTATCGTAATAGCAGCAACCCCTTCTCCTTCACTCCTCCATTTCCATTCCCATTGACCATTTTCTTTCCTTTGAAATTCGCCAAAATAACAGATTGGGACACACGCTTTTGCCATATCTGCATTATGAATTAAAAATATCAGAATAAATTATCAGAAAAAAATTATCAGAATCGAGGGGCGGGGGAGTCTGCAACGGACGGTCCGGATGGTCCGGACCGTCGGCGACGGACGGTCCGGATGGTCCGGTCCGGACCGTCCGTTCATCCGGACCGTTCCCAACAGACGGTCCGGACTGTCCGGACCGTCGTTAAATCCGTCGTTCCGACGTCTGATCGGTGCCGGCCTGAACTTTGACTCTAATATTATTTTTTCTACCATTTAAAAAAAATATACGACTTCAATAAAAATAAAATTAAATACTACGAAAAGATACTTACCGAATTGAAGTGCTGAAATTTAACTAAATTTTTCTGTTGAGGTTGATAACTGATAAGTTTATGAAATTTTGAGGTTGAAGTGGATGAAAAATGGAAGAGTTTTTATCGTGTTAGAGTAAACTGATGAAAAGACTGACTTCGTTTTCAAATTTCAATTGAGCCTTGTTTGGATTTTTATTTGTAACTTAAGGATATTTTTGTCTTTTTACCATATTTCTATTTTTGTAATTATATAACTCATTTAAGGGCATTTTAGTCTTTTACACAAGAAATGGCTATTGTGGTGAATGTTAGATTTTTATGGTTAAAATGGAAAATGGTTGGTTTGACAAAGCTATACTTAAAAGTACCCCATTATCTTTAACCATAGGCCCAGTAGGCCCTTCCTCCCCCAACAACTCCTGAGGAAGACTCAACACAAAATTTTCAAATTTAGGCTTTAATTTCCCTGGCAAAAACATCTCAAGCACCTTGAGCTCATCCTCAATTTCGTAGCTTATCTTTGGACCCCATTCTCTTGTATAATTGAGCCATGGTGGATTTTCATACATAGACCCCATATAATCAGCATTCACCACTGAAAACTTTTCTCCAGTGTCCATGGAAAAAGTCCCCTTCCCAGTATCATCTCTTATGCCCATTTTCCTTTTCCCTAGCAGAACGAGGCCGGGTTTTGGATACGAGGCATGGCCATGTAATGATGAATAGACCACTGGTTTATTACCATTTTCAAACTCCAATTCTGAAGCTTCCACCCACACTCCTTTATTATGCTGAGAAAAATAGACAGCCTTAAGCTCCCCATTGAAATTGCTGATTCTTAAGGTCACATGCTCCCAATCTCCAACATGTTCTCCAATTTTCCCCATGTGAACATTGAAGAATCCGACTTTCGCCCTGCTAGGACCATTGAAAGGGTAAAATATCCATATTGCTATGTCTGTAAATGTTGCACCAAACATGGGTTTAACATGTAAATAAGCATAGGCATCTTGTAGATCTCCTAGCTTGACTCTCTCTTTTTCTATATCATCCATAGGAAGGTCTATCCAATAGGAACCATCATTTCCGCCCCCCTGAGGAAGATTTGAGCCCGTGCTATCAATGGCTATTGGATTCGATTCTTGACCTTTCGTATACAGTAGTGCTCCGTTTTCGAAAAACCAGGTCAATGAGGAAGGTAAGTAGTTTTCATCAGGATGAAAATAGATATAAGGAGAGTAAGCTTGAATCAATGCCTTAATCTGATTTGAATTAGGCAAAGCATTTTTACTGGCATTTGCATTCTTCAAACAGACAAGAGTTGATCCAGCAGCCCCATTTTTTTGGGTTATAAATGTTCCTGTAGGAATCCCCATGGCTTGAATTCCTCTAACTGATGGTCTTGTGCTATAAACATTGATCTCATTTGTATCAATTTCATCATCTGGCCCCCAAATCCAATCATCACTTTCAAAAGAATCCGTGAAATCAGAGCGAACGCATCGAATTTTGTCGACGGCCGGCTTCTCAGGAGAACTCGTGACGACGTGTCCGAGAGCTATGTAGCCATCAGGGGGTATTGGCAGCCAGATATAGCCAACACCATCTTGATTAATATTCAAAGATTCACTACTCCAAACAAGAATGTAGTCAACTGGTTCCTTCAAGAGACCTTCACTTGTTGCATCTTTTGCTGCAAGAACCCATCCAGATAAAGGCCTGTTGTTGGATTGGCTATAGAATCCTAGCAAAAAGAATTCATCTGGTAAAGAACATGGTTCAAAAAATGTTGCGCCAAGATTATCCGGTCCGCCTTCTTTCGTAGCCCACACCACAGTGAATGTCGATACTTGACACACTTGTAATCCTCCTAGATCAATTATTCCACTCGCAAAGCCTTCACCTAAATCCAAAAGAAAAGAAATGCAAAGTTAACAATGTTCGCATTAAATAAATAATGCAAAAAATGTGTAATTTTGTACCTTGAGGCCAGGGTGGGAGTGGAGAAGGAAGATTGAACGGTGTTTCTATTGGAAGAGGCTCATTTTCCTTCTTGGGAGGACTGGAAATGGAAACAGAAGAAACATTGATCTGATTCCCCTTAGATGAGCCCTGCAAGCAACAATATTTTGATGAACAATATATTTTTGAATATTAATAAAAAAAAATGAAACGAAACTAAAAACCAAACGGTCAAGCTACGAATTTTGTGCATTTCTATCATCATACTAGTTTTCTCAAGAAAATCTTTTCCAGTTTTGAGGAGTTGAAGAGAACATATCTTCTCCAATTTTGAAACCTCGACTCGTGCACGTTAATTTAAAGTAATGTTTCAATAAATCATTAGGTAGACAGCAAATTAAATAACCAATTTTGGACAACAGATCTCAATACAAGCAAACACGCAAAAATAAAGGGCATGTAGACAGACCTCGATGAACTTACGAGGCGGCCCCTCATTTCTTCGAGTCCATTTCTTCTCATCTTCAAGATTCGCCATTCTCGGTTTGGCAGAAGTGCCACGTAAAGGCACCATTAACAGGAACACAAAGAAATGATATACCTTCACCTTCATTTTGACACGGCTAAAGTTAACAGCCGTATTATATATATTTTTTAATTCAATTTATCTAGTTTTCAACTATGGGTTGAAATTTGTCTTTTGGCTCACTACTTTTCATATTTATATGCATAATAGAACACAAAAAAAGGTCATACGTGAACAAATTTTTTGAAATGGGTTTCTGAATTTTTCGATGATTTTGCTGTTAACCATGTGAGCGTGAAGGGCTTAAAATGGCAGATTTGGAAAGATCAATGTCATACTTTCATACTTCAATAGTTCAATTCGTATATATATATTTTTTGACACGTTTTGCAATTTTTTTTTTTTTCTGAGTTGTACATACTATATATAGTTCTAAATAATTGTAGTATAATTTGGAATTGATAGTCTATTTTTCATAATTGATAATTGCATGTATCAATTTTGTATCCTTTTGAGTAGTATGGTGAAAATTGATTTTCTTTCCAACTTATGTTTGGTGAATTTATCAGAAAAATGATTTGTTTTTTGTTTAAATTGGATGAATTTATCATTATATTGGTTTTTTTTTTAATATAATTTTTGTTGGATGTATAATTGGTTTGACTAATGTGGTGGAGTGGGGTGGTTATGCAGGATTTGCTCGCTGGCGGTGTAGTTTTGTGTTTAGTATGCAAACTCAAACACGTTGAATATATAGAAAATGTAAAATAAAAGGACAACAAAAGATCAATAACTACTAAAAGCTATAATTTAAAATAACATTTCCTGATCATGAACTCATAAATTCTACGACGATCAATAATATTGCGTTGTGAAAAGTTTAAGAACATAGACATCATGCTATATAGCTTTTCATTCTATCATGTCGTGTCGTGTCGTGAAATTTTTTCATAACATTCCAGTCGGCAACATTACCAACCATAGTGGGAAGTCTTCCATGACATCTCGTTGGATAGTGTGAAAGTCCGACGAATACATTTATGCTATTTTCATCACTTTCGATCACTTTCATTTTTTATTCACATATTTGATGAAACACATGAATACTACCCACTTATTCATCGTCATTTACTTATTTTTATTAATTTATAATTTAAATTGATTATAATAACTTACTTCATGCTCAAGTTCAGTAGACTCTTGCACCAGTGACTGACCACTAACAGTCTTGAGTGATAGAACTAGGTTAATCTTTCTGGTTGGTTTACAAATATTGGAACTCGGGTTAACTGGTGATGAATCTCATCAGGTCAATCTTTAATTACTTATTTACTTAAAAGTATTGGGTAAAATCTGTCAAGTTAAATTAAGAGTCCTCTACTTTAATTATTATTCATTTAAGATAAAAAGCTACCTCATGGAGTTCTTTCACGTAATTTTATGAATAATGACAAAAAGCATATCGATGGCTGCTAAAATCCACTAATTCATATGCACACATTTTCGATATAGTCCAAATTTATATTATCATAATCTTCCTAAATTATTTCTTCCGCGTCCATGAGGTCTCCCCTTCTTTTAATGATCTCGAGTACATCGATTATTATGACTAGGACACATATCGCACAAGACGCATGGAGACTAGATATATGACGACTAGATTACAGATATGCCCTTAAAAATTTCATTGAATTATTTATGTTTCATTGGACTTTACATCTTCGAATAAGATTATTTTTCTTATTTTGTTGGAAATTTGGTCTATGTTTCTCTTCCGCTATAGCTTTCCTTTTTCTCTATTAATAATAAAACACTCAAGTACCGTGGTTTGATTTAAAAACTTAAATGAACTATTGCAATATACTCAAGTAATGTGGTTTGATTTTAAAATTTTAAATGAACTATTGCAACATAATCATAACATAAAAACTATTCTAAATTCAAGTCTCGTCACTTATTTATAGAATTTGTTAATGCGGTAATGTTGCATGAAATGACATGATACGTGAAACTAATATTTTCGAAAGAAAGAAAGATACAAAATTTCACATAAGAATGTATGATTTATTTTATAATTTTGTTATTTAATTGGGAAAAAAAAGATATTTAAAATTAATTTTTTTACTCTAATAATTTGTTAGTATTTTGTTGTGTAAGAGAAAAAATCTGCAATTATGTTAATTTTTAGTTCAGACCTATTATTATTTTTAGTTCGCAATGGAATGTAAGTTTTATGGATAAAATCAAGTGTACACGCTGCACCTGATTGGCAATGTTCTTTTTCATTCTTTTTTCAACTATAAATGGAAACTTAACAACTGTAATTCAATGAAAATTCTGTCAAAAATATTTATACATGTAGCTTGGTTCAAGTTTTAGAGTCAAAAATTCTCTAAACAATACTGCTCGTTATTTTTTATTATAAACAGCATCTTTAAAAATAATTAATCGTAAAGAGTAGATTTTCTTCTACAAGCCCAATAATACTATATATATTTCGATAAATTTTGTTGACCCCAGAATATGTTGTCAACAGATGTCGGACCCACCCGCGCACACGTGAACGAAAGGCCAACACGCTAGGACACATGGACGATCTAAAACGGACAGATCAAGGGCGTGAGAGTACCTCAACGGCCCGGGACGAGAACGTTCGGAATCCGACGGAAAGTTCGTAGACCGATTGTACAATAATTACCAATCGATATTTGTAAATGTATAACTAAATATGTATGAACTCGTTTGTGTTCTAAGATAATAAGAAAGAGAGAGTTGAGTAAAGTATGATTTCTTGTATTGATTCTTGCATTAGTCTTTGTATGGAGTACATGGGAAAGTATTTATAGTGTCACTAGTTAGATCGTGACCTTTGGTTCAGGGTACACGTGGCCTCATCCGATTGAGTTACATGTTAAATTGTAGGTATCGGCCGCACCTAGCCTGTTATACATTTATTGATTGCCAGAGCCGCCTCTACTAGTGACAAGACTTAACATTTACACTCATGATAAACATCCTATCAATCATTCAAGTAAGATCTTTGTGCAGAAGATCTCTAGGGAGAGGTGTCTATGGAAGATGTTGCTTTGTGCTTCGGAGAATGCCACCTCGGCAACTGAGCTTCGGCCAACAGAGCCTCGTCCACCTTCAAAGGGCCTCGGCATATGGGCTTCGGAAGCTCCTCAGGAGGCAATGATAGATGGGCCTCGGAATATATGGGCCGGGGCATCTGTGGAGCTCGATTTATGGGCTTCGACTATGCAAATCACCTCGACTTGAGTGCCACGTGGTTCGGCATGAGTTGGCCGTGGGCCCTAGTGGGTTGCCCAAGTGTGCAAACACGTAACAATAGTCCCCCAAGTCCGAGTATAGTCATTTATGTAATGCGAGGACTTCGGTGAAGTAACGCCAAATGGTTAAATCGAAAGAAATTTTTGAAATTTTTTGTACCCCAAATAATAGTCCCCCAAGTCCAAGTATAGATATTTATATCATGATTGGATTTAGAGATGTGTTGTTGTGGAGGAGTGACGAGAATGACGAAGCCGAGGTGTTTGAGAAACCGAACTTGCGAGGCTTGATGGCTAGATTCTGATGAGGAAGCCAAGGTGGTTGAGAAACCGAACCTGTGAGCCTTAATTGCTGAATTCTGATGAGGAAGCCAGGGTGGTTGAGAAAATCGAATCTGCGAGGCTTTATGGCTGATTTCTGATGAGGAAGCCGAGGTGGTTGAGAAAATCGAACCTGCGAGGTTTTATGGCTGATTTTTGATGAGGAAGCCGAGGAGTTGAGAAACCGAACCTGCGAGGCTTGATGGCTGATTTCTGATGAGGAAGTCGAGGTGGTTGAGAAACCGAACCTGCGAGGCTTGATGGCTGAATTCTGAGGCACATTGACAATAATTGTTCCTCGGCAGTTGTGCCAATGATTTGATGTTTTGCTCATATTTTCGAGGAAATGTGGCTGAACCGTTACAACTTCCAAGGCGCCTACGGCCGTCGAATTAAAACCGTAATCATGAGAACAGTTGGAGCTTCTAGAACCAAACACGTTGGAGGAGGTGCATGGGAGACACGCTTAAATCTGAGGCGTAGGTTTGAAAAATCGTTTGAATTTTACGCCTCGAATTTGATTTAGAATGAAGGGTCCAGATTGGATGGGTTTTGATCAGACGGTTAGGGTTCGTCCTCGCCCTTTATAAAAGGTAAGAGACCCCCATTTCACTGGATTTTCTACCTTTTGCAATCTGATTTTTCTTCCAAAGCTTAAGTTTTCCGACGTTGAAGCTATTTCTTCCCTAGTTTTCCGGCACCATTCCATCGGCGTAGTTATTCCCGTAGGTATTTTCACAGAAAATCCCTTGTATTGCGCTCTTAATCGTTTTTTGAAATGGAGTCCACCTCGGGTAGGGAGTTGGTCACTGTGGTGTCATTTGGTCAGGGGGCTAGTTACAGGGGGACTCCGAGTTTGAGCAGTATGCTATGACCGAGGAGCCAGTAGACTACAGTGTAGAGTGGGGGGCGTCTAGGGTCCCTTCGAATATGACAGGAAAGAGGCTGGGAGAGATTAGGGAGAGGTACTGTATACCCCATTATGTAGAGATGTTAGTACCCGAGGCCCATGAGCGAGCCTACTATCCGAGGCCTAGATACATGGCGGTGAGCGAGTACCTGTTTAAGGCAGGTATGCGTCTTCCTTTACATCCCTTCTTCATGGCGATGCTGAGGAACTTTATGTTATCACCGACCCAGGTTCTACTAAATGGGTAGAGCCAATTAGTTGGCTTGTACTTCCTATAGAAGGAAGTGTCACTTGGGAAGGATATGCCTCTCCACGTCTTCATGACCCTATTCCAGCCTAGGGTAATAGGTAAGGAGTCAAGGGGGTGGTATTATTTAACTCCATGGGGGGCTCATGCACCCTTTGTGGTGGGGCTGCCTTCTTCCATTAAGGGGTGGAAGGAGTCGTGGTTCTAGGTGAGGGGCAGGTGGCAGGCGGTGGAAGGAGACACAACCCTGGCTTGTACAGTACCGACCCAGTACTACGAAACTCGTGAGTCTCCCAGCCTGAGTAGTTTGCATTCTGTATTCAAATTTCTTTTTCTAACTTTTGAGGCTTCCTTTGCAGATAGCAGTACGAGGTTTGAGTTGAGCAAGAAGGAGTTCAAAGTGATAGAGGACATTTACAAGAGACCTCTTAAGCTTTGCTACTTCGACCACCTCATCGACCGAAGTCGCTACTTCCTTGATTTCGAACTGATGGCCTCCAAGGGTAAGAAGCTCCTACATTTGTGCATTTCTTTCCTTTTGTTTTGATGCTGATGCACTGACATGTTCTGCAGATAAGTTCAAGAGGGGGGAATACCCAGCCCCTGGCATGGCCTCTATACTTATGGCCACATCTACTGTGAAGGCGAGGCCCCTGAAACTGGGGTCCAGTGGTGCCAAAGAAGTTCGGGGCAGGGTCGAGCACCTCTCTAAGGATGGTAGTTCAAGGGCTCCTGAAAAGGGGGAACCTTAGAGCCCGAAAAAGGCCAAAGAGCCTCGGGGGAAGGAGAAGGTCCCCGAGGAGCTGAAGAAGAGGAAGCTGGTGCACGTCACCAGCTCATCAGGAAAGTTCGGGACCTCCGTGTCCCATGAGGGCAGAGAAGTCACTCAGCCGAAGCTCCTTGCATCTGCCTCGAAAGCGGTAAAGATTGAAACGGTTCGACGAGCTGAGGCTGAGGAGGCTACGAAGAGGGCAGTTGAGGCGGCAAAGAAGGAGGTCGCCAAGTAGAGGCCTGCGAGGGTGCAAGGGAAGTCTCAGACCTTCCTTGCCGGAAGGGAAGAGGTTCTGGCTCTAGCATTGGTGGAGGCTCTGCCACCTGAGATCCGAAGTGCCACAGAAAGCTTCTACAAATTCTGGACGGATCGGTGGCAGTTGCATGCCTCCTCATGCAACGCCACAGATTTGACAAGGGCCCTCATGAGCCAAAGTGTGAGGACCTTTGGCCTAGCACTGGAGTGCAGGGAGGCCCTTACTGACTTTCAAACGAGGACCCAGTCCTCGGAGAAGAAGATGGCCTCCCTTGCAGAAGAGCTGAAGGGAGCTAGAGCCGCAGCCGAGGAAGCGAGGGCCCAAAAACTTGAAGATGCGACCAAGCTGGACTCTGCCTTGGCTCAGATCGAGGAGTTGAAGAAGGAGGTGTATGAGTCCCAGTGCGAGGTGGCCTCCTTGACTAAGAAAGTGGAGGTTTCTAATGACCACCACAAGGTGACTGCCGAAGCTTGGAGAAGGCAAATTTGGAGCTGGCTGGGGCCCAAGATGCGTACAAGTTCTTAGAGGACCAGATAAAGTGGTACATTGATGAAGCAGCCAGGGCAAAGAAAGAGGCCAAAGTGGCGAGGGAGGAGGCGGTGAAAGACTATATTGCCAATTTCCACAATACTGAGGAGTACAAGAGCTTCAGCACCTACTGGAGAAACTATGATTATGCCGAGATGATGGAGAGGGCTGAGGAACTTTTCCCAAATCAAGATCTGTCACAGCTGAGGTCGGAGTTTGTGGATGAAGTGCCTTAAACCCCAGCTGATGAAGTGGTTGGAGATGAAGTAGCGGAGGCAGAAGAAGGAAGTTCTGATGCTCAAGCTGCGGAGGCCCCGCTGTTGAGGCACCTCCACCGTCGTCCCAGGCTTAGGATAGTTCTCTTTTCAAAAAATTTCGATGTACTGGCCTTAGGCCCCCCTTTTGTAACCTTGATTGTAAATCAATATAATTTCTTTCATTTAACGTTGTTTTTCTCCAAAGTACATTGGCCTCGTTAAGTAATTGAACTTAATGTTGATTGAAGAACTGAACAACTTTAATTTGGTATCCTAACTCCAATCACTTGAGCTAGTAAATTGTACGCAAGCCTCACGAGCCATGAATAATAGTGGACTTAAGCAAATAAATTGTACTTAATCTTAATAATTGTAACCTGAATGGATCCTAACTGGACCGCGCTTCAGCCGAACTGGGAATATTGTCTTATTTGAAAGGTAGTTGCGTGAAGCTAGTAGTAGTTGAGCCTTGTGCCTAAATAGGTGTAAAAGTATATGTGCCTCGGAGTTCGAGCGAGGTGGCCCAGAGATGGGACGTTGGCCTCTCCTCCGAGGTGACGACGCTTCCTAACATGGTGGATGGTTCAGTCATGCTGAGACTTCTCCAAGCGGTGTTCAGCCTCGCCAAAGGGAGGCAAGTGCGTGCACCTCGGAGTTCAGACAAGGTGGCCCAAAGACGGGACACTGACCTCTCCTCTGAGGTGACGACGTAATGTGACACTTGAATTCAATCATGGATAATTTTATTGAATTATGGAAATGTTACATAAGTTGGGAAAGATCGTCCAGCGAGGTAGTACATTCATTGATAATAGATTCAGAGGTGCTCAATGTTCCATGGACGGGGTTGTGCCTTGCCGTTCATGTCTTCAATCCAGTAAGTCCCGGGTCGGATCTCCTTTCTAATTTTATATGGACCTTCCCAGTTCGGGCCCAGGGAACTGGTGCCAGGTTCCTTCGAGGAGAGGAAGACTCTCCTAAGGACCAAGTCATTGATTCAAAATGACCTCTTCTTTATCTTTGAGTTGAAGTACTTCGTCATCTTTCTTTGATATGTGCCGAGTTTTAGCTGGGCATCATCTCTCCTTTTCTCAATGAAGTCGAGGTCGCACCTGCGAAGCTTGTCGTTTGTTATCTCACTGAAATGCAGACGTCGTGGAGATGGAAGTCCGACCTCAACGGGGCTCATCGTCTCAGTCCCATATGCCATGAGAAAAGGTGTTTCCCCTGTTGGGGTCCTCGCAGTGGTTCGGAATGCCCAAAGAACCTATGGTAGCTCATCCACCCATGCCCCTTTTGACACATCAAGCTTCCTTTTCAGGAAGTGCTTGATTGTCTTGTTCACAGCCTCAACCTGGCCATTTGCTTGTGGGTGCTGAGGCATGGAGAAGTGTTTCTTGATGCCAAGTTCTTCACACAAGCTTCTGACCTTCTTGTTGTCGAACTGTCTACCATTGTTTGAGACGATCGAGTAGAGAATCCCGAACCTACATATGATATTCTTCCGCAAGAACTTTGAAGTGTTGGCTTTTGTAATTTTTGCTAGGGGTTCAGCTTCAATCTACTTTGTGAAGTAATTAATGGCCACAATTGCGAAGCTCGCACCTCCTCTGCCTTTTGGTAGAGGACCTATGAGGTCCACACCCCACTCCGAGAAAGGCCAAGGGCTGGAGACCGAGGTCAAATCTTACGATGGTTGTCTTTGGACAGGAGAGAATCGTTGGCATTTGTCACATTTTCGTACAAACTCGAGGGCGTCCCTTTTCAAGGTAGGTCAGTAGTACCCCTGCCTTAGTGTGCCAAAGATAGACCTCCAGAGTGGTTGCTGTACACACCTTCATGGACTTCTCTTAAGATGTAGGTAACCTCTTCTCCTCCGACGCATCGTAAGAGTGGAGAGGAGAAGCTTCTCTTATAGAGTACATCATCAATGAAGAGGAAATGTGCTGACCTCCTCCTTAGCTTCTAGGCCTCATGCTTGTCAGTGAGAAGTATCTGGTCCTTGAGGTATGCCACAATAGGCTGCATCCGGGTAAGAGTCCCGTGACCCACATTATATGGGGGGCCTCAGTTGACGGCATGAGGAGGTGCTCTATAGGGACTACTGTGAGTAGTTCGGAATCCTTGCTACTTGCCAGTTTGGAGAGTGCATCCGCATGTGCATTTTCGATGTGGGGGATCTGTATCAACTCAAACTTTTCAAATGATGGGAGGAGGTTCATTATCATTTTCAAGTAGGAGGCCATTGTTTTGTCCCTGACTGAAAAGTTACCATTGACTTGGTTAACGACCAGCTAGGAGTCACTACTGATGAGCAGCCTCTTTACTTACATTTCTTTGGCTAACCTGAGGCCTGGGAGAAGTGCCTTGTATTCTGCTACTTAGTTGGTGGCCTTGAAATTGAACCTCACCGTCGAGTTCAGCTTGTGACCTTCCGGGCTGATGAGGACAACTCCGGAACCTGAGCTGATGTCCCCAGCCGACCCATCAACGAATTGGTTCCACGTAGGGGGCTCGGCTTGTTCCATGATTTCATCTACCTCGGGTAAGTTGGTGAATTATACCACAAAGTGAGCTAAGGCTTAGCCCTTGACGGCAGCCCTAGCCTTGAACATGAGGTCAAATTCACTTAGTCCCACCGCCCATTTCAATAATCTCCCTGAGGCATCGGGCTTTTGAAGTACCTGCCTTAGGGGAAAGTTTGTCAGCACATGGATGGTATGGGCTTAGAAGTAGGGTCTCAACTTCCTAGAGGTCGTGATCAAGGCCAAAGTGAGCTTCTCCATATCGGGGCAGAGGGTTTTCGGCGATAGGAGTGCTTTACTTGTATAGTAAACGGGGAGTTGGGTGGTTCCCTCTTCTCGGATTAGAATCGCACTGATGGGCTCATTGGAGACGGCTAGATACAGCTGTAGGATTTCACCGGGCTTCGGTTTGGAGAGGAAGGGGAGCCTGCCCTAGGTGCCTAAACAGGCCCTGGAAGGCCTATTCACATTCCTCATTCCACTGGAACTTCTTCCTAGCTTTTAGCACTTTGAAGAATGGGAGGCATTTGTCCGCAGCTTTGGAGAAGAATCGGCTAAGCGCGACCACTCGTCCAGTCAAGTTTTGTACCTCCTTTGGCTTTTGGGGAGACCCCATCTTGCATAGGGCCTCGATCTTCTCAGTGTTGGCTTCAATACCACGTTGTTGACCATGTATCCTAAGAATTTGTTGGAATCCACTCCGAAGGCGCACTTGAGGGGGTTGAGCCTCATCCTATATCTTCTCAAAATTTGGAAGGTGTTGTCGAGGTGTGTTATGTGGTCCCCAGCTTCCAAACTCTTTACCAGCATGTCATCTACGTAGACCTCCATTGTCTTGTAGATGAAGTCCACAAAATTTTTGTTGACGAGCCTTTGATATGTTGTTCCAGCATTTTTCAACCCGAAGGGCATCATCTTGTAGTAGTAAAGGCCTCGGTCTGTGATGAAAGATGTGTGTTCCTCATCGGCCGGGTGCATGTGGATTTGATTGTAGCCGGAGTATGCATCCATGAAGCTCAACAACTCGTGTCCAGCCGTGGAGTCTACTAGTTGGTCAATCCTTGGAAGTGGAAAGCTGTCCTTCAGGCAATCTCTGTTGTGGTTAGTGAAATCGATGCTCACCCTGCACTTGTCGTTGTGTTTCTTCACTAAAACTGGATTGGAGACCCACCTCGGATAGGTGGCCTCACTGATGAAGCCATTCTGGATGAGTTTCTAAACTTCTTCCTTCAGCGCCTCATACCTCTCAGGATTGAGGGCTCTGCTTTTTTGTCTATGCGAGGCAACCTTAGGATCAATTTTCAGGTAGTGGCAACTGACCTTGGGGTCTATGCCTACCATATCCTCATGTCTCCAAGCAAAGATGTCGAGGTTCCTACTTAGGAAATCCTTGAGCTTTTCTTTCACAGTGCTGGACAAGCCTTTGCCCACCTTCAACAATTTGGATGGGTCTCGGGGGTCCACCGAGAAGCTCTCAAGTTTCTCAACTGATGCTTGAGGTTCGTGTTCAATTATGCGGGGATCAATCTCATCGATGCCAATACTTTCGGATTGCGTGGTGCATCAATCATTTCGACATCTTCTAGTTCGACGGGAGCATCACCTGGGGCATCAGTCATGATTACGTCAGCAATAATTACGTGGATGTCCCGGGGCTCTACTTTTCTGATGGAGCTTAGATAACATTCTCTTGAGCCTCTTTGGTTACCTCTCACCGTTGCCGCCCTATTTTCAGTCGGGAATTTCATGCATAGGTGGTGGATAGAGGTGACGGCTCCCAATTCTTTTAGGGCTGGCCTACCCAATAATCCGTGGTAGGCCGATCGACTGTCAACAACGAGGAATTCCATGGAGTTCATTGTGGTTTGGAGAGATTCCCCCATCTCTACTGTGAGTGTGATTTTTCCTCTCGGAGTGATGCTATCTCCGATAAATCCATACAAATGAGTGGTGGTGGATGTTAACTCATGGTCCAGTATCATCTTATCAAAGGTGGATCCGAATAGAATGTTGATGGAGCTACCATTGTCAACTAACATTCGTCTGAGCCCATTCCGGGCTATGACTGCTCTTACCACAAGTGCATCGCAGTGGGGGTAGTGAACCCCTTCAGTGTCCTTCTGGGTGAAGACAATAGGTGGAACTTAATCCCTCTGAAAGTTATGGCCCACAATATAGCTGGTAAGCGGGGGGGTGCTTGGCCTCACGGGTATAATTCCTTTTAGCGTTCTGCGTTTCACTGCCTACATATAGACCTCCAAAAATGGTATCCACCTCGTGGATAGGGCCCTCATCCTGAGCTTGTTGGTTTCTTCAGGGTCTATGCCCTTCCCTTGGCCTCTCTGCATCACGCTCCCATCGTCGCGGAGAAACATCCCTTTGACAAGGAGCAGCCTCTTCATGCCCATGTCGATTATCGTACCTAAGTAGGGGCTTGTTCGCCTGGGGCGATTCATTTCTGTCCCTCGGGGGTTTCTATCGAGAGCGGTGAGCATAGTCTCGGCAATCTGCTGTGTCGTATCCATAGGATCGATGGTATGCACAATATCCAGGCGGGTTCTGATTTGACCTATTCCTAGGTCTCGAACCCCAACCTCAGCCTCTATCCCTACGGGATCATTGCGGAGTTTTCATCTGCTGGGTGTCAGTGACTGGATTGATATCCTTATATGCCAATGTAGGAACGACATTAAGAGTGGTGGTGGCAAGTGCTTGCCCAGAACTCTCATTACCAGCTTGGTTTATTTGGTAGTCCATCAAGTGGGATGTCGGCCCTCTAGCACGCTGCTTTTGAGAAGGTGGGAGACCTCTATTTGCCCTGTTTCTATGCTCAATCAATTCTTCATTGATGATCTTCCGTCTCATCATCTCAATAGGGCATCATAGGTGGTGGGGTCTTCATTTTGCACGTCCCTCTAGAACAGGGTGTTCATATTCAAACCATCTCTCACTGCAGATAACGCCTTACGATCGGTGACTTGCACACAATATGTCATCTCATCGGTGAAACGTGATAGGAAGCTCTTTAGGGACTCACCATGTGCCTACCTCATGTCTTGGAGACATTGGATGGGGGTTTCTCCCTCTTTGCTCACAGCGAACCTCTTCAAGAAGGTCGTCTTGAATTCGAACCAACTTCTTATGCTCCCAGGTGGTAACCTACTATACCAAATTTCAACTGCTCCGCTAAGTGTTAACTGAAAAGATCTGCATTTCACAGCTAGGGTGGCCCTCCTTAGGCTCGTGTAAGTTTTGTGAACATTCAGGTGCTTCTCTGGGTCGCCTCTTCCGTCATACTTTGGTATCTTTGGCATAACATAGTGGTTCGGGACTTCGGCACTCTTTAGTTTCCTTGAGAATGGCAGGTTTTCATCGTCGTCGTCCAAGTCACAAGACCTCGGCTGCTCATCTGAATCGTTTTCTTCAGCCTCATACCTTAGTTGTTGGTGAGAAGTCCCGGGACGGTTTCTAGCCTCTTCCTCCCTCCTTTGGCGCCTATTTCTAGGTGGGGCAACACGAGGGGAATTTTCATGCCTTTCCTCCGGCTGTTGAGGCATTGGAGGTGGAGGTGGTGGCCTTGTCCAAGGCTCGTGATGTTGTTGTTGTCTGAGCCTCGGTTCAGCGAGGTTAATTATGTCAAATACACTGCCTGACCTCCTATGTCTGCTCTTGCTTATACGGAGGTGGGAAGTTATCATGGTTCAAAGGGACCTCGGTGGGTCGGCCAGAAGCGTAGTTGGAGGAAACGTCAACTTCTACTTCCCTTTCAAATGGGCTTCTACCTCGACTATAGTCCTGCGTGGTAACCCTACGGCTTTAAACTTCATCTTCTTGCTAGTAATGCCCTTGAGAGGCTTATGGAGGAATAGGGAAGCCTCCCTGGCCCTGCATTTGGGCCATAAGTTCCCTCATAGCCACGTTTTGGCTAGCAATGTTCCTCATAGTAGCTGCCATGACGGCCATTTCTCTTGACAGCCGGGCTCTCGCGCGCATTCCACCTCTTCTATGGTTGTGGTGGGGTCTATCCCGAGCTGCAGGGGCAGCTACTTGAGGGGGCACTTAGCATTTTCTCTTACCCTCCTGGGGGATGTGTCTTCGTTTGAACTCATTTTTCTTGCGTCTTATCCTTCAAATTTTTGTTAAGTCGTGGGGCTTCCTCTTGTTCTTTTTCAAGAACAAATCCTTTTTCAAGGGAGATGCCCAATGTTCCTCTTCAGTAAGCTTTCACCACAAGGTTGTTCGTAGTTATAGTATGGTTTCCCACAGACGGTGTCAATCTGTTGACCCCAAAATATGTTGCCAACAGATGTCGGATCCACCCGCGCACACGTGAGCGAAAGTCCAACACGCTAAGACACGTGAATGGTCTAAAACGGACAGATCAAGGGCGTGGAAGTAGCTCAACGGCGCGGGACGAGAACGTTCGAAATCCGACGGGAAGTTCGAAGACCGATTGTACAATAATTTCCAATCGATGTTTGTAAATGTATATCTAAATATGTATGAACTCGTTTGTGTTGCAAGATAATAAGAAAGAGAGAGTTGAGTAATTCTTGCATTGATTCTTGCATTAGCCTTTGTATGGGATACATGGAGAAATATTTATAGTGTCACTAGTTAGATCGTGACCTTTGGTTCGGGGTACACGTGGCCTCATCCGGTTGAGTTACATGTCAAACTGTAGGCATCAGCCGCACCTAGCCTGTTATACATTTATTGATTGACATAGCCGCCTCTACTAATGACAAGACTTAACATTTACACTCATGACAAATGTTCTATCAATCATTCAAGTAAAATCTTTGTGCAGAAGATCTCTTGGGAGAGGTGTCTATGGAAGATGTTGCTTTGTGCTTCGGAGAATGCCACCTCAGCAACAGAGCTTTGGCCAACAGAGCCTCGTCCACCTTCAAAGGGCCTCGGCATATAGGCTTCGGAAGCTCCTCGGGAGGCAATGATAGATGGGCCTCGGAATATATGGGTCAGGGCTTCTGTGGAGCTCGGTTTATGGGCTTCGGCTATGTAAATCATCTCGGCTCGAGTACCACGTGGTTCGGCATGAGTTGGTTGTGGGCCCTGTGGGTTGCCCAAGTGTGCAAACACGTAACAAATTTTTTTTTGTGAAAATTCTCTTCGAGGCATGGGACGAGTGGGCCACTTCTACTGACCCACCCTTCCACCATGTTGTCATCTATATAACTGTTACGAGTACAAAAAATAAATATAAAAGATATCATTTTTGTTCAAACATTATTAAATAAATTTAATAATATAAAATTTACCTAAAAATAATCTTAGAATTTAAATAAATAAAAAAATCTTAAGACTTGAGGGGGGAATATAGACAAAGATGGATAGTAAAATATTATTCAATAATAGTTTGAAGTCATATCATCAACGAGGGCCACCTTCCGATGAAGCAGTTTAACAAATAATAACTTAATGGTTTTGTACATTATGCTACTACTTTTGCTTTGATCTCATTGAATGCAAAAATTATAGGCCTTTCCACAAGTAATTCACTTACAGAGACTCAAGAAAACAGAACACCTCAAAATGATAATCAATCACTCCAATTTGGAATTATTATAAAAAACTTTACATAAAAAAGAAACTTCACCCCTCGCACCACTCATTTCCAACATTAATGTGGAGATGTTAATAGAAGCAAAACCTTCTAATACACATAAAGAACACATTCACCTTTTACTACTAATCAAAGAATGGTTTTGGAGGAACAAAACCAACAGTGAAACCTCATTTCTACACTGGGTTTTACATAGAAATTCAATATATTTCCTAATATACTGTCATGGACAATTACGGTTTCTACCAGGGCCTCCATAGTAGAAGTAATTGCCCCAATCATTATTCTTGCCAAGTTGTACATTGTAGCAATTTGACTGCTCGGTGAAAGTGTTAATGTCTTTTGGAGGCCTTAAGTTGTTTGAGTCGTCTACTACTTGAATATTCTTGAAATAACTGGCTTTGCCAAATCCTTCTTCATAAAATAGGGTCTTTTCGACTCTTTCCAATGAGAGCCCTGCTATATGTCGAGTGCCACCATCCAATGAAGCAGTTTAACAAATAATAACTTAATGGTTTTGTACATTATACTACTACTTTTGCTTTGATGTCATTGAATGCAAAAATTATAGGCCTTTCCACAAGTAATTCACTTACAGAGACTCAAGAAAACAAGAACACCTCAAAATGATAATCAATCACTCCAATTTGGAATTATTATAAAATAACTTTACATAAAAAAAGAAACTTCACCCCTCACACCACTCATTTCCAACATTAATGTGGATATGTTAATAGAAGCAAAACCTTCTAATACATAAAGAACAGATTCACCTTTTACTACTAATCAATCCTCAAAGAATGGTTTTGGAGGAACAAAACCAACAATGAAACCTCATTTCTACACTGGGTTTTACATAGAAATTCAAAATATTTCCTAGTATACTGTCATGGACAATTAGGGTTTCGACCAGGGCCTCCATAGTAGAAATAATTGCCCCAATCATTATTCTTGCCAAGTTGTACATTGTAGCAATTTGACTGCTCGGTGAAAGTGTCAATGTCTTTTGGAGGCCTTAAGTTGTTTGAGTCGTCTACTACTTGAATATTCTTGAAATAACTGGCTTTGCCAAATCCTTCTTCAGGGAAATGGCCACTCCCCATTTGTGTTGTGGTGTGTTGTCCATCTGATTCTGAGTTCACTACTTCTCCTCCCCATTCTATCATTGTTGCACTATCTGTTAAGTACGAAAATAAATATCCTGGCCAGTATCCCAGTACATACTCACCCCCAAATTGCATCCACCAGTTTCCTTCTTTGGGGTCCTGACAAAATTGCAGAATATCTAGTCAATAAAATGTATTTTGGACTACATAATAAATAAAATTTACATGAACCTAAGGCAACTCCAGTCCTGCAAGTGATAGTAGGGATTAAATGGAATTGAAAACTAGACATTGTGTCTTCTGGTGACTGAGAGGCATATATGTCAAATTTATCGACAATTCAAGGCTGGTTCCAATGATTTCAATAGTCCGAAAACCATGGTCTAGATACCACAATACTAATACTACATGAACATACACCATCTGATACCAAGAGATAGTGAAGGAGTGAGGACCATTACTCAGTATTCTAGCCCCGAAATTGCCTTCCTTGGCCATCATCATAGGACTGACATTTGGTATTACAAAAATCATCATACCTTTGTACTAGATCATATGGTCAGCGGTACCATTTTTTCTGATGCACACGATCCTTAAAGAGGCAACTGCAGAGCATACTCATAATACTACTCAGATTATGTTTTTACTACTCATCTTAAGGTTATCACAATTGTTTAAAACTCAAGAAGAACCAGAGAAAATCTCAGAAATTCATAGACATAAAAAATACACACTCGCTATTTAGAGTTCGAGCTGCTTAAATTCTGCCCTTAATGAATGAGGAAAGCTCCTTATATGGATAAGGAGATCATCGACACCATACTGACTTACGACTACTTTAATAAAGTAAGATAATAAAACAACCGACTTTGCAACTGTCACAAACTCAAAGTCATTTATTAAACAAGATGATAGACTACTTAAAGATTTCTATAGACACAATGACAACTATTTAGACAAAATTACAAACTTAAAAAGAGAATTAAAAAACAAAAAATCCGCATTTTTAAATATGCAATTATTACAAACGATAAAAACTTAAAGCAAAGATATCAAGGTTTGCTGCTAGTCCCGGTATGTCTAAATAATTTGAATCGAAAGGTAATCCTTGTTGTTTCCACTAAGGCCATTTGTGAGAATCAAGTTTTTTTTCAAAAAAAAAAGTTTCCTCCAAGTTTTCAAGATTATCTGAATTTTTGGAATCAAAATCATATAATTGTGTTTCATAGTCATAATGATCTTGGGAGTCTTGATAAATATTGTCATTGTAATTTACAATTTCAGTATTCAGATTACTTGGTCCTGGATTATCGAAATTGCCAATTACAATGACAGTGTTTTTCAAAACTCTCAAGATTTATGATTATGAAACGCAACCATATGATTTTGATCCCAAAAATTTGGAAAATCTTGAAAGAATGGAAGAAAAACCTTTTGAAGAAAAACTTGACTCTCACAATTGGCCTTGATGGAAACAATAAGGACTACATTCTAATTCAAATAATTCGAACGTAATGGGACTGGCAGCAAACCTTTAAACACCTTAATAAGACAGATGTGATAAATCAGCCCATTTGAAAAGAAACTTTGCATAAAAGTTTTTATCATTTGTAATAATTGCACCTTTAAAAAACTGATTCTTGCTTTTTAAGTGTGCCTTTTCAATTCATCATTTTATCTAAATAATTGTCCCCGTGTTTGTAAAAGTTTTTTTTAAGTCGTCAATCGTCGTGTTTAATAATTGTCTTAGTAAAAGTTTTAAAGTATGTTGTTTTATTGTCCTACTTTATTAAAGTAGTAGTAAATCAGTATGGTGTGAAGGGTCTCCTTATCCATATAAGGAGCTTCCCTCCTTCGTTATGGGAGGAATGTAATCAGCTCCATCTCTAAATAACAATTATGTATTTCTTATCTCTATGAATTTCTAAAATTTTCTTTCGTTCTTCTTTTGTTATAAACAATTGTGATAACATTAAGATGAGTATTAAGAACAAGATTTGAGTAGTATCTCTTTGACATCCTATGCATTAGAAATAAATTACACTACTAACCTTATGATAGAGTACGGAGGTATGCCGGTCTTTGTAATACCAAAGGTCATGCACATGATGATGTCCAAGGGAGGCTATTTTGGGGTTAGAATACAGAGTATTACAAAGTGGTTGTCATTCCTTTGCTAGCTAGGAGAAAAGTTTCTATAGAATGGTCTTGGATGTACATGTTGTACGACAATCATTTATCATAACACATTGAACTCCGAACCATTCAAATCATGACACATCGACATTCGAAATCTATTCTCTATTACTATTTCACATATCGATGTGTCATGATTTGAAAGGTTCAAGATTCAAAATATCATGATTTAAATGATCAATCCTTCCATATGTGTACGTAAGATCATCCTATTCAAATTTTTTCATGAGATTCGCTAAATGTATAAATAATAGTAAGTAACATTTTATAAGCATGTGATTAAAATTAAGAATAATACCATCTAACACCAGTGGTTCTGAGCACCAGTTTAGATCGCTACACTTTATAGGTCCAATGAAATGAGTCACATGACTTTTCATTTAAATGAATCCGTCATTTAATCACATGCAATTACCATCCAGATCGGTTATTAACACCAAGATGAATAGCATCAAAGTAATGTGTAACTTTCACTGAATTTATAAATCTTTATAAATTTACTGTAACACTCATTTGTCTGTTTCATAATTATATTATTGAAGAACAGCTAAGAGGTTTGAATTTCAAACCATTTAATCATATAAAGTGGGACAGGCAGTTCAATGTATTTTAATAATAAATTACCTTCCAGACAAGAATGCTGATATCATACTGGGAACTGTGGTAGCCAGAAATAGGGTAGATGCTTGCCCCCATTGCTATTTCATTATTGATTTGAATAAAGCCTGAACACAGCAAGTTGTAGCAGCCCGTGGCTTGATAAGAATCACTCTGTCATTTTTTCCCAAATTTCAGCACACAAATAACACCAGTAAACTCTTAACAATTATGTATGTTAGCTGTAAATATATCAAAATATGATCCAATGGGACTCGAGAAGTTAATTCTAGAATAAAACCAATCAGACAGGCTTGAAAACAGGGAGTTAGAGGACAGACTGATTCAGCAAAAATTGATTGGCTGTAATTTTCATTTTTTTTATTTTTCAAAGTGTCCAATCATGCTTCGACACATATCCATCCTGTTTTTACCCTATTTTTGAGTCTGTCTCCGTAGCAAATTCTATGCACAAAAAGTAAGAAAAATTGAGGGCTTACTGTCCAATAGGTGAAAAGCCTTGTGTTGTTATCTCCATATAAATCTGGACTAACCTGTTATACAGAGAATTGGTACACACCAGTGATATTATTAAATGAAGATTGTAATAAATTACAGGTAAAAAGGAATTAATCAAGGTGAAAAGTACCTGCCAACCGGCCTCAATACTGTTCAAATCCGACGCAAATGAACCTCCCAAAATCCAAATCTGTGACAAGCTGAATTCATTTGGTTGTTGAGTTTTAGGATCCCACACATTTATGGTGGCCTTTGCTCCATAATAGTTGTCTCCCTCAACATAGGCTATAGCATGCTAAAAACTCCAAAAATAACAAAATACCCTCTCAAAAAATATCATTTAAACAATTTTTTGCAAATAGAGAAAGCAAGAAAGTTTAGAATCTACTTAGTGAAAATGGGTTTCTTTTTCTTTTGTCTTTTGTTCTTCCTTAACTGTTCCAATTCAAATGTGTGTACATGGATACTGACCAAAAGGGTCGTGAAAAAAGATTCAAGTAGCCGACTCAGATGGAAGCAGTACCTGATGACCACTTTGGTTGATAAGGTCAGGTTCAGGATCAGCAGACTTTGGTTTAGGGATGCTTCTGTGATTTTTCTTGCCATAGCTCTTAATTGAACTTGCTCTCAACAAATCCTCTTTCTTTGTTCTTCTAATTGGAATTGTTCCCTCAGGGCATCTCCCATTCTTGTGCCACAACTGAGTAATTAGCTTTGGCCCTTCAAAAATTTTTCCCACTTTTTTGTCTCCCAAGAGGCCTTCTGGATGATAATTAGGCCTCATCTACACCAAACAAATACTTATAAAAAAATAATAAAAAATAAAATCGACAGAAACATAAAAGAAAGGAAAATTCTGACCTGAATTGTATGATTTTTAAGTAAAGGGTGACCAAATGCTGGTTGGTTAGACGTATGAACACAGTCAATGATATCACCATCTGGGCTCTGATTATCCACAAACACAATGAATGAAACAACAATAAGTATGCAATTATAATACAAGTACACCAAAAGTATTATTCGACAGCAGAACGCTAAAAGAGAACCTTGATGGACTTGACAGGAGGCTTGTTCAGACTGTTCAAGTGCTTCTTAACTTCAAGATTCTCCATGCTCAATCTGGCTGCGCTGCCATATAAAGGCACCATTAACACAAACACGAAGCAAAAAAATGCCTTCATCTTCATTTCAACCCAGCTAAACTGAAGGGCCATAGCTTTAAATCATGAGTTGAAGAATTGAACACTTTGGGTTCCCTCAGTTGCTTATCCTAAATATAGCACTTAGCATGGGTAATTTAGCAAGATTTTTTGAAATGGGATTTTGATTTCAGAAAAATCCAAGAAAGTCCACAGACGCGTTTTCTGTTTAACTCGTGAAGGAGGTAGAGATGGCAAGAATTGGAAATTTGAGAGAATGCAAAAGAGTGCGTTGAGAGGAAGGACAAGAGCCGTTTCTCTCCACTCTTTGTTGTTTGTAACAGTTGGGTGCTTTGTCGTTTCGAAGGCACTGGCGTGAAGGCATATCATGTTTGGGATGAATACACTTTGGTCCTCAAAAGTTATAATGGAATTTCTTTACCTTTATTTTGTTCCAAATAAGCCCGTGTTTGGCAAGATATACTGTTTATAATCGATGAAACACTTTTTATCCATATATTTCACGGAATTTATAAGTATTACGCTATTATTCAGCACTTATTTCTATTATTAATAATTTAAACGGAATATAAACAACTCCCAAACGTCACTAAAGTTTTCTAAAGATTCTAATTTGATCACTCTGTCAATAAAATTATGAAATCTTATGTGATTAAACTATGGATGTCAATAAAGATGGGTCAACTCGAATCGACTAGCATATGACCAACCCAATTCGGCATATTACAAATTTCAACCTACTTATTTAAAAATATAGTTTGTGCTAGGCTCAGACATTCTTCCAAATTTGCGAAATAGACAAGTTCATGAAACCATCAATATTGTACATACCACCATTTTTTTTTTTAGAATTTAATTTGATTTAAATTAAGTCAGTTATAATTGAAAAAAAAAAATAAATATCTTGTGAGCGAAGGGATATTGACAACTCTCTTAATTTACTTGTAGCTTTTAATTTATTTAATAATCAAGTCAACTAAGTTGATTTTTTGGTCGTTGGGCTAGACAATAAATCCCAACACGACACTTTCATTATGGTGTACCAATTTGCGAGCAAATTGAACCGGGTCAGACTAGTTTCGATCCAATTTTTTAACGAGGTGAGTCATCTTAGACGACTTGATCCATTTTGACATCAACGGATAAAACCCCTAAAGTTTCTTTTCCTTACATAAATATCACACACTAAAATTTGATTTTAATGAAATCGAATTATTAGGGGTATGTCATTTCATATTTAACACCATTAAAGTTTGCTTCACAAGATAACTAACATCTCATTAGTACATAATGACTTTATATACTAGGATTTCACGTTAATTTAACTAACATTGATTGAATTGAAATCGTTAGAGCAAGGTTTCACCATGTTATTGACCTAGATTCGAAATTTCAATAAAAATTTAAAACCATTAGAAAATTTTGGTGAATAAATTGAAAAAAAAAAAGGTTGAAGGACTAATTTGGAAATTTTCTATAACTTTAGACCAAATGTGTATTTAACCCTATCCTGAAATAGTTGGACAATCCTGTTCCTTCACATGGAAATGAATTTTATTTAATAATTATAGCAGAATGATTACTCAAGAGGAATATTTTACAACGTCACAACTCTCATTCACATGGCCATCTTACGTGAAATTTTATATTTTCAGTCACCTTGAATTATTAGAACTATATCTTAAAAGTCTAACCTTTATTAATTTTCAAAGTAAATGACGAGCAAAAAAATTTACAAATAAATCATGAGTATCTGAGCTTAATATAGAGGATAAACCTTTATGTACATGAGGGTGTCCACACTCCTTACATGGGCGAGTAACATTCCATGTGAGGGGTGCAGACACCTTTATGTACTCAAATTATGTACACCAAAAATAACCTTAATATAAAACTAAAGTTGAGCATAAGTATATGCGTACGGGCTTGGTTCCTCCAAACTTCCGTACAACCTAATTTGCATTTGATAGAAATTTTTCGCACTCAAAAGCAAATAACACATATCATGAATTGAAAAACCTATAGAAAATGTTTCAAACTCGTAAAGAGAGCTTTAGTCACATACAAGATCAAGAAGTCCTATAGGTTATTGCTATGCCCACCATGACCACGGATCCTAAGTATCTATTGATCAACAAATGATCTTGTTAGAATTCATAGAATCACCTAGTCAATGTCAAGACTTAACGATTCAGAGAACTAAGCTATTTGACAAGATAGAGTCGCTTCCGAGAACAAGCTTTCAACAATTTTTAACTAGGTTGCATTGAAACCTTTTAGAATGCTAGCGTTTTCGTTTCAAACACATTTTAAAATTATTTCGAAAACTCAAAAATTGTATATTTCGTATTTTCTTATTTTTAATATAGTTGGAAACTTTACCCGTTGTGTAAGAAAACTTTGTATAAAAATATTCAAAAACTTTAATATGGATTTAACTTCATTGTGAGATTTTGTAAATACAAGTAATTGTAAAAATTAAGAGCTAGTGTGGAAGTGATTTCTTTTTTCTTTCTCTTTTTTGTTTTTGAGAATGTATTATTAAAAAGTAGGAAATTGTGGAAAAAAAAAAAATAGAATAAATTGTTTAAAAGTGATTTTCAAAAAATTACTTCCAAGCACTAACTTAATTGACTTCAGTTCTTTTGTGTCTTCAACAGCTATATCAAATTCCTGTTGCAACAATCACTTGAAGAATGTATCTTCACTCCCAAACTTTAAATTCCAAGTTCATGTTCCAATCTCTTGAAAATTTCATATTTTCACTTTCTAGTTTTTAATTAAATTAGAATAATAGGGAGTTTTTATTGTTTAATTAATATTAAATATTAAATATTTTTTAAGTTGAACATTAATAAATTCATATTTTCACTTTTGGGTTTTTGGGGTTAGCTCACTCTTGCGGGACTGCAACCCTTTTGTCCTGATCATAGTAGGACATGTGCCCGCATTGAATGTTGAACTGCTCGTTGAAAATAAAAGTACGTCAAAAACATACGAAGTTTTCCCATATTTCCATGCCATGAAACTTAGATTCACAAAATAGTGTCAAATATTTACCTCGGCGTATAGGTTTGGGAGCTTATAAGTACACAAGCCCACTAATTTTTATAGTTGACAATAAACAAATAGTGAATTTGATATAATAATTGTAAGTCCTAATTTTTCTGCTTCTTAAAAAATACTTTTTTAGATAGTATTATTCTTTAAATATGACCATCCAGGTTGAAAGAAAGAATTAATTAACCATCCCAAGTCCCATCTTAACAGTACTACAGATTGATATGTTGTTTAATGATTCCTGGTGAATTCTAGGAAATACACGTTAATGAAGAATTGTTTTACGAATTATCATGTCATAACAGTACAGATTTTAGAATTTCATTAAAGGAAGATTCTATCTTTTGATCTGATCTTAAACAAACTTTAAATGAATCAAATCAAGACTACCAAGTCAGATGGGAGCCACTAAAAAATGCATTTGCAAACCAAAAGAAAAGGATAGTATCAAGGGGACAGACTTGGTTATTCCCTATAAGTTACAAGTTGTTATTATTTTTCTCTCTTTTCTTTCCCTCGAGTACTCATCGAGCATCTTCTTCCATTTTTCTTTGTCATTCTGTGTTTTTATTGATAAATTACTTTATCTATATTAAATATTTTTTATTGTTCACGTAACACGGGATTTTCTCCTGAAAATGTTATCGAATTTACAGTATTTCATATTTTAATTTGAAAATAATTAGAGTACAATTGAATACACGATATTTTTCTTTAAGACAATTTTGCTTCATTTAGGGTGTGCTTGATTGTAAAATTTTTCATGTAAAATGACATTTTTCCACCAAAATACCAACCATTGGAGTGTTTGATTGTAAATTTTTTACACGAAAAATATTTTCCAGCCTTTGAAAATATATTTAGCTTTCCTTGTTTTTGACGAAAACATTTTCGTTAGGGAAGTAAATTTTTGTTTTCCTCAAAATAAGAAAAAATAGATATTAATTACGAATACTTACGGGAATTCTCTATAATTTGTTTTAAATGTGATCATTCATTCATCAGTCATCACCTTTTGTAGAGAGAGCAATTTTTTAAATAAAAGGTAAGAGTTATTATTTCATAAAGGATACATGTAATAATTGTCTTCTAACATCAAAATTACATAATCACTAATCAAGTAAATTTGAATATCTCCTTTTCAAAAACAACTTTTTCATTCGAATCTTTCGTTTTCTAACAATAGTGGGTTTGCTATTTTTCCTCTTGGTGGTCCGTTGGAGCGTCATGTCATGTTGGGTAGCCAAGATGGGAGAAGAGCACTATCTTATAATATTATATTTGATTTGGTTGGAAGGAAAGGTGGGTGATAAAGTTAAGGTACTCGAATCTTATCAAAGGACCACATTGTCATGTTAGTAAGACCTCGTGACTTCTTTCTGTTATTTAGTTCAAACTCTAAGATTGATTGACACAACCTTTGTTGAAGAAGGAAAAGATTAGAAGGAATAAATTGTTTTCGTTCTTCAAAAATATAAAATTTGTTTTAAAGGATATATTGTTGAATTGCAGTAAATTTTGGATAAATAGTAAAAAAAAAAAAAAAATTATCGATCAAGATTCATTACAGCACATTGTCCTAAAGTGAAATTATCTATCATTAGTTATTGTGACCTCTTTGAATAATCACTCCGAAAATACAACGATCAAATCACTTTTGTAGCAATCACAAATGAATTCTAGAATCCTTAAGATTTACACCAGAAAATATCAAAAGCAATAATACTAAAATAAAGTATATAAGAATTACGAAAATGAAGAATGAATTTTTGGATGTTGTGTATTTTCAAAGACAAATTGCACTAACTTTTGCAAAATTGTAAAATGCAAAATAATAATAATAATAATAATAATAATAATTTATCGATCAAGACTCGTGATAACACAATGTTCTAAAGTGAAATTATATTTAGTTAACTGTTACAATATCTTTGAACAATCACTCCCAAGATACAACGATCAAATCACTTTTGCATATATATATTAGAATTAAATTTAAAAATGTGATTTTTTATGATTTAAATAAAACATATAACTCCTTTATCGTCTCTGTGTTTATATTAAATTTATAAACCAACACTAACCCCACTCCACCCCAAATTATTTCCCTCAAATCCGATCCCTCTGTACATCTCCTCTCTCTCGTCACTCACTTTTCTCTCACCCCCATCATGACCGCCACGACGACCAACACTAGCGAACACCACCACTACAATTTGAAGCGACAAAGCTAGACAAACAGGGTCAGGAACTGTGCTGCTCGAAACCCACCACCATTGCTGTTGTGCAACGACGATGAATGATGCTACACATGATGAAGATGCGGCTGTTCCATGACGTTGCTTTGCCAATGGAAGGGATGACGTTGCTTTGTCGGTGGTGCTAAGGGTTTAGGTATGTTTTTCAAAGATGAACGGGGTTGTTGAGACATTGTGTTTTGGGGGGGGGGGGGGATTGGGGGTTTTTTCATTTTCTCATTTGCTTGGGTGATTGAGTGGTTTCTTCATTTTCTCATTTGCTTAGGGTATAGGTGTGTTTTTTGTTGGTGATTATTAGATTGATGATGGCTGAGGCGATGGTGGTGGTAGTTTTGAATCTATGTTTTAGGTGGTTTTTCGATTGGTGGTGGAGGTGGTTTTTAAGGTGTTTTTTGGTTGATGATGGCTGAGGCGATGATGGTAGTGTTGGCGACGACGGCGACGACGGTGGAGTGGTGGTGGTTTGCAGTTATGATAGCAGTGTGGTATGAAAGTGTTTGTGACCAATTATTTGTCTGGCGACAACGGTGGTGGTGGTGATGGTTTTGGAGGCAGCAGTGAGATGGTAATCGCAATGTTGTGTTTTGGGGGGTGATTGAGTGGTTTCTTCATTTTCTCATTTGCTTAGGGTATAGGTGCGTTTTTTGTTGGTGATTATTAGATTGATGATGGCTGAGGCGATGGTGGTGGTAGTTTTGGATCTATGTTTTAGGTGGTTTTTCGATTGGTGGTGGAGGTGGTTTTTAAGGTGTTTTTTGGTTGATGATGGTAGTGTTGGCGATGACGGCGACGACGATGGAGTGGTGGTGGTTTGCAGTTATGATAGCAGTGTGGTATGAAAGTATTTGTGACCAATTATTTGTCTGGCGACAACGGTGGTGGTGGTGATGGTTTTGGAGGCAGCAGTGAGATGGTAATCGCAATGTTGATGGTGGTCACAAATTATTTGGTTGACTGTGATCATTAAATTGGTTAATCTATAACCAATAAATAATATGTGATCAATAAAAAATATAATTTGTGATCAAAAAATAATGTATGACCTAAAAAATTATTAATCTATGACCGATAGTTTAATAATGTGTGACTGTATAATAAGTTATGACTTATAATATTTATAATTTGTGACCAGTAAATAAATCGTGACTTAAAAAAAATTTATTTGTGGCCGATGAACAAATTGTGACCAATAAAATTTTTAAATTGTGATCGTAAAATAATTTGTGACATAAAATTCTGATTTGTGACAAAAAAAATAATAAGTAATTAATTAAATCATTAATTTATAATCAAGTTGTATAGATCTGTGACATAAATATATTTAATTAATAAAATAATTAATTAATTAATTAAATCATAAATAAATTTAAATAAAAATATGATATTAAGTATTACCCATTTCAAAACTAAGAAAAGAAGTTTAAAATTTCAAAAATCAGAAATTAATTAAATTTTTTTATGAAATAATTAATTAAAAATATATTTTGTTAATTAATTATATTAAAGTCACAATTCTTTAAAATTTGGTTACAATTATTTATCGGTCACAAATCAAATTTATATGTCACAAAATCAAAAAGGGTAATTAGCACAAAACGTCCTTAAAGGTCCAAATCAAGGCGAGGTGGCTGCCTCGTTACCCGATTAAGGCGGTGCAGGGCGGGGCCTTTACCCGTTTATGTATCCTTTTTTTAAAAAAATTTTTGTAATTAATTTTATTGCTCTTATTCATTAAAGTGAGACAGTAATATACTTATTAAATTTTTTAATTAATTTATTTATTTTTAAATGTTAAATTATTCAAATATATTTGATAAATTAAGATTTTTATTATTTATCATATTACTTAAATAATTTCAGTTGCCATATTCTATTAAAATTAATGAAATTTCGTGAAAATTTTCATTTAAAATATTAAATTCTTAAAAAATTAAAAAAAAAATTAACGGGGCAAGAGGTTGTTACCCTTATCCACCTCAAGGTAGAATTCCCTACCCTGAACCCACCCCGAATATTCGATTTGATTTTGCGGATATCGAGTTTGGTGGATATTTTGGTCATCCCTACCCAAAAATTTTCCATAAGCTAGTTGGGTTGAATTTGATCCACTATTTTAAGCATTTAGGTTGTCCATTTTGACACTACTATTTTAAAGGTTTGTAATGGAAAATTAGTGCATGATGGATTGGCGGACTTTTGGAGTAGAATTTTATAGTATTTGGTTGTTAAGCACTACGTATGGTTAAAAGTAATCAAACTTTTTGCTCGTGGTCCAGAATAAGAAGATGCTTTTTTATCTTATAATATTGATTGAATGATAGAGACTGACTGACTGTACAAATTGCTTTTATAATAATTGATTAGTGATTCTTCCACTCATTTAAAGGCAGACAGCTAATCCACGACAAAATCACCCTTCTCTTAAAGCATCACGAACCCAACACTAAGAAACTACATCATGTAACGTCATTTTCCAGACGGTTATAGAACATTACTTGTCATCTAACTTTTAAATAGAATTGATAAATGGATCGGTCGAGCTGTCTTGTTACAAGCCCGAAATTGTCTTGACGGGGTCTTTGGCTCGTCTACAATTTCACCGGCATGTCTTTGCCCAAGACCCCTAAGACTGGCTCAAGCCGAACTGGGACGATTTTTAGGCTTTCATTTTAAAATTCTCAAACTCAAAATTTTACGTGACAGAACTGAAAAATTAAAAATTGCTATAAAAATCTGCAAATTCATAGTAGAATTTGACTTCTTCCACATTATTGTGAAGAAATTTTGCACTATACCATGTTATTGTAACTTTTGAAGGTGTAAGTTTACATATTTGGGTGTTAATTTGCTCAACTATTTAAAATTCATTCTGTAATGGTCACTGGATTCTGATGTTTCCAGGCAACATATTCATTTTTATTCTCTTTCCCTTTTTGTAGATTTTTACTTTTTCAAAATATAAAATTATCAGAATGTAATATATTATCTGAATTATGTTTTGAATTATTCAGTATGAGGCTTATAAAGCCAGTTGACTTTCATATCTTCATGAATCCGCATTAGAGAAAATCCCATCTTTTTTGGGCGAGGAATTGCGTATATTGAGTACCAGGCTATCGGCAGCCAGTTAGTTCTTTACGATTGAGGTAAGCTCATCATCCTGCTCAGATCATGCTCTTCATTGAGTTGGCTTTTCCGGAGGGACTTTTTTTTACTTAAATGATAAGTATCAAAGTGGTAGGAACTAGAATGAATAGTGCAATCGCAATAAATGCAAGAATATTTACTTCCATAATCTCATCTCAAAAATCCTAGGAACAATAGGCAAATCAAAATGATCTCTAATAATATATGCTAAAGTAAATACTTGGGATTTTTTTTCTTTTTTTTTTTTTAAATTGTTCTGAATTATTCGATAGATTATTGTTTTTGAGGTTGAACACAGAAGAACTTGCAATTTTTTGAACTTATTTTGAGATTCTTTGACTAAAAATTTTAATTGTTAGCTTATTTTTAAGATTCTACTTTATTGCACTATTTGTTCTGCATTAAAAAAGAGATTTTCTTTTAATTGAAAAGCCACTCAATATGTAATTCTTCTCAATATTGGGCATGTTGACGTTGAATCGACCTTTATCAAATTCCGATCGATCCATTTGGTCTTGTTTGGTATAAATTTTTATTGGGATAATTTGACAAATATACTATACTAAAACCAAAATGATCTCTAATTACGGCTTAATTCTAGATTTGTTGGAAAATACTGTCTTATTATATATAAATTGATACTTAGTTTTATTAATGGGAAATTAAAAAAGAATAGGAAAAATTTTAAGACAAAAGGAAACATGTATAATTAGAGTTACCAACTGATCGAGATACAAACTTTTACAGTAAGTAAATTTATCTAAGTATTTTGATAGGTTTGAATATTATATTTAGAAAATCAAACTAGATCAATCGGTTCAACCGAGAACGCCAGGAATCAAATTGAAATTTGATCCGATCACATGGGTAAAATTGGATGAGAAAAAATCAGTGTATAACAAATCGATTCAATTGAAATATCGATGAACCGATTACGATTTTCATGGTTCGTTTTGAAAGGAAAAATTTAGAGAGATTAGAGAAGACCCACAACAACAAGATTTTAATGATCTTCTATGTTTTGATCTGAAAGATTAGTAAAGTGTTCAAATAATAGGGTTTGCATATGGGTTAAGTATCTATAACAAGTTATAGATGAGTTTTGGGTCTTTTGGCTTATTTAATTTCCACTTATGCAGTTATGCTCATTTGTTGAATTTTTTAGTAAATATATTTATGGGAACAATACGATTAAATATATCAAGGACACAATATTATACAGTTTATGGTTAAAATTACATACTAGTCACAACCACAGAATGTCACAATTACAAATCACAAATTTTATAGATCACAACTTAATTATCAATTACAAATTATCAAATTAATTAGACACACATCATTTTTTAGTCACAAATCACAATTTTATATATCATAATTTACTTATTGATTGAAAATTATTAAATTAATAGGTCACACATTATTTCTCGATCACAAATCATAAATTTTATAGGTCACAACTTATTATATTGGATTTTTACTATTTCTCTCCTTATAAATAATTCATAAATTGGCTACACAGAGGCTAAAATGGGCATTGATTATAAATCATAATGATCTCCTTTTGCATAAAATAATTGATAATATTACAATCTTATTCTTACATTCGTAACGTAATATAATATTATCAAATATTTTTTAAAGATAATATATTCTTTACGGAAAGATAACATTTAAAAAAATTAAATGATTAAAAATGCTTTTATTTTTGTAATATCTAGAAAAAAGAAATTAATTAATTATTGTTGAATTCAGTATTTTAGTTATAAATAATTTGAAAAGCTAAAAGCAAAATAAGAAAACTACTATTTTGCTGCTTCTCAAATCTGCTGTTAGATTATACATATTCTTTTATAATAAATTTTCTTAAGTTGACCAAATATCTAAAACAAATTCTGATTATTTGATAATAAAAAATTGGGATCTAAATAAATTTGCTAAGTATGAAATTAAATAACTTTTATCTTCTAAGAGGGTAATTATATTTTTGTCCAATTTTAATTTGTCGTCAGATCCAATTGTCAAGTGCTAAACTAATCTGCTAGTGGTAAAAATTTGTTTATGTCAATTAAATGCACAATAGGCCACTAACCTAGAAACACGCAAGTATGCCTAGTAGCAAAAAATAAAAAATAATTTTAAAAATAATTTTAAAAATAATAAAAAAATGTTATAACCATAACGTGTCCCCTCAACATAGCACACATCAGCCACATCAAAACAAAGAGGAAGATGCTTAAATAATGTTATCTGTAAGTTCGCAATTCAATAATATAAACATCGAGGACTATTTGTTGAATTGAGAAATCTATCATTTAAACTCAAACCCTTTAGGGGAAGTCTAAGAGTGTGAAGACACCTGTCCTCCAGGGGACAACTCAACTGGTGGATCAATCAATATTATCTTGCTTTCAGCGGCAGAGTGGAGAGTTTGATTCCTGGTGAGAACCTGCGGCCAAATATTTGGTATGGAGCAATCACTGTGGAGAGTCTATTGTGCGCAGAAGTGTACAGGCAATGGGGGAAACCTGTGATCCAATTGAGGCATAACCCGCGATTTACCCCTTCCAAAGTTCTAGGGACAAGGGTTTTGGAGGTCCAGAATTTAGTCTGGTATAAGTTTAGATACTTGGATATAAAAAAAAAAAAAAAAAAAAAAGTGTGTGAAGACACTTAAAACATAGAAGGTTTGCTACGAAAACTAGGTAAACTATTCCTCTTCACTGAGGCCAAAACCATTATTTAAACACAAGTGGGTAAATCTAAAAACCATTATATTTAAACCAATGACTAATACTTTAATACATAACAAAATTAACTACCATTCCACCACTAAAGGATAGCCATCTGTTATTTTCTAGAATCCACCCAAAATCGCCCAAAGAAATCTAGTAAATACTCCTATCCAAGAGGAGAAAATTATGCAAATTCAAATATCCTCCTTCCAAATAGCCATATATGCATTGTTAAGTTAACATATTCAGAAATAACATTTTAAAGATTAAGAGCATTTCCTAGAAAAACTCTACTTTTAAAAAACATATTTTGGAATTTAATTAGTGTAGATAAATTTGAAGAGTAAAAATTTTAAAATACTTCAATAGGCTATTTATCTTTAACACTTAATTTAACTACTTTTAATATGTATTTATTATTTTTTCATATTTTTATTTTCACTAGCTTTCCTCAAAAGATAAAAAAATAAAAAAACAAAAAAATAAAAACTAGGAAAATGGGTTTCCAATTCATAACAATAACCTGAATGGCCATCTCATCACATAAAAAAGTTGGTGAGGAATTAACTTTCCAGGTGTTCCAGTTAAAGGGAAAACTTTTCAGCATTTCTAAGTTACTCCAACACTGCTTCACAACTACAATCCCCATGTGATCCCTTTTAAAACACACTAGGATTCACCTTTTTTCTCTCTTAGTACAAATTTTGATAATTGTACTATTCGAACAAGTTGGTCAGACACCTGCCAAGTTGCTTCTATATGACTTTGAGGACGATCATAGGTGCTACGTCAGTTATGAAGTAATTTTCACTTTGTTATGCTTAGCTAAGCTTACAGAGCGTACTTATCAGTATTTTCTTAATGAAACCACCACAAGGGTGATTTACTGGAAATATATAAAAATTTAATCGATGAAAAAATGAAATAAGTTACTCACTTTGTCAATAAGATAACAGTAAATTTTTTACAAAATGTAAGAAAAAGTTATCCAAATGTGCTATAAGAATTATTCCATGTAGTATCCCACTCGAGTCGAGAACAACTTGTGATCCTGAACAACTCCTATGACACAAGAATATCCATTTTATTCATTTCTCTAGATCTTGTGCGCCTAGAATTAATTTAACCCACAAATTTTGTACAATGATACACCGTCGTTCAAAAGAATAATGATATTCACCATTAATTATGGCAAATTGTCATCAAGAATGTTGACAATCACAATTAGTGATGAATAGAATTAGTCCATTCAATATTCAGATTATGAGATGACAAGTAAGTGAAAGACGATTCATAGATATGGCTTTGTAATCTTGGGCATTTGACCTACCAAATTACATCAATTTAGCATGAGATTCTTGTCATTAGATTGTTCAAATTTCCAAATTGCATGAACAAGATTTCGTTCCATACATTTTGTGGTCTATAATTAGTAGTATACAAGGACTTGTTCCATCACTTTTTCTCCAAAAACCCAAGATATGGCATCCAAATCCTTTCTTTTGGTTTCTCTTGCCTTTATACTCCTATGTGGTTGCCAAGCTGAGTTAGTTAATGACATTTGCTCCGCCACTAGTAATCCATATCTATGTAATCAGGTTTTGAGGTCGGATCCTAGTTCCCAAAGGGCAAAAAATCCTCGTGATTTAGGTCCAATAGCGCTCGATAAAGCCATTGAGGGGACCAAAGCAGCCCTACAAATGGTTATATCAGTTGGCAAGGGACCAGCAGCCAGTACATGTATACAAGTCATTGAATTGGCACTCGATATCCTCAAAGATTGCCGGCCAGGCCTCTTCTTAAAGCTTTTGACAAATTTACCATACGGAATTTACAAACCTATACCTTGGGTGCTTTAACTGATGTTGGCATCTATGATGATAGCTATAGAAATGTTGGTAAAGAACCTCCACAGATCAATCAAGCCAGTCAAACAGCACAGGGGCTAATAGATATTCTATTAGTCATTGCAAAACATTTTTAGGTCTAATGATATCTGTTTTGAACTACTTGTTTGTGTCAAATAAAAAAGGCAATATTGGTACTCAAATTTTTAGATTATCTGTATATAGGGATTTCAAAAAAGCTCGGGCGGCCCGTTGCTTGGCTCGGGAAAAGCCCGATCCGGCCCTGCTCGTGGCTCGGACCAACCGAGCCAAAGCTCGGGCCGAGCCCCAAAAAGTGGCAATGACCCGAGCCCGGGCTGGCCCGTTTAATTTAAAACAAAAAATAAAAAAAATAAAAAATAGGCTGCCGACAGCTTTATAGCTGCCTGTTGGCAGCAGTTAACCTGCTGCCAACAGGCAACAGATTTGCTGCCAGTTCGGTAGCAGTCTAGCTGCCAACAGGCAGCTTTATAATTAAAGCTGCCTGTTGGGCAGTAATTAGGAGAAAAAAAAAAAAGATATCAAAACACGAGTCGGCTCGGCTCGGTAATGCCCGAGCCAAAAGCTCGGGTCGAGCTTTATTTTTTTTGAGTCGAGCCGGCTCGGGCCCAAAAAAGTCCGTATTGAAAAAGCTCGAGCTGAGCACGAGCCGAAAGTTTCGGCTCGTGAGCCGGCTCGGCTCGGCTCATTTACACCCCTATCTGTATAGCAGAAACCAGCAACCTTTAAGAATTTGATATCGAGTTAGTAATCAATAATGCGTGTTTAGCATAGTATTATAATATACAATCATGAAAAACATTTTGACAATAATGATCTTGCAAATACAATAAAATTTCAGGCTTAGGTAATTATATTCAGTACAGAACTTTTATAACTGCACCACATTTTAATTACAATGAAGGTTCCCAACTATTGCAAATTATACACTTATGTCTCCAACTTTATTTCTTCTCATTCTTATCATCTACATTATATCAAAGAGTTATTTGGGAGGTTGTGTAAATCAATTAGGAGTATTTGGGTTGAGGATGGAACAAGGAGAAAAAGTAGCTGGAATAATGCTAGTTAGCTGTCCCTTCAATGCTCGAGCGCCACCTTAGAAAAATCAACAAAACCTCTACCGCTAGCTAGCTGCTCAAATGGCAGTGTTATCTAAGGAAAATCTGTTTCGCCATTTATACCCCGTTTGAGCCGCATTCTTTGAAAAAAATATATTTTTAAATAACGATTTGACATCATTTCAATCACACATTCTTCAATAATATAATATTACATGCAAATCCAAATTTTTTCCTTATTTTTAACCACACATTCTCCATCAATCTACTATTCCAAAATACATTCTTTTAAAATAATATGGCTCAAACACACTCTTAAACAACTTTTTGAGTTCTAAACAACCCCAAACACATTTTACAATATATCCTCAAGTTATATTCCGTCCACAATGGTGGTTGATTATTATATTCTTCCTAAAAAACATATTTTGAAGATCCCATATCAATTCCTAATATTAAGATCAATCAACCACACTTTGAAAAACATCAATGCAAATTCTCAAAATACCAAATCACCCACTTCTGTATAATCTGTCAGAGTTCTGAAGATTGAGGAATGAAATTGAAATTTCGATAGAACGAGAACGAGGGGTTCTCGATGATCCACAGGAATAGACGATTCCAAAATGTCGAGAGCTAGTGTAGGAGCACGCAATCCAGGAGGACCTTGGCAATTATAGGAAGTGGGTAAGAGAGTACTAGGAGTTAGTCGAGTTTTAGACCATACTGTAAATCAAATTTCTATAGTGAGTTTTACTGGTTTGACCTGGAGTTTTTAATGCCATTCAAATTTGCATAAAAATCGTCGAATGATTCATCATCCTTCATTCTAATTTCTTCAAACCTAGTATTTAATAATTGCAGTTTGAAGTTATTAACAATCTTGGTTCCCTTAAGTGTGGTCTCTAAGACCCACTTTGGCAGTTTCATGCATAGACATTCTCCTAAACTCTTCGGGGGAACATAACCATAAATATGGCATGAAATCCTTTACGATTCTAATTACATTTATGTAAATCAGTTTTAAATCAACTGGCAACCTTAGTGGTGTAACTACACTTGTAACAATTGTAGCTGGGGCAATCCATCCCTTTTCTACAAAAATCCAAATTTTCCCGTCATTGATTTTCAGAAAGCTCTCATTCTTACTTTTTAGTAAGCATAATTGCTTCCATCAAAATATGGAGGAACGTCTAGCAACTGACTCATCTGGATAAAGTGGGTCTAGGATAGAAGTTAAGCTCTAATACCAATTGAAATAACAAAGTTTGACCCAACTAATATCTAAAGGAGAGGCGAATACGTTATTAATGCTGAATTTAAATTTCCCAATTCTTATAAGCAACAAGTCTCAAATGATAATTAATTTAGAAGAATTCAAATGCAAGTCTATCATATGTTGAATTGTCATACTTTATAATTTACATAAAGTAAATAAATCAATAATTGATTAGGGAGAAAATACCTTTGCAAAAGAGTTAACTTTAACTTCAAACTAGCCCCCATTTGGTTCTGATTTTTCAAGCTTAAAAATCAATTTTTTGATCGTTATTTAACATGATTAGCCATCATTTTTAATTTCTTCACTCATATATGGGATTTACTTTTCTCTTTAACAGTCAAAAAAATGATTCTAAGAATCAGTACCAAACATGCCCCTAGTGAGAATTCTTGAAAATAAGATTGTTGGAAAAGTTCTTAAATCCTTACTTGGGAAGTTTAGACCTAAAATCATAGCTATTGAAGAGAGCAAAGACTTAGATATAGTTAAGATAAAGGAAATTGTTGGATCACTCTATACCTGCGAACTCATTATATCTCAGTCTAAAAAGAACAACTCTATAGCCCTTAACACTGTTAGGAAAGAAGAATATGACTTTACTGATGCTGAAATCCTTAATGGTAAGGAGATAACTTATTTCATTATGAAATTTCAAAAAATCTTTATGAATAAGAAGAAACCTCAAGAGAGATATAGATGTTCCTCTAGTGAGTTCAAAAAAGGTGATCATGAGAAGACCACTACTAAGATGTTTAGAAAGATATCTTAGTTTGTTAGATGTTATAAGTGTCAAGGTTTTGACCACTTTAGGAATGAATGCCCTAACAATAAGAAAACCATGGCTATAGCTACGAATGCTACTTTCACTGATGCTCAATTCGGACAACCAAAGTTAGAAGTCCAATTCTAAGGGTCAAAACCATGTGGCTTTTACTTTTAAGGTTAAGACTAAATCTAATAAGTAGAGTGAGAATGTTGAGAACGTAGAACATAGTGAGCGCTCTTAGGAAGATTCTAAAGAGAAGAAGGATATTTGTGAGGCTTATGAACGATTGTTCCATTAGAGTCTTAAGATCAATAGAGTTGTTCTTAAGAATATGAATGATTGCTCCATTAGAGTCTTAAGATCAGTAGAGTTGTTCTTAAGAATATTAATGAACTTAAGCTAGATAGAGAAAGACATATATTTGACCTTTAGGAGTCTACCAAATGCCTTAGTAAGTTAAATGTGGTGAATATATCCTTGGAGACTAAGGTTACGACCTTTACGAATGATCTTGAGAAGTCTATTAAAAGCCTTGGTGAGTTAAGATTATTAAATAAAGACTTAGACGCTAAGGTTAAAACCTTAACAAATAACTTTGAGAAATTCAATATTCAAGAGAAAGGCTATCTTATGACAAAGGCCTATTAGGCATCATATGACCAACCGGCCCAAAAATCAATATCATCAACTACGTAGATTTGGATGTCGGTTTATCCCTATGTGTCACAATTTTGGTGAGTTAGGTCACATAAGCCTTATGTACATAAAATTTTGAATAGGAATAGAAGTAAGAATATATCTAGTCGGTTTGACTTCCTTACTAATCAGGTTAGTCACTTGAAAAAGATGTTGACGTAGTTGACTAGGATTTATTCTTCTTCAAAGAAAGTCTGGATTCAAAAGAGTGATCTGAAAGATTATGAAGCTGATCCCAATGCTCATGAAGGTAAGAGCATTTGTGCACCTCGATGAGTAGGTATTTTGGTGCATGCATGTGTTTATTTATTGTGTTTATTCAATCTTGCATGCATCTCATTCACTATATTTTCTTTTTGGTTTTTTTTTTTTTTTTTTTTAAAATAAATAATGATTTTTTTTTTTTTGAAAAATACATAATGAGAGATGGAGAACTTTTGGAACTACAACATATTATTTTATTTACCTGAACATGCTATTTGTGACCAAGTATGAGTACAATTGATTACATGTGGCGTAATTTTCATTGTATTGTTTAGGTTTTATATGGAGTACTTAGTATATGTTTATTCATTACCATCAGCACTACACACTATGATCTTAGAAGTGAGTCTTGACTGTGTCTATGAAACTTGGGATGGCAGTCATTTGTTGTATGATGTGACCTTGAATATGATTTGACCTTTAACTAATTGACATAAGCTTTTGTATATTCCATAAAAAGAAAAAAAAAGTGATTCATATTATACTCTTCTTCGAAGCCTATTTGATTTGAGCAATTAAGTTTGTGAAGTTTCTCAAAACATGATGCCTTATGGTCATCTGACTTGGAGTTATCGACCCAAAACTCATTACAGAGATCATTTTAGTCACGTAATAGAGTCTTATCTGCACATAAGATGTGAAAAAATTACATATGCTTAAATTCAGAGGAAGAAAAAAAATCTATGCATGAAAAATAAGCTTTATTGTTTAAAAGTCCTATTTGTTATGCGTTTGGCTTTCATTATTAAAGGAATAAATTTATTCGTCAGTGATTTTTTAACATGTCATATTTCATAAATTTAAGATTTTGAGTCTTACTTATAAGGAATCAGTGGCACGTTGCACATATGAATTACTTATACAATTTTCTCTATTTAAACTTTAATTGACTGTGTAGGAAAGTTTAATGTTCATTGATTATACTTGTACTTGTTATGAATTCCATTTTTTAGTTATCATATATATTGTGTTGTGTGCCATGAAGATATATTTAATACATTCATTGAAAAAATGCAAAAATTGAATTTTTAGCCCCAAAAAAAAATGCTATTTTGACTAATGAGAAGGAGGTTGATAACTTGATATGTTTCTATCTGTCATTTGTAACAAAAAGGGAAAGAAATAGTATTTTTGAGAGGGGGTGTTAATTCGGTATTTCATATCTCATATCATTATTTCATATCATTTTGGATGTATGTTGATGCTTCACATATTTGCTTAGTTATTTTGAGTTTTGATGTTTTGTGGTTAATATTATTGTTGGTGTTTTGATTAACAATGATATTGTATCTTAATCTAGTTAGTATGATTATGGTATTATGTCTCAATTGCTACAGATTCTTAACTGTTTTACGCACTTTTACACTTGGTATATGGGTTCCTAATTTTAGGAATGGGGCTAACAAGGAAAACAAATTACAATCGCATTACTGTGACTATGGGTAGTTAGTTTATGTTTTAATTTTACTTGTAATACTTAGTTTTGCCACAGAATACCAAATGAGATATTTGTTAGATTTTATTCTAGCTATTTTTCCAACAAAATTAAAGTTATAAAAGTCAAAGAGTTATTTGAAAGGTTGTATAAGTTGATTAGAAGTCTTTGGGTTCGTATATGGAACAACGAGCAAAAATAGTCGAAATAATGTTAGTTTCGATGCTCAAGGGCTTCCTTGGAGAAATCATCGAAACATCCACCGCTAGCTTGCTGTTTGCCTACAGCTCGAGCGGCGCACTTGCCAAATATTTGGCCCTCAATCAATAGTGTTGTTCGAGAAAAATCCATTTCGCGACTTAAATAGCTTTTTGAGTTCTAAACAACCCCAAACGCCTTCTACTATATATATATATATATATATATATATATATATATATATATATATTCCATCCATATTGGTGGTTGATTATTATATTCTTCATATAAAACATATTTTAGAGATCTTACATCAATTCCTAACATTGAGTTCAATCAACCATACTTTGGAAAACATCTATCCAAATTCTCAAAACACCGAATCACCTACTTTTGTATATTCTGTCAAAGTTTTGAAGATTGAGGAAGGAAACTGGTGTTCTGGTAGGACAAGAACGAGGAATTTTTGATGATCCACATAAGATAGACGATTCCAAAAGGCCAAGAGCTCGTGTATGAGCATGTAGTCCAAGAGGGCCTTGGTAATTACATAAAGTAGGTCAAAGAGTGCTAGGAGTTAGTCGAGTCTGGACTGTATTGTAAATTAATTTTTCTATGGTGGATTTTACTGGCTTAGACATGGAGTTTTTTGATCCTTTGCGAAGGGAGTTTCTTCGTGATCAATTATTGGTGTTATTTATTTTATACAAATTATAAACTATGACAATTTAACATATAATAGACTTGTGTGTGAATTCATCTAAATTAATTATTATTTGTGACTTTTGCCTTATAATAATTGATAAATTTAAATTTCACATTAATCAACTATTCACACTCCTTTAGTTGTTAGTTGGGTCAAACTTTGTTATTTCACATCTGATTAGTCATAAGATCAAACTCTATTATTCATTTTTTCCCTTTTGATTAGGTATTGAGCATTCCGCAAATATATGAATTAGAACCTTATTTTTGGATGACAAATACAAAAACCAAGGTATAGTTGTAAGTAGGGTTGTAAATGAACCGAATATAAATCAAATCTGTCCAAATTCAACCCGATCCATTAAGAATAATTATCTGATCGGATATGATAATCCAGCGGATATTTAATTTTTAAATCCCTATCCAATTTGCTATATTATTGTATATCCAATCTGATAACCCAGTCCAAATTTGAAAAATTTAGAAAGATAAAAATTATATATTAATCAACTTTTAAGCCCTAAAATTAAAAGGTCCAAATAGCTTTTTACCAAATTCTTGGCAACCTATTTATAGATTGCAAATTTTATGATATTCTAGTGAGTATTCGATGAGAGAAGTGAAAAGTTGAAAATAATAAAAGCAACTCCAACTGTTAACCCCTTTGATTGTTAAATTTATAAAATAAATTAATTATTATTTTTATCTTATTTTAATTAATAAAAATTAAATCTCTTCAAATATTTCAATTAACTATATTATACTATTATATAATATTATTTATTATTTGAAAATTATGTGTAAAGTATAATACAAGTTTCAAAATGGAAAAAAATTATGTTTAATAATATATATATATATATATATGTCGAATTGACCTATATCCGTATTTGTTTCATTTAGTTAATAAATTATCGAATTCAAATCTTAATCGGAGTTATCGGACTGAGACCATAAATTCATCTCCCATTAAATTCATCGAATTTGGGTCCGATTCGAATCAAAATCCAATCCACTGACAGCCCTAATTGTAAGCTTAACCATTTCTTGATTGTTGTAGCCATTCCGTTCTTTTGGATGGTAGGTGAGTGATGAGTATTCAAAACATAAATGTTATATTTTTAGCTTGATCTCCGTATTTCAATTATTCAACTATTTGAAATCATAAAGTGCTCTTGTGACTGGGGCTGTTATAAAATCATGATGTATATATGTTTGTACAAATTTTCAATGGAAATTGAAAGAATTTTTGAGTGCATCTACATTATTTAAGTACCTCTTCCCAATTTTATTCTTATTGGTTGAAATATTCAAATTCAAGCAATGGGAACTTTTCATAGATTTTGAAGGGAAAAAGAAAGAAACGTGTAGCCTAATAGGTGAGAGAGACTTCTCGACAAGGTCATAGTCTATTGAATGATCTAAACTTAGAAGCTCATTAATATATTTTTTGCTAAATAAGAAAGTCAAATCATACAAAAGTAAGTCCTATAATGTGTTTAAAATAGATAAATAAATGAACACAGACATAATTTTGGACATAAATACTTGGAGTGTTGGTTAAGATTGGATACGCACAACTTTTTATTAATCATATCACGTACAATTACCGAATATGCAAGCAAGTTCTTCAAAAGCCTAACTAGAGTAACCCTAGCTGCGCGGGAGGTATGACAAGCACCACTCCAAACCCATACTCAGGTAGCAAGACGATTTGAATTACCAACATTTAACACAGTGAATTATACAATCTCATGAAAATTATAGCAACCAATGTTATGGAAATTAGATAAAAAAAAATTGCAGTTTAGAATTGGAATTCTGGAAGGAAATTAGATTAGAAGTTAAGTATTGTGGACTCCAAAAAGCCTTCTAAGTAATATTGCAACTGAAATATGCAATGCTAAAGGCTTAAAAATGATATATTCAACTAAGACCATGCTAATAGTTGTTAGAAGTGTATAAAATTTAAAGAATAGTATGATAATTAAGGCCGAACATTGATTGCAATGCATTCAAAATACAGTTGAAGTTCGAAGTCTCCAAAATGCCACGTTTGAGTGCTCTTTTAGCTGATATGCAATTGCTAGACCCCACAAAGAAGTTCGTGTTTAGCCAGACATCAGCAAAGCACAAAATACATGTGAGAAGAATAAATATGTAGAAGGCTTGCTTACAAATCATGGGCCATACATAGGCTGGCTATATGCTATCAATAAGGTGTACATGGGCAAATGGATAAAACCTGATTCATAATGGAATTCGTTATAAGATAGCTAATAAGAGGTCGACACTTGTCATTCCTTCTAAAAGACCAAATTACCTCGACATTTAGAGGAAAGTCTATACGTACTATCTCAATTCAAATATCTCCATTTCAAATAGGCATTTCTCCTTTTGTTCTAGGTGAAACTCATATTTAGGTGAGAGAATTTATTGATTTTATTTGCATTTTATCTTCGATTGTAATTGTTTCATCAATAAAATCATTTAATCCAATTTTTACTATCAACAAGTTGGCACCATCTATGAGAAACTTGAACAAAGTGAACTACTAGTTTTATGCTCTATCTAAGAAATAAATGAAATGAGTAAGAAGAGAATAACCATCATCTACATCGCCGAGTAACAAAAACTTAGAAATAGCAATGTTTAGGCTATTATATAAGAAAATCTAGTTGCAGAAACATCTAAAAAATGGCCGAATATCTAAAAGCATTAATGGTGAAACGAACAAATCTATGTACAAAAATATGGAACATGGAAGATAGGAATGTAAAAAAGGTAAATTTACATATAATATACAGTCATTAACCTCTTCAATTACATCTACTGAACCTAGAATTGAAATTTCAAGTGCTGGAGATGAGGTAGTCGCGATCCGTGTAGTGATAGCAGGTGAGAATCTTCATAGTATACTCCTAGATAATGAAAGTACAAAAAAACGTTCTATACGAAGGGACATTGATCGGATACGAAGAAGTAATCCTTATATTTCTGCATTGACCCCTCACTGCTTCACAAAAGGAGGTAAAGTCCTTTGCGGACAAGCCACTCTATTAATGAAGATAGGCAAGGAGCCCTAGGCCTATCAAGGATAGATGAATTTCAACATCGTCAAGGGTAAATTCGTCTACGATGAATGGACAACTTGCTCTGAAGTAGATGAACATAATATTTTCTATCCAACATTCACATGTGAGATATTTCATCAATAAAGATGAAATGCTTTTAAAGTACAATCAAGGAATTCTACACAATAGCTATAAAAGCAATCAAAAAGGAGGTTAATAGTTCCTAGAAATATTGTTATTGTAGTTGAAATGGGTAACCTCGGGGACAAACTAGAATTTGATGACTCTATCAACCCTGCATATTTGCGTGCACACCATAAGCAATAGTGATCAAAGAGCTAGAAAACTTTTTCGTTAGCTCAGATGATGCAAGCAAACCTCTCAAAATCGGTAAAGAGTCGTGTGAACCTATGAAAGGTTTGTTAAGAAATATCCTAGCCCCAAACCTAGATGTGTTCGCTTGGAAACACGAGGACATGATAAAGATTGATCCCAAAGTTGTTTGTTATGCTTGAAGTTCGATCCAAAGATCCACCTTAAAATTCAAGGCACCAGTAAATGAGTGTTGAAACATATGAGGCACTAAAATTGAAGTAGATAAGCTGTTAAAATGGTTTTATTTGCGAAGTTCACTATCTAGTATGGGTATGCAATCTGGTCATGGTACCAAAAGAGCAACAAAAAAATAGCAACTTACCAAGACTTTACAGACTTGAATAAAGCCTATCCAAAAGACAGCTTTTCTTTCCCTAGAATTGATTAGTTGGTAGATGCTATTGTGGGGCTTAAGCTGTTAAGTTTCGTAGATGCATATTCAGGATATAACAAAAATCCCTATGTGTGGGCCTGACGAGGAACATAACGCATTCATGATAAGTCGAGGACTACATTGCTATAAAAAAAATGTGGGAACAACATACAAAGGTTAATGAATAAAATGTTTACAAAGCAAATTGGAAAAATGATGGAGTTATACATCGAAGATGTGCTCGTAAAAAGCCTTCAAGTTGCAAACCACTTGAAACACTTAGAAGAAGCTTTCAATGTATTGCAAAAATATAGAATGAAACTCAGTCCACTCAAATGCGCATTCGAAGTAAAATATGAAAGTTTCTCGGATATATGGTCCATCAGTAAGGGATCGAATTGAACCCCTACAAAATTCAAGCGCTTATAAAAATGTTGTCATCATCTAAGTCAAAAGAAGTGCAAAACCTATCAGAAAGAGTCGTTGCGCTAAGTAGGTTTGTGTCCGAGCAATAGACAAATATTCATCTTTTTCCTAAGTACTAAAATGAGGGAAAAATTTCGAATAGAGCAATGAATACGAATAAGCATTCCGAACCCTAAAAGATCACTTAGGAGAGCACACCTATTAACTAAACCCGAAAACGAAGAAAAGCTGCAACTATATTTAGCAGTATCCAAGATGACGATCTTATTAATAAAAAATGAAGGACAACAGTAGTTACCAATAAACTATGTGAGCGAAGCCCTTCAAGAAGCAGAGGTGAGATATCCATACATGGGAAAATTGGCCTTTGCCTAGTTACTACTTCGTGAAAGCTGCAACCCTATTTCTGGAGCCATAGTATCGAAGCATTAACAAACTTCACACTCAAATGAGTACAACAAAAGTCTAGTGCATCAAGAAGGTTAATGAAATGGGCACTAGAGCCTAGGACAATATATAATAAATAATAAAGGATGTTCTGAAATCAAAGCACAGACATTAGCTAACTTTGTTGCAGAACTGTTAAATGTTCCAAATTCCAGAAGAAGAGCCTCAACAAAGATGTGGATATTGTTGGTAGATGGAACATTAGAAGGTATCAGCTCAGGAGCAAGCATAATATTAACAAGTCCAGGGCAATAATGTTTGCATTTAAGGCAACCAATAATGTGGCTAAGTACAAGACGTTATTGGTAGGCCTTTGGCTGGTAAAATAAATGTAGACATGAAACATTGATATAAAAAGCGACTTGCAATTGGTAATGAACCAAATAAATGGTAAGTTTATAGCCAAAGATAAAACAATGGCTTCATACCTCATAGAAGCCACAAAATTACTTCAATGCTTTGACAAATTTGAACATATTCAAATTCCCAAAGAGGAAAAAAAATATATATGCAGAAGCTTTATCAAAATTCATAAGTTCAAAAGACACAAAGTTATTTGAAAGCATTTTTCCATAAATTATTTCCAAAACCATCAGTAGGCCAAAAAAGAGAACATCTTATGGATATAAGACAATATTTCATGCATGCAAGACATTGTCTCCTATTTGAGGGATGACTCGAGGATAAAAGGCTAGTAAAAAATTGTGAAAAAGAGCTCATACTGCAAGAAGACATCCAATTTAAGCAAGGGAACACACTCCCTCTGCTCAGATGAATAAGTTAAGACAAAGCCTTGTACGTAATGAAAGAAATCCAGGAAGGCGTATGTGGTAATCACGTCAATGGACACTTCCTAACACAAAAAAAGAAATACATGAAGCCTCTGCTTAGTTTTTTTTTAATTAATTTTACAAAAAATATTTTTTGGAGAATATAATTTAAAAGTAGTGAAAAGTTATTGATCTACGTGCAAAAACTATTTTATGGAGATAATATGTAATTTAAAATGAGTTTGAAAAAAAAAAATAAGTTTTAAAGAATTTAAATAGGTTGGAGATCCAAAACTTCAATTTTGAAAGTTGAGAACTTATACCACACCAAGAGGTTGAAGAGTCCACACTTAATTTTTCTTGATTTTTAATTTAAGCTAGTTTTTTATTAAGACTAGTCACTGTCACGTGCATTGCACGAATTTTGTATTTATCGTATTTTTATTAGCGTATGAATTTTAGTTTTTTAGAATGTATTTGAAGCAATATCCAGAAATATTTCCATGATCTAAGAAAATAATTGCAAATTTTTTTTATAATTGTATAACAGTATTTTGTTGAATGAGAAATATATGAGATTATACAAACTATTTTGCTTATATTGTTGACATTCAATGTTTAACAGTGTTAATATGATTGAGTTGAACCTAAAAATCGTGTGTAACTCTACATAAGTTGGAAAACTTGCATTGAAAAATTGAAAATAGAGCACAAAGTTTATTACAGAATAACAGTAATTTACAGAGAAGCGTTATCACATACGTTGTATACCATCAACATTAGGAGTTCGTTATAGCAGGTCAAATGCTCAAACACGTATTGTGAAGAATCATGGATTATAAATTTGGGTAGATGTTCTTACTAAATTTTGGTACATACTAAAGAAGTAAAATAAAAATTAGTGAAAAAGGGAATTTAAAATTGTGGAAACATGAGTAAAAGAAAACTTACAATTTTGTATTTCGAGAATAAAAAAGAAAAAAGAAGGGTGGTTATGAAATTGAATTTTTAAATGTGCTTTTTTCTTAAAGATAAAATTAATTTTACTTTTTTATGCTATTTGTGTATTTTCAACACCAAACAATAAATCTATACTCTTCACCTGCTAATTTGGTGAAGAATTAGATGAAATAGTAAATCATGTGAGTGTTTTTGGAAAAACCAAATATAAAAGTTTTTACATTTCAGTTATTTGTATGTATAGTGTAATCAATAATTTATATCTGAACAATAGTTGTTGTTAATTTTTGGCAGTTTCCTTTTGTTGTTCATTTTCCTCTCACATGTTTTACTTTTTTATTTTTTGTCTTCTCCATTATGTTTAGATGCTTTTGCTGTTTAACAATGATTCTTTCTTTTTTAATTATTGGGAGTTTTTTTTTTGGGGTATTATATTGAAGTTCTTGTAGTTATTTTTTTTTATTAAATTTAATGCATATTTTTAATTAATAAAATAATAAAGTAAACAAATATTAATTGCATGATTTTGCCAAAAAAGATTAGAGGAGTTTTACTGCACTTGTGCGGAGACTCTACACAAATTGTGCGATTTGTGCGGAGTCTTCGCACAAGTGCAAACTCTGCACAGTGCGGAGTCTCTGCACAAATTGTGCGGAGACTTCGTACACTTATGCGGAAGCCTCAAAATTCTCTAGACCTATCTTACATTACATTTTTGGTTAACCACGGCTATATGATATAAATTTAAGATTAAGTAGAGATATCCTATACATTGTATAAAGTAAATAAGATTGCAGTAGTAGTTCTGGAAATTTCACAATTCAATAATTAATTTCAAAAAAATATTGTTAACTTTATAGCTACCATATAAAAAGTACTTAATAATACTCTATCAATCTCAGCACAAATTGTACGGAGTCTCCGTATAGTGCAGAATCTTTACACAAATTGTGCAAAGATTTCGCACACTTGTGCGGAGGCTCTGCATAATGCGAAGTCTCTATACAAATTGTGCAGAGACGTTGCACAGTGCAGAGTCTTTGCAGTGCGGAGTCTTTGCAAAAATTATGCGGAGTCTCTGCACACAAATTGTGTAGAGACTCCACACACTTCGCACAGCATTTGTAATTTTTTTTTGTTCATTTAAATTATTAAATTAGTAAATCAAATGAAACTAAAAATAGGTAAATGCATTTTGTTTACTTTTTTGCAACTAATTTTTTGAGAAATTTGATTTGTATAATTTTTTCAGTGTATTTTTTTTAACTTAATAATTATTATTAATGATTAATTTTTAAAGCATTCTATGCGCTTGTTTGAGCCCCATTTTTTTTTGGAAGAATAAATTTTTAAATAGTGTATTGATGAGAAATGTGTGGTTAAAAAATTTTAAAAAAATTTGAATTTGCGTATAATATTATTTTATTGAAGAATGTGTGGTTAAAATGATATCAAAACACTGTTGAAAAGGAAAGTTTTCCAAAAGAATGGGGTTTAAACAAGGAAAACTAAACATAATTGTATATAAAAAATGGACCAAAGAAAAGAAGACAAATGCACACTTATCAAGTAATGATACCGATTAAAAAAAAAAAAAATCTCTTCGTATAGCTCGAAAAGATCAATTGATCTCTCCGAACTGTGCGGAGAAACCAAATCCCGCCACATAGTGCGGAGATTTTTTTTTTCAATGACAAAATCTTAATTATAATCGCAAAAAAATATAGCATTGGAAAGTAGCTCCAAGATATGGATAAACCAAAATTAATTGCTTTGGGAAGTGATTCTTCTCCTCCTTCTATCAACAAGAAGAAATTCTCTTGATGTCACAATGCATAACCCCAAAGAATGACAAGCTTCCAAAGTAATGAAACAAAGTGAAAATTGACAATCTACCTTGTAGAAAGAAGCTTCCCCCATGAGTCCCACCAAGTGATTTCAATTGCCTTCTTTTTTTACTTTTTTTTTTTGTTTATTATTCTTCTTTTTTTATTCTCTATAGTTTTCTTCAGCTTCAAACTATCAAACTAGTTGGCTATTTATTTTTTTAGTTTATTATATTCTTTTCACCTATTTGACTAACCACGCTGAGGAAATAACAATAAGCTAAAACTACTATTTACCTTTCAACAACAGAAATGAAAATTGAAAAACTAAAATCATTAAAAATTCAAAATCCGAACTCACCATCTTCAATGGCCGAAGACGTGGGCTTTTTTTCAACCCAAGCGATCCATTATAACTACTTCATCTTTTGCTTGCCTCGTAAAACAAAATAAAATCATTAATCTTTCGGGAATAATACCCTCTAAAAAAAAACTACCTAGAACCACACAGTAAAATCAAACCATCATATATTCAATTCATAGCAAAAATCTATATTTACCAAAAACCCCTGTTTCAATAATTTTTTCGATTGTTTTATGATGGAAAGCCTCTGTAAAAGAAAACAAAAATAGATGGTTAGAACTTCTAGAATGCCAACCATCGAGAAAACGAAATTAAAGGAAAATGAAATAGAAAAAAGAGAAGAAGAAATGAATAGAAGAAAGGGGAAGTTGTACGGTCGAGGTCGAAGTCAAGGTCGTGGTCGTGGTCGTGGAGAATGAAGGAAATAAGCATTGGAGGCTGCTTTAAGATATAGAGGAAGCCACAGGGTTGCGTGATGGAAATAAGGAGACCAAAAAAAAAAGAAACGTCATTTTGAATTTTGTATAGTAACATGAGATTCAATTACTGTTCAATTAACAGTGTCATCTCCTTCCCCTTTTTTTTTATAAGAAGTTAGATATTTGATAGAATTTGTAACTAGTTATTAGATTATTATTCTTCATACATTTTTGTAGGGCTTACAAATTATAAACACATACAAAATCTAAACATTCCCAAGCATGCCATTAATATAGTTTGAGTTTGTTAATTTTAAGAAAGGATAAAATCGTTCATGTTAGAAAAAAAAAAATGAAATGTCAGGATGTAAATGCTCCGGGTAGAAGTTTGAGGATCTAAGTATATTAGTTGTAAAGGATTGGGGACCTTTTCTGCTAATCTTCTTATTGTACCTCACGCAGCATAACCTGTACCGTGTAATGGCTTTCTCCGGTGTATCGTTTCTCCGTGACCTCGCCGCTGCTTAAACCCTCCACCTCTCTCCTCCCTTTTATACCCCCAATATTATCAGAATCATAAACCCAAAAAAATCCTCATTTCAATTCCCAAAATGACAATACATTCAGTAGTAATCCAAAAACTGCTGAGCACAAACGCCCATCTAGGTCGCCGTGTAACAACCCACCACTTCAAGATCTTCTCTGAGGGCACTCGCAATGGCATGTCCATTATTGACTCTGACAAGACCCTCATTTCCCTCCGAAATGCCTGCAATTTCATCGGCCACTTAGCCCGTGACAATGCGCGGTTCCTCTTCGTTAACACCAACGCTCTCTTCGATGAAATCGTTGCCCAAATGACCCAGACCGTTGGGATCAAGAACGACACCACATGGCGTCTTGGAGGCTTTTTAACAAACAGTTCGAGCCCAAAAAAGTTTCGTGGCAGAAATAAGAAGTTGAACCTTGGTGCAATTCAGGCGCCGGATTGTATTGTGATTTTTGATACGGAGAGGAAAAGCTCAGTGATTCAGGAGGCGTCCAGGCTGCAGATTCCCATTGTTGGGTTGGTGGATTCGAGTATGCCGTCCGATACTTATGAGAAGATTACATACCCTGTGCCGGCTAATGATTCTGTGCAGTTTGTGTACTTGTTCTGTAATTTGATCACCAAGACTATTTTGTATGAACAGAAGAGGTCTCAGGCTGCATTGGTGGAGAAGGAGGATAAATACAGATCACGGTATGAGAATTATCACCTTAATAGTAGTTTTATTTGCTTTGCTGGATGCTAAATTTTCGAGTTATATACTGTAGAAATTGTTGAGGTTGGTAGGTTAGGAGTACTGATTTCGGATTGGTTCAGCATTATTGATTATCAGTTCATTGGGTTTTAGATTATTGTAACTCATGTGAGTTTGTAAACATATGTGTTTTCGGTTTCATCCATTCATGACTGAACAATAATAGTTAGACTTTATTATAATACTACTTCATTGATTTTTCTATGAAATTTTTATTGAGTAATTACGGCTTCAGAATATGAATATTCTTTTGATAGCAATCCGGTATACTGGTATGTTTTTGACTATTTCGTCAATACTCTAATTTTGTGGATGAGTTTATAACATTGCAGTTACATTTACATAACTGAGGATTACAATGATTTCTGTTCTCTTTCATGATTTTTGTGGAGAATGCTGTGCTACGTTGTGTTAGTATGATTGCAGAGATTTTTTGTATTCTTTAGTCACTGTTGATTATAGTTGTCCGTTCACCTTACTGTATCTTGTATTTTTTAATTCCAAGTGATTCGCTTTCTGTTCATCAAGAGTAAGTTAGTTTGATATTTGATATGAACCCCCCTTTTAGTTAATCTTACCTCTGATTTAATGTTTTCATTCAGTTATAATGATTTTTACTTACATTTTTGTTCTGATGGAAATTGCATGTGGAAGAGATGATGTTCAACAAATTGACAGGACTGCTACAAAGGAAAAAATCTCAGTTCTTCCTTATGAGAAATTGCAACCCGCTCCAGAAGGTAATAGTTTGATGAAAGTTATGTTTGTCCTCCCCCAGCCTAAACAAAACATCCTTTTTTTTTTTTTCTCTTTTTGTTTTGAATGTAGACAAAAGTATGTTGTAGTTGGGATTGTTTTGAAGCAGCTATTATTATAAGCTTAACAAACTTTCATTCGATAATGCTGTTAACAAAAGTTTATGTTATTAGATTACTTTTTCTAAATGTTGCAACTAATTTGTCGGTATTGCCCTATTTTAAACTAATCTTTGTACTTAAAGGGTACTTATCAAATGATATGTCGCACACTTACCTCTTGTGTGGGTCTTTCTCTGCTTTTAGTCCTTCAGTGCCCAATATTACATTATTCTTTTAAGTTCTTATTAAGCTGTTTTTTCTTAATCTTACTAGTTAGTCTTTAAGAAATTAGCAATTTCTTGAATAAGTCATTTCTTTACAACCATGACATATGCTGTTTATATCTTTACCCATTTTCAGCTCGTTTTTGATATACTTGTCATTCTTATTTCTTCAATTTCTGCAGATATCTTGGAAACTAAGCAGCTTTTGGACAAACTTGTTGTATTAAAGTTTAATGGAAGCCTGGGGACACAGATGGGCTTTAATGGCCCCAAGTAAGTATATATGCGACACAAATTTATATTGTTATGTACCCAGAATGGTTAATAGCTCATAGGACAAAACTAGTTGAACTGACATGGTGGCACATCCACTTGATTTATTGGTGTATATTTCTTGAAATTGATATCTTATACGGTTATAAAGGATTGGCTTCATTGTTTGACAATACTGGACGCTTAATACAACTAGATTTGATCCTTGTGACTTTGGAAGAGAGTAAAACTACTGTCTGACACTTGTGCTCTTGGCTTAATTAGGTATACAATATACTTTTGAAAATGAAGTTTATTTTTCCATTTTTGAAATCAATTATGAATTCATCTATACTGAAGCAATGTCCAAATGTAATCTTTAATTGATTTCCTCTTTTCTGTGTTCCTGAATAAACTATTCCTCCTAACACTTACTTTATGCTAATATGAGGAAGGCTTCAGAATCCCTTTGTTGATGGTGCTATCTGGTTGGCACCTATATCACAATTGACTTATAGTTATTTGACTTAACACTGAAGTAGAAGTGAGTCACCGGTGCCAAGCCTCTTGGGTTTTGAGCACATAATGCACAGTCAGGTACATGCTTCACTGAAGCAGAGTGCACATTCATTTTGGAGTAAAAAACCTCTACTATGATATAGATTCAACTGTGTTTAGAAACTGCAGCAAGTCTTAATGAAGTTCAGTTTTCAACTGTCTTTAGAAACTGCAGCAAGTCTTAATGAAGTTGAGTAAATATCAATTAATTTCTCCAGTACTACTGCAGTATTCAAGATAAATTAGTCTTAGAGCAAGACTTGTGTATGTGCTTTGGATACTAATCTAACTTTTATGATAACTGTTGAGATTAAAATGGACTTGCTGAGAAAAATAAAAGTTGGACTTGCTGAGGAAAATAAAAAAAAGCTACAACAAGATAATCTTTGTTCGTTCTAGTATCCAGGGAAAAATGTTATCTTCATTGTTCACGGCCCTTTTTAGATGTGAAAGGTGAAGTGCTGGACCTTTCATATTTTTATGCTCGCTATTTTGTATCTCATTCAAAACATTCTTCATATAAATTAAGCTGTCCAGGATAAATTATATTGTATACTGTTAAATGGATCAGGATTTTCTTGCATTTTAGATGGACATGCAATATTTTGAATGAAGATAAGATGCAATTTTCTGGTTGCAACTTTAGTTATTGAATTAAGACTATTGTTTACATGCAAGCACATGTATTACTGCTATATATATCTACTTTCGGACTTTCTCCTACATTCTTTCATCAAACTGTCCCTGACCGAAAGTAATGAATATCTCTCTCCCATCTTTCTGAAACATTCTTCTCCCTCTCATGTTCTGTCTCATTTTTCTTGCTTCTGGGTATTCGCCAGCTAGTGAAATCAGAAGCATTTGAAATTTCTGTTAAAAAAAAAAAAAAAGAGAAGCAATTAATATTCTGTGCATCAATATATTTGTGCTGCACTTTTGTTGTTTTGAAGCAGGGTTTCCAATTTGTAAAATGGCTTTAGACACGACATGTGCATATATACAGACATATTGTTCCTTTGCCTTTTTAAACCCCTGTTTGAGCCCTATTTTTTGGGGAAAAATTTTGGATTTACGTGTGAAATTATTTTATGAGAGAATATGTGGTTGAAAATGAGTTTTGGAAAAATGAGTCTGTGGAAAAAATGGTGCACAAACATAGGCTAACTTTCATTTGCATTTTGTACATGGTTCGTGGTTATAAGTGCAATAGAAACTCTTATTTCTGTTATCTTGCATCCCTTAAAATTCGCCAGTATCCTGATCTACGCATATACATACGTGTGCAGAAACATCTAGACATCTCTATACCACTTTTGTTTCTTTAACTCAACATGTGCGCGCTTTATCCACATGTTTAATAAAAATATCAACATATCTGGCTCCTGACATTGGATTAATATGCAGGAAACCTAACAATGCACATGTTTTTTATTCATATGCAATCTAATTTATGAGCCCACATATTTGCTTCATAGTAAAATCACTAATATTCGACCACACCAAAATATGTTATATTCTTGGTGCGGATGCGTTATGAAATTCTTGTGATAAGAATTATGTAATAAATAAAAGCGATATTTGAACAATCATGTCAAGTATATATTGAATAATAATTGATTGTTGTTGAAAAGTGTACAATACCTCTATATTTTATAGGAAATATTATTTTCTAATACTACTTCTAATAGTATTAGAAAATTGAAACTATAATCCTAATCAAATAAAAGATCAAGTCCTATCACAACTATACAAGAAAACTAAATAGATAAACATATTTAAAAAGATAAATTACTAGATAATGTGAATCATAATTGTAGTAGAAAACTATTAATTGTAGTTAAGATGTACCACATCATCACTCCCACTTAAAGAATCACTTGTTCTCGAGTTTTGTTGAAGAAAAGAATCCTTGATAACTTGTGTGTTTTCGAACTTGGCTTGAACTCAAGGAAATTCTCCATCCACATGTTGCCATGTTCTATGCTTGTTGAAATAACTAATATTCGTAACAATTAAAGTCTATTAATTCTTGTCAACTTACTTTTCCATGAGTTCGCGATTCCTTTCAAGGCTCAATGCAGTCAACATCTACGTAATGTTGTGAAGGGTTTCGTCGATCCCTTCAATTCGTTGTTCGAGTTTGTCGAGCCTCTGTTCATCGTCGAGGATTCGACTCTCACCTGGACCATCGTCAGCCATCAGATTAAGACAATTTCCTTGCTTTGATGCCAATTTTGGTGCGAAAGTATTATGATATTCTTGTAATAAGAATTATGTAATAAATAAAAATGATATTTGAACAATCATGTCATGTATTGAAAAGTGTACAATACCTCTATATTTATAGACAAGATTTTTTCCCACTTTTAATAGTATTAGGAAATTAAAACTAATTGAAATTATAATCCTAATCAAATAAAAGCTATAGTCCTATTACAACTATACAAGAAACTAAATAGATAAACATAATTGAAAAGGTAAACTACTACATAATGTGAATCATAATTGTTGTAGGAAACTATTAATGTAGTTGTGATGTACTACGTCATTTTCCCAACTATGTGATTGAGTATCTTTATTGTATTTAAATATCTTGTGGGGTTTGTATATTTAATCAAAGCATTGAAGCACTGAAAAAAATTATTAGTAGTTTGCACGAATAATTTCATTTTTCAATAGAGTTCTTTTAGCTCATGTTCTTTTTGTATCGAAAGATAGGTTTATGAAACTTTAAATACCAAATGTCTAATCGTGACTTTACATGCTCGATTTATGACCCTTCTCTGTCAGCATGCCTTAGTAGCTTCCCATATAATGTATTATGCAGGTCTGTTATGGAAGTTTGTGATGGATTGACATGTCTGGATTTGATTCTTAATCAAATTGAGGTGATATTTCTCTCCCTTCTTTGGTATGTATTTTGAGCAATCTAATGTTCAATACATTTTATTGTACTTAAAAATGGTCTACTGTTTTTTAGTCTTTCAATTCCAAGTATGGATGCGTCATTCCTCTGCTTCTGGTGAATGCACCCAATACACATGATGGTGTATTGAAGGTAACTTTATACTTACAGTATGTATGTATGTAGGTATATATGTATTCGTCGTTGGAACTTAATTTATCAGAGCTGATTTTTGCTTCTTGTTATATGATAGGTCCTGGAAAGGCACTCTAATAAGAACATTCATTCTCTTGTCCAGGTTCTGTATCCTGATGCTCTTGTGCATATGTGTGTTTGATGCATTCAGCATTTGAAACAGGCTTTTGTTAATGAACTTTATTTATCATTTGATGTTTGGGAAGCTGACACCTTTTTTTCCAGAGCCAACACCACCAAGGAAACATCAATGATCTTCCACCAGCGTCAGCTGGAAAACAGGATGACCAAGATGGAATGTATGTTATTTTCCAACTTATTCAAAAGAAAAACCCTTATGTTATTGTGAATATGTTTGAATTTCTAAGAAACGTTTTTAGGTCTTGGACCCTGGAAATAGTATATCGTGAATTAATTGAAAGATTCTTGATGTAACTCTCTCTTAAAATATTAGTACTTTTGTGCTGAAATCTTGTTTACACACTAATAATTCACCTTTTATGACTTTGCTAATGTAATCATCAACTTGTTATCTTCAGACATTCCCCATTTTAATCATTTTACTCATTTTCTTATGAAGGAATTCTATAAACCTTGCTGAGGTTTTCTCCTCACTGATGAACGATGGAAAAATTGATGTACTGTTGGCTCAGGTAGAAATTTTCTCTCCTGGGTCTTTGTACATTATTTGCTCAGAAAGTTTGAAACCTTTTATGCTCTTTGTTTATGGCATAAACATGTAACATGTGATGTGTTTTCTTTTTTTGGGCAGGGCAAAGAGTATATCCTGGTGTTGAATTCAGACAATGTTGGTCATATTGTTGACCCTAGTATCCTCATTATGTGCTTCCAATTATTCTCATTTCCCGATATTCAATTTTCATTGATCATATATGACATTGTCATACATCTTTTGTATATTAATCAATCTGGACTACTGATAATTGAGCTTCTTTAATGCATATTGTAGAAATCTTAAATCATTTGATTCAGAACAATATTGAGTATTGTGTGGAGGTAAGCACATAAGGCTTCATTTTATTTGATCTTTAATTGATAACTGTTACGAAGTTGTCATAGTTTTCAGGTGATGCCTAAATCCTCTGAATCAGAAGAAAGTAACCTTTCGTCTATTAAAGAAGAGTTTGAGGTTGGTTATGATTTACATTTATTATGCTTTCTTAGAAATCTCATCTCCATTCAAAAGTTATTTATTTAATTAATCTGAGGCAATATGAGAGTTCTTTTTTGCAGATTAGTAGAAATTTGTTTAGTTAGTTAAACAAACAAACACGTTGGAATGGAGACCTAAAGCTTAGACTATTACAGAAGAACTTGTGTAGGAACTTGAATCCATCTTTATAAGATCTATGGATAAGCACTAATACCGACATAAAAGATTTTCTCTGAAATGATTTTCCCAACATTTGGTTAAAGGGCGATTGTAGGAATACATCTATCATTTATTTATTTATTTTTTTAAGAGTAACAGAAAAATTAGCAAATGTTGCCTAGTAATATTTAATTAATGCTTTGTACCTAAAGTTGGGGCCATTTAGGCCTGGTATATTTACGCTTATGGGGGTACTTTTTAAGGACTCCTTTATAAATATTTAACTCCTATTTAAAATCCCCCTCTATAATGTCTATACACCTGGATTTGCAACTCAAGCATATGCTCAGAAAAGGATAAAAGAGCTGTCTCGAAATTTTGGATATAGAGGGGATACAATGCATGCTGAATTGATGTGTCTGTATTGAACAATTATACTTTTCAAAATAAAATTCAACCTTCTAACAACTATTAATAATTGGCATTTAAAATGTTTTTGAAAAGTTTAAAGTGAAAATGTTATTAAGCACCATTTGTGTAAAGTACTAATTTAGGCGACAATTGCATGGCATTAAATAATTGATTCACTTGCAATGTCTCATGATTCATTTAATTAACCTATCAAGTGTGGCCGCTTAGACTAGCACTCTAGCATCACTAGTGCTAGATATCATTATTCTTTTTTATAGGTATCAACTATTCAGCTTCAATATATTTTCATACCTTGAAAATGTTAAGAATTGACATATTGACATATTTGTATCATGAAATTATAGCTGTATTCGTGCTTTCCATTGTTTGGCAATATGGTGAACTTGAAATTTGTAGTTTTTATTCTCTTGGAACTGCAAGCTTTGACATGGAAATTATGTTGCTGATTATATCCATATTTGTGGCAAATGCTTCTGTAAATATTTTCTTTATATTTCAATACATCTAAATTTGCACTAAATAATTGATATTTGTTTTTATTGTGATTTGCATTGTTCTCTTAGAACCTAATGCCAAAGAAGAATCTGAAATTCACTCATACAATGTAAGTTATTGCTCTAGCTAACTTTTGTGCCTTGTTCTTTTCTTTTTCCAGAAAAAAGATACTATTTTGTTCACTCCTTGTCTATCTAATTCTTGTATAGGTGGATGAATATGAACTTTATTGAAACCCTTGTGCAACGACGTGCAGCAAAAGAGTCTTTGACCATTTCAAAGGTAACATGGTTTTATCTGTTACATGCATGCACAATGCATAGTCGATCTATTATGAAGTAGTAGATGACAGTCTTCTTTAGCGTGGCATCTTGGTATCTTGGTTTTCTGTGTTTATTATGTGATTCCATTCTCGATTGGTTTCTCTGTAACAGTATTCTTTTTCCTTATTAATGTCACCATTTGTATGTGTGATTCAGCTCTTTGATCAGTCATTTGCTATAAAAGTTCCTAAATCGAGATATCTTCCAGTTGAAGCAACATCCGATCTACTTCTGCTACAGGTTATAATAGTCTCAGCTTTAATATTATCATTTTTGCATATGTTTTTCGGATCATATATTTGTAACCATTGTGTGCTTGTGCAGTCAGATTTATTCACCTTTACTGATGGCATTCTGACTCGAAATACAGCCAGAGAAAATCTTGCCGATCCTATAATTGAATTAGGAACAGAATTTGAAAATGTAAAAGGCTTTTGGAACTTGGTGCCTTACTTTTGTGCTGATGTTCAAAATTCCCGCTTCATTTTCCATTAGAGTTTACAATTTTTCTTTTTTCCCCTTCTCAGATCAACGAATTCCGGACTCGCTTCAAGTCCATACCTAGTGTTGTTGGACTTGTCAGCTTGAAGGTGACTGGGGATGTGTGGTTTGGAACTGGTATAACTCTCAAGGTAGCAAATTTTCTCCTCGACTAGAATTCCCATAGTTAATGACAATTTAACCTGATAATTCTCTTTCTTGGCCAACTTAGATAAATACTGAATAAATCAACTAGTTTATAACTATGGCAATCCAGTTCATCTACTCCATGACTGAGCAGTATGGCCATCTTAAGCAAATTACTATGAAGCCATGATTGGCAGCGCTAAAATGCTTATCATGCCTCATCAATAAAAATATTGAGATAGTCAGGATCATGGAATGCATTTGTGCATGCCCCTATTGTATGCCTTTACATTATTTCTTTAGCTCTATGTGGGGCATTGTGCTTTTTTTTCTTGGTGCATGGATCTCATTGCGTTTTCTTTTTTCTTGGTGCATTTACGCCGTGACCCTTATTCCTGATTTTGGTATTAGAAATTTTAAAGATGAATTAGTTTTTTTAATTTGCATATGACTGGCTATCATTTAACTTGTGGTATATCGTTTTTCAAAACTGAAAACAGAGAACGAGTGGCAATATTAAAACAAAAAACAATACTGTTTTTCAGTAAAAACAATTGAACCTAGAAAATGCTCGAGTTGCAACATCCAAATCACTAGTGTGAAGAGAGATACAACACTTGCCGTGAGATTCCTATTATTATTATTATTATTATTATTATTATTATTCCCCGCCCCCCTTTTTGAAAGCATGAACTTCGTGATGCAATTACCACATCAAACCTTTAGTTTTTGCGAGTATTCTCCTAAGGGAGTTTTTACATGTGTATGAGCACCTTTCCTTGAACCAAGAATTAGGCTAGACACATGAACACGTAAGATGATTTTACATTGTCTCGCCCCAGTTTCCCTGATTCCCCCAATCCAGTCTCCATTGCTGATAATGTACAGCCTACAATTATATAGTTGCCTAATGGATGGACCTATATGAACCAAACTCCAATGACCTAAACATAAGTTCAGTTAACCTTTGACCTCTGGTTTGGATCATTGATCCTGATCAACTTCCCTGAATTCCTGAAACTACACTCTTGAAGTATGTATACTTAGTGGAGCTTATATAATCTAGCTTAAGAGGCTGAGTTGAGAGCTATGTTTTAAGATCAACAGATCTAACATGTTATGGTGATCGGAAATCCATAATCTAGGGTGAAAGTTAGGGTTGGACATGGTCCGGTTAGAAATTTTCGAAAATTTAGTAAGTGGAACCGTCAGGTCCAAATTTAATTATTGAACCGTTTGGATTCGGTTCTATTCGGTTTTTGAGTTCTGTACTACAATTAAATTTTTTAGTATTTACAAAGTTAAATTAATTCAACTAATGACATGTTCAATTTTAGTTCTTACAAAATAACGTAGTCCAATCTTATGTGTCTTTTGTGTTTCTTTTTGCTGAGTTCATCAAAGATTTCAATGTTAAAATCACATGAAAAGGAAAATAGGGAGCTCACAATAATTAAAAGAGGTTAAGGCTTAGTATGGTCTGATTTGGTTCGATTCTAATGAGAATATATTTGAACCCAAAATTTTCGTGTATTTGGTAAGTGGAATCATTGGATTCAAATTTAATTATGGGATCGTTCGGTTCGGTTCCGTATTATAATTACTTTTTTAATATTTATAAAATTTCATTAATTTAACTAATGACATGTTCGGTCTTAATTCTTATAAAATAATGTATCCATTGTTGAGTTCTTCATAAATTTGATTGTTAAAATCACATAATGAAGAGGAAGATAGAGATCTCACAATAATTAAAAGACGTCAAGTTTCAATTCGATTTATTCGAAACGGTAGAAATAACACTACTGTAGAATAACGGATTTGGATAAAACTTAAGTCAATTTGATTAAGTTGGCTTGGATTGAAAATTAGAAATAGGAAAAATTATATTTTTAGGTTTGAGAAAATTAACTATTTAGCAAATTTATTTAGGAAAAACAAATAATTTGGCTTATTTAAAAAAATTAATTAAAAAATTAGGAAAAATTCGATTCTTATTTGGTTACTTGGTTCTTGTTTTAGAACCGTACGAACTCGTCGATTTTCGATTCAAATTCCCGTTTGGGCATTTAATTTAAGAAGAACTACTAGTTTCGGTTGGATTTGGGAGTTTTGCCCAGCCCTAAAAGAGGCACAATCAAGCTTTAATTCGATTTCTCCAGATCGATAGAAACGTTACCACAGTAGAATAACAGATTTGGTTGAAACTTAATTCAATTTGATTAAATTGGGCTAGGACTGGAAATTAGAAGTAGGAAAATTATATTTTTTGGTTTGAGCTAAATTAATTTGTTAATAAATTTATTTAGAAAAAATAAAATAATTTGATTTATTTAAAATAAATAAATCTAAAAAATTAGAGAGATTCGATTTTTGATCTAGAATCGAAAACCGAATGGAACTCGTCGGTTCTTGATTCAGATATTCATTCGGGTATTTAACTTGAGAAGAACCGCTCGGTTTGATTCAGTTCGGTTTGGTTAGATCCGGTTCGGTTCGAGAGCTTTGTCCAGCCCTAGTAAAAGTGATCAATTTACCTGTAATCCTGTATGAGTACATATAACGAGGAATTCTTTTAACATTACTCGTCTATATATTAGATTTGGAACATACAAATAGAAAGATAGAGGGTAACAAATGAAAAAATTTACTAGTTTTAATTATTCATTCCCCTCTAGCGAAATACCCATAGCCTTTTAGTTTTACGTGCAGTTCATTAAATAAGATGTGATTCTCTTAAATTGTTCATACCATGATCATAGTATGAGGTCGGTTTGCCAAGTCAGTCCCCATCATCTAGCTGTTTACGACATCTCTGTTTCAAAGAGGCAGCAGGGAGAATCAAATTCCCTTACTATGAAAGGATATTGATCATGGATTACCAATGAGACCCATTTGTTAATGGAGACTGACTGTAATATTAATTGGCAATATGTTTACGTTGGTTCAAATCCAGCTCAGCCCAATAAAATCGCCACCCAATCTAGCATTGCCTCCCACGGAAAAGGATGATGGTATGGAGATTGGAAGGCTATTTGGTCCTAGCATAAAAAGTAGACATTTTTTTGTTTGTTTGTTTGTTTGATAGACTCTTCTCTTATGTATGTTGGTGTGCTGTTTTCAGGGAAAGGTCATTATACAAGCCAGACCAGGAATGAAAATAGTTGTTCCTGATGACACGTTAGTTGAAAATAAGGTATGAAACCAGAAACTAGACCATGGCTTGCAATTCTATAGTTCACGTGCGTTTAATAGAAAAGAACTTTAATGAAAATTATATATCCCAGATTATTACAAGCCAAGGAGACATCGGAGGAGGAGGACCTTTATAGCTTCTTGAATTGACGCAGAAGGGAGTTTGTTGTATTGAATTTTGTTCTTTAATTTTTCTAGATAACTAAGTTATATACAACAGATCCTCAGCCTTGAAAAATCAAAAAAAGGGGAAAAAAGAGAGAAAAAAGAAAAAAGAAAAAAGAAAAATACAGTTAGAATTAGAAGAAATAAATTGTTGGTCTTGTTCATTTAATCTTCTATTGAGGGTTAGAAAGATCAGTGCCTGATGAGTATTGGATTAGCAAATTTGTTGGCTTAAGCTGTGTATGCTTTCGATATCTGATGCTTGATTGAAAATGGTGAAGCTCTCATATTCTATAAGATTACAGTATGTCTGTTGCTTCCTTACATAAAATAATTTATTGCGATCACCAAAATTATTTGCTAGTCACAATAAATCGAATAACAGATTTTCTGAAATTTTCGTTTGTCGGTAAAACCACCATTTATCCATACTTGTCTAGTGTTCTGCTTTGGATATATATGATTTTCGCAAAAGATTAATGCATCTTAAAACGAGGGACAAATTACGAAATAATTCTTCTTCCTAAAAGTAAATGAGTAAAGCATCATTTCTAACAATTGTTTTTTATGAAAATATTCTAAAGAAGATCGATCGCACCAAGTTACTAGAACACGAGCAATTATTTTACGTGAAACAAATAAAATGAAGTAGCTGAAGCGCTTGCTAAAAGTGCCATTAATTTTACTTAAGAGAGGTCCATGGAAAATTTGTAATGTCTGGAATGTCAAATAATGGACAAATTTTGATTTGTATGGTAATGTGGAGAAAATTTTTTAATCGAGAATTGAAGCAAAATATAGAAGTGGAAATTGGCCCTTACACCCGACCCCAACAGATCCCAGCTCCAACTGTGCAGCAGTGGATAAGTAGAGCCTCCCTCCCTCGCCGTTCTCTGCCTATCGTCCAACTCTCGCCATGTCAATTACTTCCCTCTCCCCCACAATCCCCACAGCCTACGCCACCTTTTAGATATATATGATTTTCGCAAAAGATTAATGCATCTTTAAACAAGGGACAAATTGCGAAATAATTCTTCCTCCTAAAAGTAAATGAGTAAAGCATCATTTCTAACAATTGTTTTTTATGAAAATATTCTAAAGAAGATCGATCGCACCAAGTTACTAGAACACGAGCAATTATTTTACGTGAAACAAATAAAGTAGCTGAAGAGCTTGCTAAAAGTGCCATTAATTTTACTTAAGAGAGGTCCATGGAAAATTTGTCGTGTTTGGAATGTCAAATAATGGACAAATTTTGATTTGTATGATAATGTGGAGAAAATTTTTTAATCGAGAATTAAAGCAAAATATAGAAGTGGAAATTGGCCCATACACCCGACCGCAACAGATCCCAGCTCCAACTGTGCAGCAGTGGATAAGTAGAGCCTCCCCCCCTCGCCGTTCTCTGCCTATCGTCCAACTCTCGCCATGTCAATTACTTCCCTCTCCCCCACAATCCCCACAGCCTACGCCACCAATGCCTCTTCCTCCTCCTCCCTGTCCTTCCGCTCCTCGCTTCTCCTCCGCCTCCCCATTAAGCGCCTCTCCAACCTCTCCCTTTCTGCCACCACTTCAAAGAAAACCCCACTCATCTCTGCATCAATGGAAGCTGGAATTGGTGTAATGGGCACGAAGCTAGGCATGATGTCATTCTTCGATGATTCCGGGGCTGTAATCCCCGTAACCGTAGTCGGATTCCGGGAGGGCAACATTGTTACTCAGGTCAAGACCGAGCTCACTGATGGTTACAATGCGGTTCAGGTCGGGTATAGGAGAGTCCGAGACCGAAAATTGACGAAACCGGAGATGGGGCATCTGGAGAAGTCCGGAATTATCCCTTTGCGCCACTTGCAGGAATTTAGGCTCCAGGCCGTTGATGGGTTTGAGCCCAATCAGAGACTTTCGGTTGAGGAATTGTTTAAGGAAGGGGATTTGGTTGATGTTTCTGGTACCACCATTGGGAAGGGATTTCAAGGTACCAATTTATATATATGTTTTTATCTGTCTGTGTAATTGAAAATTTTCTAGAGTACCGCAATGTAAATGAAACAGTTAAAGCTGTTTCCTAACAATGACTGAACTTTCAATTTTTTTTTGGAATATGTTCTTTCAAAATTGTTTCGAAGCATCAATGTACTTTTGATATTGGTTCCCATTAGGATTTTGTGAAAATTTAAAGATTCAGTCTGCCACATTGTCCAAATCGTTCATTTTCAAATGGAATGAGAATAGAGTGACAGATTGAAACAATGTTGAAAATATGGAGACTATTCGATTGAATTTTAAAGTTCGCCAGAGCATAAAAGTAAGCAATGTTTATGCAGTGATAGAATGATGAGACTTAACAGTGTCTACCATTTCTTTTTCTCCTAAGCAAGTGCTATTAGATGGTTACCTGGCATCCAGTAGGCATACTCCTGTAATTCTCTCCCCCCTTTTTGTAGCTTAGTGTTTTATTCGTTTTGTTTCTTATAGTCTATGGAGTTGGAAATTAACTCAAAGCTTGTTGGATTCTGGTACCAGGTGGAATCAAGAGACATAACTTCAAAAGAGGTCCTATGACTCACGGGTCGAAGAGTCATAGACAACTTGGGTCTATTGGTGCTGGCACAACTCCTGGACGTGTGTATAAGGGTAAGAAAATGCCTGGAAGAATGGGAGGCACTAAGAGTAAGATTCGGAAGCTGAAGATTGTCAAGATTGACAATGAACTTAACGCTGTGATGATCAAAGGTGCTGTTCCTGGTAAGCCTGGTAATCTACTACGCATTACTCCGGCGAAGATTGTTGGGGTAAATATACCAAAGAACTAGGCTGTTTTGACATTTAAAAGTCCATGTAATTTATTTTTTGTATGAGTGGCATTATCAAATTTTCAGATGCTGTGCCTATAGTTACTGCACCTTCATACGTGTTATGCTCATTTGAGATGTGATTATTCCATGGAATCTTCTAGGACCAACATCACTGAGAAACTGGTTCAAATAGCAAAGTGAGAAGGTTACTATGCAGCTTGAAATGTACTCTTGTATGTCATATTAGGAAGAATTAGTCACCTGCTCTGAAATTGTGTATGTTGGAATGAACTTATTAATGATCTAGGACGATCTTAGTAGCCGGGTGGTGGCATACTGAAAAAGTGCTCTCGATTGGCTCTAGCCACCGGGGCTGTGAGGCCTCCAAAAAAATTCTGGAATGATCGAGGCTTTCAAATTATATTGCAACTTTTCAGCAAAGGTGTATCTGAGCCTAAATCTGTTGTCCTGGACTTCCTGACCCCGATACAATTTTAACGCCTCGGCACATCAACTATCCTTAGAGAATGGGAAGACGCTGAGGTGTAATGTGCATAGGTATCAGAAAACGAGTAGACATCTTCCCATTTGCTAAGGAATGATATGTCCAGATGTCAAAAAGGTACTAGGGGAACAAGTTCGGAACAATAGATCCAACCTCAGGTATATCCCTCATGAAAATCCATTCCTTTCTCGATCCTTCATCATGAACATTTGAAACCAGAGGTTTGAAGTTTGTCTTCATGTAGCATTACTTGACCAAATCCTACTAGCTCTTGAGCAGGAAATGCCATCGATGCCCAAGTGTAGGTAAATTGGTAGTGTCCAACACCACTTTGACAGTTTAGCATAAAGTTTATGCTCCTCCTTAGTTGTAAACACTCTCCAATTGTTTTATGCTTATGTAGTTCTGTTCTCGAAAGAATTCTCAGCTTGTTAGATATGCAACTGTGAATGGCTAGAGAAGCTTGAAATTCCCAACTGGTGTGAACCCCTTGGTTAAAAGTTCATCTGTTAACTCGGGTTCAGCCATTAACTTGGGTGGTTTTATATTGTAAATTACTTCATCTAAAAGTTGAAAATGTTAAAAATGAGATGTATTTATTATTTAAAATTGAATAATATTATTTAACATCAATGATGTTGAACGCCAGTCTAGGTGTCATTATATTAAAAGTCATATTAAATGGCTATAACTCCTTATATATATAGGGTTGTGCTGTGTGTACACACAGGCATACACCCTCCTCACATGAAGGGGGGTCCACATGTCGTGGGACCCCCTTCATGTAAGGGGGTGTAAGGCTGTGTGTACACACAGCATTTTCCATATATATATACACACGAAAATCACAAGTAAAGTTTAAAATCACCTCTTGAACTTCATTAAAATTCATGTCATCAACAAAGAACCATTTAAGCTACTATCCTCCTCTTACAATTTTATATGAGCAAACCTTGACATCAAAAATGGCAAATGTCACGTGTAAAACTTGAAATGCAACAAATCATGTAAAAGTATTTCTTCTCACATTTCTAGAAGCAAATTCACTAATTAAACTTTTGTAATCAATATGTTCTAGCAAAACTCAAAGAGGAGAAATTGAATGTAATTATTTATCAATTATCGTTCAACAAAAATTTATCCTTTTAGAACCAAAAAATCACGAAATAGCAATTAACAAGTGGATAATTGGCACAAATAAAATGGCGATGTTACGATATAGATTATATTATTGTAAAGCAAGTAACAAAGATTGACGGTAGAGTATACTCTTCTCAATTTGACTGTTCTTCGTTAGTTATAAAGTGTGGGAGAGAAGAAAATGACAAAGAGGAATTTGAGTTGCTTTTCACTCTTCACTTTAATCATTTGGAATATAGGCTGTTTGTTGGTTTATTAGTTAGGTAATTGATTAATGAAGCTAATTTAGCATTTGGGATTAAGCTTGTAAAATAGATAATTTAAAATATTTTTTTCAATAATATGTTAAATTTTAAAAAATATTAACGTAATATAATTTTTTTACTCTATTTTCGTAAATATTGTGCTCCTTAACTTAACATAATAATGAAAATTTTACACACACCTATAAAAAAAAATTTGGTGCCCTACAATGTTGAGGCCTTGTTCGGTTGCTCAACTCGTAGGACTGCCTATCTTCAATACTATTCTACACTTCCAAGTTCCAACAAATTATACTTATTTTCACAGCTTAATTCTATGATAAATTAATACTATGACAATGATTATGTTCCTGTCGACCAGTATATTTTGCTAAAACAAAGAGGGATTAGCAGATGTCACCAGACTGTTGGGCAATTCCAAGATCCCAAGCAACATGATGATGATTGATGACAAGTAATGCTAATGTTAAAACACAGTAAAGGTGGTACTAAGTTTTAGTTGAACATGTCACGTAATGACACCCACATTGGCGGTGTTGTAACACCAATAATACTAGATAACATTCTTATAATTGATAAATTGTGAAATCCGTACAACTTGTACAACCAAAGCCAAAAACAAGTACAATCACGTCTAGAGATTGGATTTCATAGATAATATACATTTGAGGACATTGTTAAGTGGTGTTCGAGGTTAACATGTTTTTCTTAACATAGAAGGACACAAGCAAAGCAAAGATTTTCTCCATAATAGTATGAAAGTGTGATCCTCCTGAAAAAAGCTACATTTTTAGTAAGAGAAGAACATGTTTTTAATCCAAATCATCGCAATCTCATGGACGTAGTGCATTCATCATCAAAACCACCTTAAAATTCTAGTGTTAGAATTCCAGTCTGTTGCCTGAAAAGCTAGAAAACTGGAAACACTTTCATGGGTACAACCAATTCTTAGAATTTGAATTTATCCCATCAACCCGATTAACGAAAGAACACGTGGTTGGATCAGTTCAGCCAATTTGAACAATCGAAGACCCATTTTCTAAAGCATAAGAACTGAGATACAACAAATTGATAAGAAATTGGTTCTCCCAAAGAAGTCTTTTATTACTATAACACAAAAATGTACAATTCATAAGCTACTTGTAGTTCAGCATGGTGTAATATTATAGCTGAAAATAGAGAAAAAAATGGAGAGATTTTGGAACTCTCAATGCAACCAGCTAATGAATGAGCCTCGAGAAGGAAATTGATTCTATTAGAAACTAAATGATCCGAGACCGAGAAAGGTGTTATGGAATCACATATTGCTGCAAATGCTTTGTTCTTTTTTTATTCTTCAACTTACGGAATGCACAGGATTCAATTTGTCGGATTCTTTCTCTGCTGACACCCATAAGCTCCCCAATTTCTTGCAATGTCTTCATCCTACCATCTTCTAGGCCAAACCTCCATCTAATCACCTGCTTTTCTCTCGGGTTTAGAGTATCCAGAACCTTGGCTAAGTCCTGTTTCATAAACTCCTTGATAAGCAAGTCTTCGGCTGTTTCTGCTTCAGGATCTGCAATGATTTCCTGAAATTGACAAGCCAAACGAGGTAAGATTGGAAACGAGTAGTAGCAAGAGAACGTGAACTTGTGGGAAATTTAACTTGGACTTACCGAAGGTTTGAGATTCTGGTTTATCCCAATTTTCTGATCAAGCGATCTTGGAGCTTTAGGGGTAAACAGAACTGCATTGAGCCTCTTCATTGAGAGCCCAGTTGCCTCTGCAACTTCTTCGTTATCAGGTTGTCTACCGTTTTCATTAAACAGTTGCTTTCTTGCTTCCTTCACTTTATAGGTTGCCTCGACCATGTGAAACTGTTATGTGCAGACAAAATTACAAATTAAATTGTACTACACCCAAATGGAACAACAGGTGGTTTTTTTCAAGAATGTATAATTGTGTAACATCTTCCTTCGCAGCACAGGAAAAATGGAATATGAGGTTTACTTGTAAAGAAATTAATTTTACAGGAATTTTACCGGCAATCGAATTGTCCTGGATTGGTCAGAAAGAGACTTCCGAACAGCCTGCTTTATCCACCAGTGAGCATAGGTGGAGAATTTAAACCCTTTTGAAGCATCAAATTTCTCTGCACCTCTCACAAGGCCTCGGCATCCTTCCTGATGAAAATTTGTTAAAAATGTAGTGTTAGAAAGGAATCAAACATCATACTATCAGTTTTACAGTTTTTCTTGCGGGAAACACCTTAAGTTAGATAATCAAGACCAACGAAGAAAATAATTACCTGAACCAAATCTTGAAGGTTCATCCCAACTCCCTGATAATATTTTGCAATAGAAATAACAAGACGTATATTGCTCTTTATCATTTTATCTTTGCAAAGAATACCATAATTTAAACGCTCCCTCAAGGTTTTCTGATCAACGCTGGCCGCAGCAGCCCATTGAGCAAAAGTAAACTGGTCCCCATAACGTTCTGTGAGCTCCTTCTGGAGCCTTTCCAATTTTAGTAGGTCCTGCATTCATGATGAATATATATTAGAGGACAAAAAATTAGACATGAGAAGATTCGAAAAGTACACGAGGGAGAAGGATGAAAGGAGTGTGCACAAGACTTGTAATATTTGCCAGTGACAAGTAAGAATAGTTTCTCCCAGTACTGAAGAAAGTAATATTAGGCCCTATAACATGAATGCTGTATGGGAATTGAGTTCCATCAATTAGGAAGCATATTTAAACAGTGAACCAAAATTTTTCAAATAAAAATCCTCTAAAGCAGTGTTGAAATTTGTAATTTTCCCAAGGAGGAAAGAGAAATACTGAAATATTATGTTTCCATGGTATAACCGTATGACAGGAAAGCTTTGAATTGATGAATGTACCATTTACTCAGTTCTCTTTTTAATAATTAGGGAAGGAAATTAAGATTCTAGTTATAACTAAGAAAATCACATCCAAAAAGAATGGCAAGTGGCCAAAATTTTCAAAAAAGCTATCAAGATAGAGAAATTGTTGATACACTGACTTGATCAGGAAAACTACAAAAAAGTTTAATGTTGACTTTGAATATAAACTCTTGTCATGCCAAATGTTGAACACGTTTTTATTCACACCCAAATTAGTAATTTAAATAAATTGGCAGTGGCTTCCCAATCTCTTGATTAATGAACTTCAACTGTGACTACAACAAAGAGTGCAAATCTAGACGAGGATAATCAGGTACCAGACTTCACAAGATATAAAGATGCAACCAACTAGATGTCTAGCACTAATTGGAAATCCACACGACAGAGGACAGTAAGGTGCCAAACTTTGCAAGTTGTAAGGACAACAAATTATTGATTGACATTAAATTAATCTGGAAAATTGATAGTGATGGTACTAACTGCTAGCCAAATGCAGTACACATTCTTTGTTCATACAAAAAAATCATTTACCAAACTAACAATCTCTTTTATTTTGTCATAAGCCCCATCCCCTGACACCGGAAGTGAAAAATAAAGATGCATAAGAGTACAAAAATAGGCCGGGATTGGAAAAGAAAGAAGGAAAAGCTCGATTCGGTACAAAAATAGAAAGGCCCATGGCAGAGTTTTCAGTGATGTCTATGGTCCCTCTTGAACTGATTGAACGATGTATTGCTCAATGAGAAGTAAAAAGTGGCATGCATTGTAAACATAAAGAGAATTAAAAGAAGGATAAAGCATTTTTTTGGCTCGAATTACCTGTATTCCTACTGACAACTTCTGTTCTTCAGCTGCTGTAAGTAGCTTGGAACTACTAGTAGTTCCTCTTAAGTAACGCAATGGGTCAGAATAATCTATATCCTGCAAAACCCCTTTTTTCCGGGATGTAGAACCAGATTTCACACACACAACATTAGCTGCCGCCTTCTGTGCAGCTCTAGTTCTTCTGGCTTTTCGTTCTATTTGACGCTTTGATCTCACAGCTATACTCCTGGACAATTGAGCCTTAAGAAGTTCGAGTTCTTCATGACTAGGCTCCACATCAGATTCCGTAAGGAGGAAAGAAGCTGAATGATTTTCACCCAACCCTACAGTAACCTTAGACTCTCTGCCATTCACTCTTTCTGAAAAATTAGCAAGCTGATTCCTCTCCAACAATAAATTATCCACTTCAGGCATGATTTCTGTAGTTTCGCAATCTGACATCATGGCAGTACGATTACAGACCATCATGGCTGCATCTTTTGCAACCTTAACTGCTGCCTTTGCTAAAGCAAGTGCTTCAGCTGCAGCCGCTGCTACAACAGCCTCTTCAATTGTAATAAGAGTTTCTGTAGCTAAAGTTGCTTGAAGATTTGCCTGGACGCGCATTAAAGTTAATTATGATAGATGAAAGCATCAAATGACTAAAGCTAGTGCCAAGATTTTTTTTTAACCACATAAAAACTATTATATTTCTTCTCTTTTCTTAAGGCACAATTGGCAAAAGGGGTGCGTGTGGAAATTGAATGAGTTGATTGAATAAGCATACTTTTGCAATATGGACTACAGGATTCACTTCAAAGAATACCGTAAAAGATAAGCGCTAAAATTTTCTTCTGAAATGTGATGTATTTGAAACATCAAGGTTCACACAAATTGGAAAGCAGCTTCTATCTTTATGAACAACACAAAAAAGAGTTATAAGATATTTAAACTCACTTATTTACAGATTCCTTACATGAACAACAAATGTAATAGCCTTTTTCTTTTACTAGACCTCGAGATAGTTAACTGAAAACTTTCTGTTATATCAATACAAGCCCTATGCAATGATTTTCTAGCGTTCAATTAGGTAGCATGTACGTATTTGAATTCTCACCTCAGTGGGTGGACAAACTGCTTCAATATACGTCCATGTTCTGTTTGCGGCTATAGAGTTGGAATGAACATCTAAAGAGGGTAATTTTAGCTTGTCCAAGTCAAGCACTGCAGATCTTGTTGGTTTCGAAGATCTGTCAGCAGGTACTGAATTTGAAATGACTTCTAATGATGGTAATTGTAGCTTCTCTAACTCGAGGACCGTAGTTGTTGCCGTAGATAAGATACACTGTGTCCGGAAATAAATAGGATCTCTACTTTTTGCTGCATTTTAGTCAATGATAAATATTAGATCCAAATTCTACTTGCACCTTGGACACTGTATTTCATTAGAAACTTCCCCTGACCACTAGGATGTTCTAATATTGGGCAGTTCCACAATTAGAAAAAATTTAATTGCAGATCATAATTAAGTGCTTTCTGATATTGATTGTGAGAATGAATAGAAAGAACATTCACATTATTTTGTAATGTTCAACTACATCCACATAAAAAGGAAGGTCATAAAGAGAAAGACGCATTTGGTTTAAAACAGAATCTACACAGAGTCAGGAAACCAAATGATGAAAAATAATAGTACATGGAGACATACAAAAGTGAAAATAGAGATGGACATTGGCAAATCAGACCAACTTAAAGGGAAAACATATAAACTATATAATGCAAAATGATGACAGGAACCTGCAATGTTTGTCAGGAATCTATGCTTGTACCAAGAAAAGTTAACAATTAATATAATTATTATTGAGATGAACAAATGTGGATCTAATGATCAAAGCACTACACAGTCAATCCCTATAGAAATTTCAATCCAGATTCTCCATTTGGTGTAACGAGATCTTTATTTAGCTTGTTTAGTCATTGCACTTTGGTGTTACTGTGCATTAGCCATAGGCGAAAGGAGGTGAGAAGATTGTGATTGTACTTTTACTTGTTTATTGTCTTTTTTTCCGCAATTAAGTTTCATTTTATGTTTACCAAGAACTCAAAGCCAATTAATCCAAGATAAGAGGCCTACTTCCTCACCCATAACCCAACCCCGGAAACACACTAGAATACACACAAACATGAACAATGCAGCACCGACGAGACTCGAACTTCTCGAAAACCTAAAAAATTTAAATTTCTACACTCCAATCCAAGTCCATAAATAATGCAAATTCTCATATCTTTACTTCGACAGACACATACATAAAGAGAAGGAATTACCTGGGTGGGTGGAAGAATGATTCTGTGATTTAAAGTTAACCGAAAAAGTGTCCGGCAAGCACCTGAATTGCGGCACCAGACAGGACATCCTTCTCCTAAATGTCTAAATACATACACACAAGCAGATTTGTACTCGTGAGCATGCTATTCGTACACAAATACAATCTGCTTGTATGAATGAGGCAATAAAGCAGGTCTTCAAAATTAATTGAGTTAGAGCCGAACAAAAATATGAACAGAGAAAACTGTGAGAGGAAAGACTCAGGAGAGAGAGGAGTGATGAGTTGCCAGAAAATGATAAATAAATGGATAAGAGAATGCTTTTGCCCAAGGAGATGGAGTTAATTATTCCAATGGTCACTGAACTAGGTCCATTTTTTTTATTGGTCACTAAATTTTAAAATATCGAATTTTGATTATTGAACTTAGGTTCATGTCTTTGATTAGAAATTGAACTTTAAAATATCAAGTTTTGACCATTGAATTTTGAAAAATGTCGAGTTTTGGTCATTGAACTTAAATCAATGTTTTCAATTGTTTACTGAAATTTAAAATGTCGAATTTTGACCACTGAACTTTGAAAAATGTTGTACATTACTCACTGAATTTTGAAAAATATTGTACATTTTTTACTGTAAACTCGATATTTTTCAAAATTCAACAGTTATGCTAGTAAGTAACGTACGGTATATTCCAAAGTTCAGTAGTCAAAATTCGACATTTTAAATTTCAATGAGCAATCGAAGACATGAACCTAAATTCAGTAATCAAAATTCGATATTTTTTAAAGTTTAGTAGCCAAAACTCGACACTTTAAAGTTCATTGACCAATGAAAGACATGGACCTAAGTTCAGTGACCAAAACTCGATATTTTTTAAAGTTCAGTAGCCAACACTCGATACTTTAAAGTTCAGTGGTCAATCAAAGATATGGACCTAAGTTCAATATTATTGAAACAATTAACTCAAGGAAATTAGGACGAGAGATCGATAAGCAGCTACCGCTTCTTATGTTTTGGACTTTGGGCTTTGGAGGCCCATCTACAGTTGTAAATATATTCCACGCTGAGAAATATGGATAAAGATACCTGTCCAGGGACACATGAGTCCTGGACGGTGGCCCTCGACGTATAGCAGGGTCCGAGAAAATATTTGGCTCCTACTTACTATTTATATAGGCACACCCGCTCAATAAGAACGTGATACGTAACAAATATTTTTTTGTTATAATATAGATGATCGTGTTAAATATGCCGAACTTTAGACGACATTGTTGGATTTGATGGTTTATCATTGAATTTTGGTTGGTTGAGCTTGAAATAGCTCCCTAGCGAGTTTTCATAAACTTAATAGTCGATATGGGTTCATAACAATCAGGCACTATGACGTGACAATTGAGTCTATCTAAACTGTTGACAGATGCAACCATTGAGGATGAATGATGTGCTCAAAATTTGGGTCCTCAAGTTGAATACTATACAACATGAAAGTATTCTTTACGAGTTTATTATTTACCAAGTATCATTGACTTTTGGGACGTGTCAGTTTCTATATTTTCAATGTATCTATGGAATTACATACATAATTTGGTGCAATGAATTCGGATTCACACACACATTAAAAAGGCCTTCCCCTAGTTTAATAATTTATTTTATCATTTTTTTTAAAAATTTCGCCCTTTTCCAAATGAAACTTGAGCTCAAAGTTATATTCTTACCATTTGAGCTGGCTTTGACCTTAAAATATTGTGGGAAAATTCAAATATGTCTTCTTCTATGTTCTTTCACTTTTCTCCAAGTATACTCTTAATTAGTCTATATATTTTTTATGCCTTAAACCTACTTTATATGACATCTTTTATAAATACTTTATGAGTTCATCTGTATCTATAAATATTGAAAGCATTAATATTATGAAAGCTCTCGCCCATACGGGACTCTATGTAATTGCCTATAGTATGATCCGACACAGTTTTTCTCTAATGCAATCCCCAAATAATATCATTCTCATCTTTCTATGCAATAACCTCTCAAGCACAAAGAAAGGGTAGGAAAAACCAAGAGAAAAGAAAAGGGAAAGATGTGCAAAACCTAGGAAGAGTAGGAAAATGATGGCTGTGCAAAATATGGGGAGAATGAAGAATAAAGATGGGGAGGCTCCTATTGGGAAATAACGATGAGGCAAAAAATATACTGCATTATAGAAACAAAGAAGTCTGTTCTTGAAAATTATGCATATATCCTTCATGTTTAACTTTAAGGGTATTTTCGGATAGGTCTATGAGATCCTTTTTGTAACAAAAGTAGAAGGTTCTTATCACTTGTCAAAATGCTCGATCTAAAAAAAAAAAATTTGAGGATGAAAATACAAGACGAATAATAGATTAGGGACATCCGCTGCCATTTTCCCTAAATATTTACTTCAAATTAGAGAGCAAGGGTTCCTTCTTCCAAACAGTAGCAGCTCCACCATATCTCCAGCCTTCATGTTTTCTGCCATTTCAGCTCCTCTATACCCAAATTTTATCAAAAAATTATTACTAGTTACACCGCCTGCTGTCGCATTATCATTACCTCCGCCTTTTGTCCACAACCGCCGTGGCAGCTGTACTTTTGCTGCAGCCACCGTCTCTTCGCCTTCAGTCGTTACAGAATTTAAAGAAATCAGAAGCCCAGAACTCGTGGCCCGGGAATATGCCGACCTCAATCTCTCGGACAAATTTTGCGAGGTACATAACATATGTATGCATTGCATGGTTGTTTTTTCAAATAATCGCGTCTTCACGAATCAGTTGGAATTTAATTCATAGTTCTTGGGGCTGGGATCAAAGTGGAAAGATTAGAAATTTTAAATTTTAATTAATCACGACTCTGCATTTTATTTATTATTGTTGGTATTTTTATTTCTTGCTGTCTTTATACTAATATAAAATATAACAAGAATAATGTTGGTTAATTGTTGTTGTTGCAGGAGGTGGGTCATGTTAGAATCCGACAGCATGTTAATCCTCTTCGTTCTTCTCTCATGGTAATTTCTCCTTTGGTTTTTTTCGCGCAAGTGTGCAAGTGTGCCCGCCTGAGCTGTATATATTTCTGTATAGGGGAGCATGTTTGTACTTGCCAGTTTATTTTTCTCCCAATTAGACCAACTAGTTTCTGAAATGTGGAAGTTTGTGTCAAACTAACATGATTCGTTGCAATTGTTATGAGTAGATTCCTGCTGAAGTGCCAGAATGGAATGAAGTCTATGAGGATGCAAAATTGCCACTGATGGTGGATATTGGGAGCGGTAATGAACAATCTTTGCAGTTTATGCTCTATTTCTCTCTTGTTTAAAGTTATTACTCCCTCCGTCGTGGACTTTCCTTATTTTCTTCTCTCCCAATTATGTAGTCATGTTTTTTAATTAAAAAATTTCTGTTTTGTTCGGTTACTAATATACCCTTATTTAATTTGCCCAGTTAAAACTAATTTACTACTATTTGTTGATAAACATTAGATAAGGTTTCTTAATCCATGTGAAAAATAAAATCAACCTATATAAATGGAACGGAGGAAGTATTTCTCATTTTCAGTTATTATGGTTTGTGGTTTGCTCCTGGTTTGTGCAATAGAAAAACACTTTGCAGTTGATGTTGTTATACATAGTTTATTCTAGGATTGTTACTCCACTGTTTATCAGAAAATGATATTTACCTTGTCTAGACAAGTCATTGACTGTTCTTGGTTTTCATTTAATATCTTGTATAATTAGTTATGCATTATGAAAATGCAAAGTTGCAGATGAGATGCAGTCCATATTTCCAGTCACCATAGTTCTGTTTAAATTTATTAATTTCATCTTCAACTTTGGCAAGTGCCATAGATCAGTTTTATTTTTCTGATCTATAGATGTAGACTGGTGAGGTTTTAACACAATTCAGCTGGGATAGAGAAGAGGCAGGGGTGTGTTTTCACAAAGCTTAATCTCTGAAGGGCCATTTTTCTACAATATCCTATTTTATAAGGGAATGGGTGATTTAGAAACTATGAAGCTCAGTGAAAGAGGGGAGGGGGCAGCAAATCCTATTCTTATTCTTTTTTTCTTTTTTTTTTTTATTTTTTTGGGGGGAAATTTGCAAATTTTAAGTGGAAAAGTTAATATCGGAAAGCTGGGCAGGGGCTGGGTGCCGGCGGCCAATTTTCTTAACCTTCCTGTTCTGCTTAAAGTTTCTTCCATTGTAAGGCAAAGGTTTCACCAACCGCTAATTTTCTAGCTGCATTATATTCAATGTTATGACCTTGGTTTAAAAAGACCCAATTGAGTGCGTGTCTGTGTGGCTAGCAAAAAAAGCCTCATGGCTCTGATTGTGAGGCAATTTTTGGAGGCATACTCCTCCATTGTGGGAGACACACCTGAGAGCTTGCCTTGATGCCTGTAAGGTGTCTGCTTCTTTATTCTTTAAACTTAATTACTTTACTTTAGGTGTTGCCCTCGAAACATAAAAATTTTGATTAGCCCATTTTGGGAATACTCACCGGCCATCGCCCACTGAAACATTAAAACATTGTTTTGGAAATAGTCACTGCCTCCCCCACTAAAATAATAGTTTCTTTTTTGCTTTTATTTTCACATTCTAAAGTATTCTATTATGGATTTCCAAGACCGTTTATGATTTATTTTGAGCTTATTTTTCATTTTAATAATTTTTTGATGTTTTTGGTTTACGGCTTATGCCTCAACATTTATGCCTTGCCTCATGTTGGAAAAATGCCTTAGTACCGAATTATGGTTTTTAAAACTTTGGTTTTGACTGGGTTCTTTTCAGTTTAAATGTGTTGGTGAAGTGAAGTGAACTGATATCCAGCAGATGCTTAGAGTCCTCACTGATATATGACCTCTGGGTCGCTAGTAATAGCTTATCTTTATAACAATGTATGAAGAAAATGAATCTTTACCATATTTGAAGAGACGATGAGAATGAAACTTTGTTAAATGTAAAAATTGCATTAGATTTATTGGTAAAAGAATAAAAAAAGGATCGGTTATATGTAGCTGACTTTACTTCTTGATGTACAGTACACTAAATTTATAAAGAATTACAGGTAGTGGCAGATTTCTCTTGAGGCTTGCTAAAAAAAATCCCACATTTAGGAATTATCTGGGATTGGAGATACGTCCAAAGGTATTCACCAAATATCCTTACTGTTTTTCAAGAATGTTTCTACTCGACTAAAGAACAATAAAAATATTATTACTTTCAGTGACAAATTAAGTACTGAATTCTCTTAATCGGACTATCTTTTTTTCTTGTGCAGTTGGTCACACGTGCTAATTATTGGGTAGATGAGCTTTCTATGAGAAATATGTAAGATTTCTAAAGACTACTTACCTTGCTTTGCAAATACATTGGAATAGGCTTATGTACATCTAAATGCAGACATTTCATGTTTGCTAATGCCACGATCTCCTTCAAACAACTTGTATCGACATATCCTGGACCATTGATGTTTGTTTCGATCTTGGTGAGTGCCCTCCTTGTACTAAAAGTTGCAAAGTGCTCTCTTATCAACCACCAAAGATTTAACAGGAAACTTAATTTCATTAAAAATTCCAGCTATCTGTTGCTTAGAACTAAATGAGTATTCACTCGTGCATTCAGTGCCCAGATCCACATTTCAAGAAGAAGCATCGCAAAAGAAGGGTTGTGCAGAAGCCTCTTGTTGAGTCAATTGTGGACAGTTTAATGCCAGGTGGACAGGTACCTGCTCAAAACCTCATTTAGTGTATGCTATTTATCATAAAGTCTTCAAGAGTTAAGGTGTTTATAAAACTGATCGAGTATGATCCTCTGTGATACACGTTTTTATGAGTTCTTGAAACTTCAATACCTTAAGTGACTTAAGTCACGTACGTTAGCTGGATCATCTTAAGGCTGTCCAAATCAGTGATTGATTTGCACGGAAAAATGGGAATAGATCTTTCATGACCTTAGGAACAGTTGGATGTCAGGTATAGTGACATATTAATTTATCATGTAGATCTTGTCTGTTGATGCAGCACATAGAAAATACCCCATCACCATCGAGCTTGACATATCCACAATTTGCTATCTTACCATTTGTATCAGTAGTAGTACCGAGTTCCATGTCCTCTTCTCAATATAACCATTTTAACATTCTGATCTGATCCATTTCTTATATATAATAGAAAAGAAAGAAAGCACTGTGACAATTGATGTGTTAAGCTAAGACATCGTATTTGCTTGTGTTCTATTGTTTCTTTATATGTTTGATTGTGTACAGTTCATAAGAATTTAAAATGTTTGTCCTTTCTCCTTTATCTGTATTTATTGAACAAATAAGTTCTTTTTTTTCGCAACAACTCGTATTTGTGTTCAACTCAATTGAAGTCTTGTTTCATTCTCATATGTACAAAGCAAATATAAAAGTTAATCCTTGTTTAAAATTTTTAAAATAATAATTTGAGGCATTATAAGTAATTGATGTATTTTAATCAATATTGTAACAGGATAAACTGCTCACTTGGTTTGTTTGTTTAAAAATTAAATGTCCTCCATGTTTTTCTTGTTTGTTGATTGACGAACATATATGACATATTGTTGGATTTTATGCGCAATATTAAAGAGATGAAAACGATAATCAACACAAGAATTTTACGTGGTTCGACGGTGTGCCTACGTCCACGAGAGCGAAGCGGAGATTTCTTTATTCAGATGTGAAAAATAGGGTTACAACATATTATTTATACTAACCCTAGCCTGGGCCCATATAAAACTTTAAGGCCCGTAGGTGGAGAATTTAAACCCTTTTGAAGCATCAAATTTCTCTGCACCTCTCACAAGGCCTCGGCATCCTTCCTGATGAAAATTTGTTAAAAATGTAGTGTTAGAAAGGAATCAAACATCATACTATCAGTTTTACAGTTTTTCTTGCGGGAAACACCTTAAGTTAGATAATCAAGACCAACGAAGAAAATAATTACCTGAACCAAATCTTGAAGGTTCATCCCAACTCCCTGATAATATTTTGCAATAGAAATAACAAGACGTATATTGCTCTTTATCATTTTATCTTTGCAAAGAATACCATAATTTAAACGCTCCCTCAAGGTTTTCTGATCAACGCTGGCCGCAGCAGCCCATTGAGCAAAAGTAAACTGGTCCCCATAACGTTCTGTGAGCTCCTTCTGGAGCCTTTCCAATTTTAGTAGGTCCTGCATTCATGATGAATATATATTAGAGGACAAAAAATTAGACATGAGAAGATTCGAAAAGTACACGAGGGAGAAGGATGAAAGGAGTGTGCACAAGACTTGTAATATTTGCCAGTGACAAGTAAGAATAGTTTCTCCCAGTACTGAAGAAAGTAATATTAGGCCCTATAACATGAATGCTGTATGGGAATTGAGTTCCATCAATTAGGAAGCATATTTAAACAGTGAACCAAAATTTTTCAAATAAAAATCCTCTAAAGCAGTGTTGAAATTTGTAATTTTCCCAAGGAGGAAAGAGAAATACTGAAATATTATGTTTCCATGGTATAACCGTATGACAGGAAAGCTTTGAATTGATGAATGTACCATTTACTCAGTTCTCTTTTTAATAATTAGGGAAGGAAATTAAGATTCTAGTTATAACTAAGAAAATCACATCCAAAAAGAATGGCAAGTGGCCAAAATTTTCAAAAAAGCTATCAAGATAGAGAAATTGTTGATACACTGACTTGATCAGGAAAACTACAAAAAAGTTTAATGTTGACTTTGAATATAAACTCTTGTCATGCCAAATGTTGAACACGTTTTTATTCACACCCAAATTAGTAATTTAAATAAATTGGCAGTGGCTTCCCAATCTCTTGATTAATGAACTTCAACTGTGACTACAACAAAGAGTGCAAATCTAGACGAGGATAATCAGGTACCAGACTTCACAAGATATAAAGATGCAACCAACTAGATGTCTAGCACTAATTGGAAATCCACACGACAGAGGACAGTAAGGTGCCAAACTTTGCAAGTTGTAAGGACAACAAATTATTGATTGACATTAAATTAATCTGGAAAATTGATAGTGATGGTACTAACTGCTAGCCAAATGCAGTACACATTCTTTGTTCATACAAAAAAATCATTTACCAAACTAACAATCTCTTTTATTTTGTCATAAGCCCCATCCCCTGACACCGGAAGTGAAAAATAAAGATGCATAAGAGTACAAAAATAGGCCGGGATTGGAAAAGAAAGAAGGAAAAGCTCGATTCGGTACAAAAATAGAAAGGCCCATGGCAGAGTTTTCAGTGATGTCTATGGTCCCTCTTGAACTGATTGAACGATGTATTGCTCAATGAGAAGTAAAAAGTGGCATGCATTGTAAACATAAAGAGAATTAAAAGAAGGATAAAGCATTTTTTTGGCTCGAATTACCTGTATTCCTACTGACAACTTCTGTTCTTCAGCTGCTGTAAGTAGCTTGGAACTACTAGTAGTTCCTCTTAAGTAACGCAATGGGTCAGAATAATCTATATCCTGCAAAACCCCTTTTTTCCGGGATGTAGAACCAGATTTCACACACACAACATTAGCTGCCGCCTTCTGTGCAGCTCTAGTTCTTCTGGCTTTTCGTTCTATTTGACGCTTTGATCTCACAGCTATACTCCTGGACAATTGAGCCTTAAGAAGTTCGAGTTCTTCATGACTAGGCTCCACATCAGATTCCGTAAGGAGGAAAGAAGCTGAATGATTTTCACCCAACCCTACAGTAACCTTAGACTCTCTGCCATTCACTCTTTCTGAAAAATTAGCAAGCTGATTCCTCTCCAACAATAAATTATCCACTTCAGGCATGATTTCTGTAGTTTCGCAATCTGACATCATGGCAGTACGATTACAGACCATCATGGCTGCATCTTTTGCAACCTTAACTGCTGCCTTTGCTAAAGCAAGTGCTTCAGCTGCAGCCGCTGCTACAACAGCCTCTTCAATTGTAATAAGAGTTTCTGTAGCTAAAGTTGCTTGAAGATTTGCCTGGACGCGCATTAAAGTTAATTATGATAGATGAAAGCATCAAATGACTAAAGCTAGTGCCAAGATTTTTTTTTAACCACATAAAAACTATTATATTTCTTCTCTTTTCTTAAGGCACAATTGGCAAAAGGGGTGCGTGTGGAAATTGAATGAGTTGATTGAATAAGCATACTTTTGCAATATGGACTACAGGATTCACTTCAAAGAATACCGTAAAAGATAAGCGCTAAAATTTTCTTCTGAAATGTGATGTATTTGAAACATCAAGGTTCACACAAATTGGAAAGCAGCTTCTATCTTTATGAACAACACAAAAAAGAGTTATAAGATATTTAAACTCACTTATTTACAGATTCCTTACATGAACAACAAATGTAATAGCCTTTTTCTTTTACTAGACCTCGAGATAGTTAACTGAAAACTTTCTGTTATATCAATACAAGCCCTATGCAATGATTTTCTAGCGTTCAATTAGGTAGCATGTACGTATTTGAATTCTCACCTCAGTGGGTGGACAAACTGCTTCAATATACGTCCATGTTCTGTTTGCGGCTATAGAGTTGGAATGAACATCTAAAGAGGGTAATTTTAGCTTGTCCAAGTCAAGCACTGCAGATCTTGTTGGTTTCGAAGATCTGTCAGCAGGTACTGAATTTGAAATGACTTCTAATGATGGTAATTGTAGCTTCTCTAACTCGAGGACCGTAGTTGTTGCCGTAGATAAGATACACTGTGTCCGGAAATAAATAGGATCTCTACTTTTTGCTGCATTTTAGTCAATGATAAATATTAGATCCAAATTCTACTTGCACCTTGGACACTGTATTTCATTAGAAACTTCCCCTGACCACTAGGATGTTCTAATATTGGGCAGTTCCACAATTAGAAAAAATTTAATTGCAGATCATAATTAAGTGCTTTCTGATATTGATTGTGAGAATGAATAGAAAGAACATTCACATTATTTTGTAATGTTCAACTACATCCACATAAAAAGGAAGGTCATAAAGAGAAAGACGCATTTGGTTTAAAACAGAATCTACACAGAGTCAGGAAACCAAATGATGAAAAATAATAGTACATGGAGACATACAAAAGTGAAAATAGAGATGGACATTGGCAAATCAGACCAACTTAAAGGGAAAACATATAAACTATATAATGCAAAATGATGACAGGAACCTGCAATGTTTGTCAGGAATCTATGCTTGTACCAAGAAAAGTTAACAATTAATATAATTATTATTGAGATGAACAAATGTGGATCTAATGATCAAAGCACTACACAGTCAATCCCTATAGAAATTTCAATCCAGATTCTCCATTTGGTGTAACGAGATCTTTATTTAGCTTGTTTAGTCATTGCACTTTGGTGTTACTGTGCATTAGCCATAGGCGAAAGGAGGTGAGAAGATTGTGATTGTACTTTTACTTGTTTATTGTCTTTTTTTCCGCAATTAAGTTTCATTTTATGTTTACCAAGAACTCAAAGCCAATTAATCCAAGATAAGAGGCCTACTTCCTCACCCATAACCCCACCCCGGAAACACACTAGAATACACACAAACATGAACAATGCAGCACCGACGAGACTCGAACTTCTCGAAAACCTAAAAAATTTAAATTTCTACACTCCAATCCAAGTCCATAAATAATGCAAATTCTCATATCTTTACTTCGACAGACACATACATAAAGAGAAGGAATTACCTGGGTGGGTGGAAGAATGATTCTGTGATTTAAAGTTAACCGAAAAAGTGTCCGGCAAGCACCTGAATTGCGGCACCAGACAGGACATCCTTCTCCTAAATGTCTAAATACATACACACAAGCAGATTTGTACTCGTGAGCATGCTATTCGTACACAAATACAATCTGCTTGTATGAATGAGGCAATAAAGCAGGTCTTCAAAATTAATTGAGTTAGAGCCGAACAAAAATATGAACAGAGAAAACTGTGAGAGGAAAGACTCAGGAGAGAGAGGAGTGATGAGTTGCCAGAAAATGATAAATAAATGGATAAGAGAATGCTTTTGCCCAAGGAGATGGAGTTAATTATTCCAATGGTCACTGAACTAGGTCCATTTTTTTTATTGGTCACTAAATTTTAAAATATCGAATTTTGATTATTGAACTTAGGTTCATGTCTTTGATTAGAAATTGAACTTTAAAATATCAAGTTTTGACCATTGAATTTTGAAAAATGTCGAGTTTTGGTCATTGAACTTAAATCAATGTTTTCAATTGTTTACTGAAATTTAAAATGTCGAATTTTGACCACTGAACTTTGAAAAATGTTGTACATTACTCACTGAATTTTGAAAAATATTGTACATTTTTTACTGTAAACTCGATATTTTTCAAAATTCAACAGTTATGCTAGTAAGTAACGTACGGTATATTCCAAAGTTCAGTAGCCAAAATTCGACATTTTAAATTTCAATGAGCAATCGAAGACATGAACCTAAATTCAGTGATCAAAATTCGATATTTTTTAAAATTTAGTAGCCAAAACTCGACACTTTAAAGTTCATTGACCAATGAAAGACATGGACCTAAGTTCAGTGACCAAAACTCGATATTTTTTAAAGTTCAGTGGCCAACACTAGATACTTTAAAGTTCAGTGGTCAATCAAAGATATGGACCTAAGTTCAATATTATTGAAACAATTAACTCAAGGAAATTAGGACGAGAGATCGATAAGCAGCTACCGCTTCTTATGTTTTGGACTTTGGGCTTTGGAGGCCCATCTACAGTTGTAAATATATTCCACGCTGAGAAATATGGATAAAGATACCTGTCCAGGGACACATGAGTCCTGGACGGTGGCCCTCGACGTATAGCAGGGTCCGAGAAAATATTTGGCTCCTACTTACTATTTATATAGGCACACCCGCTCAATAAGAACGTGATACGTAACAAATATTTTTTTGTTATAATATAGATGATCGTGTTAAATATGCCGAACTTTAGACGACATTGTTGGATTTGATGGTTTATCATTGAATTTTGGTTGGTTGAGCTTGAAATAGCTCCCTAGCGAGTTTTCATAAACTTAATAGTCGATATGGGTTCATAACAATCAGGCACTATGACGTGACAATTGAGTCTATCTAAACTGTTGACAGATGCAACCATTGAGGATGAATGATGTGCTCAAAATTTGGGTCCTCAAGTTGAATACTATACGACATGAAAGTATTCTTTACGAGTTTATTATTTACCAAGTATCATTGACTTTTGGGACGTGTTAGTTTCTATATTTTCAATGTATCTATGGAATTACATACATAATTTGGTGCAATGAATTCGGATTCACACACACATTAAAAAGGCCTTCCCCTAGTTTAATAATTTATTTTATCATTTTTTTTAAAAATTTCGCCCTTTTCCAAATGAAACTTGAGCTCAAAGTTATATTCTTACCATTTGAGCTGGCTTTGACCTTAAAATATTGTGGGAAAATTCAAATATGTCTTCTTCTATGTTCTTTCACTTTTCTCCAAGTATACTCTTAATTAGTCTATATATTTTTTATGCCTTAAACCTACTTTATATGACATCTTTTATAAATACTTTATGAGTTCATCTGTATCTATAAATATTGAAAGCATTAATATTATGAAAGCTCTCGCCCATACGGGACTCTATGTAATTGCCTATAGTATGATCCGACACAGTTTTTCTCTAATGCAATCCCCAAATAATATCATTCTCATCTTTCTATGCAATAACCTCTCAAGCACAAAGAAAGGGTAGGAAAAACCAAGAGAAAAGAAAAGGGAAAGATGTGCAAAACCTAGGAAGAGTAGGAAAATGATGGCTGTGCAAAATATGGGGAGAATGAAGAATAAAGATGGGGAGGCTCCTATTGGGAAATAACGATGAGGCAAAAAATATACTGCATTATAGAAACAAAGAAGTCTGTTCTTGAAAATTATGCATATATCCTTCATGTTTAACTTTAAGGGTATTTTCGGATAGGTCTATGAGATCCTTTTTGTAACAAAAGTAGAAGGTTCTTATCACTTGTCAAAATGCTCGATCTAAAAAAAAAAAATTTGAGGATGAAAATACAAGACGAATAATAGATTAGGGACATCCGCTGCCATTTTCCCTAAATATTTACTTCAAATTAGAGAGCAAGGGTTCCTTCTTCCAAACAGTAGCAGCTCCACCATATCTCCAGCCTTCATGTTTTCTGCCATTTCAGCTCCTCTATACCCAAATTTTATCAAAAAATTATTACTAGTTACACCGCCTGCTGTCGCATTATCATTACCTCCGCCTTTTGTCCACAACCGCCGTGGCAGCTGTACTTTTGCTGCAGCCACCGTCTCTTCGCCTTCAGTCGTTACAGAATTTAAAGAAATCAGAAGCCCAGAACTCGTGGCCCGGGAATATGCCGACCTCAATCTCTCGGACAAATTTTGCGAGGTACATAACATATGTATGCATTGCATGGTTGTTTTTTCAAATTATCGCGTCTTCACGAATCAGTTGGAATTTAATTGATAGTTCTTGGGGCTGGGATCAAAGTGGAAAGATTAGAAATTTTAAATTTTAATTAATCACGACTCTGCATTTTATTTATTATTGTTGGTATTTTTATTTCTTGCTGTCTTTATACTAATATAAAATATAACAAGAATAATGTTGGTTAATTGTTGTTGTTGCAGGAGGTGGGTCATGTTAGAATCCGACAGCATGTTAATCCTCTTCGTTCTTCTCTCATGGTAATTTCTCCTTTGGTTTTTTTCGCGCAAGTGTGCAAGTGTGCCCGCCTGAGCTGTATATATTTCTGTATAGGGGAGCATGTTTGTACTTGCCAGTTTATTTTTCTCCCAATTAGACCAACTAGTTTCTGAAATGTGGAAGTTTGTGTCAAACTAACATGATTCGTTGCAATTGTTATGAGTAGATTCCTGCTGAAGTGCCAGAATGGAATGAAGTCTATGAGGATGCAAAATTGCCACTGATGGTGGATATTGGGAGCGGTAATGAACAATCTTTGCAGTTTATGCTCTATTTCTCTCTTGTTTAAAGTTATTACTCCCTCCGTCGCGGACTTTCCTTATTTTCTTCTCTCCCAATTATGTAGTCATGTTTTTTAATTAAAAAATTTCTGTTTTGTTCGGTTACTAATATACCCTTATTTAATTTGCCCAGTTAAAACTAATTTACTACTATTTGTTGATAAACATTAGATAAGGTTTCTTAATCCATGTGAAAAATAAAATCAACCTATATAAATGGAACGGAGGAAGTATTTCTCATTTTCAGTTATTATGGTTTGTGGTTTGCTCCTGGTTTGTGCAATAGAAAAACACTTTGCAGTTGATGTTGTTATACATAGTTTATTCTAGGATTGTTACTCCACTGGTTATCAGAAAATGATATTTACCTTGTCTAGACAAGTCATTGACTGTTCTTGGTTTTCATTTAATATCTTGTATAATTAGTTATGCATTATGAAAATGCAAAGTTGCAGATGAGATGCAGTCCATATTTCCAGTCACCATAGTTCTGTTTAAATTTATTAATTTCATCTTCAACTTTGGCAAGTGCCATAGATCAGTTTTATTTTTCTGATCTATAGATGTAGACTGGTGAGGTTTTAACACAATTCAGCTGGGATAGAGAAGAGGCAGGGGTGTGTTTTCACAAAGCTTAATCTCTGAAGGGCCATTTTTCTACAATATCCTATTTTATAAGGGAATGGGTGATTTAGAAACTATGAAGCTCAGTGAAAGAGGGGAGGGGGCAGCAAATCCTATTCTTATTCTTTTTTTCTTTTTTTTTTTTATTTTTTTGGGGGGAAATTTGCAAATTTTAAGTGGAAAAGTTAATATCGGAAAGCTGGGCAGGGGCTGGGTGCCGGCGGCCAATTTTCTTAACCTTCCTGTTCTGCTTAAAGTTTCTTCCATTGTAAGGCAAAGGTTTCACCAACCGCTAATTTTCTAGCTGCATTATATTCAATGTTATGACCTTGGGTTAAAAAGACCCAATTGAGTGCGTGTCTGTGTGGCTAGCAAAAAAAGCCTCATGGCTCTGATTGTGAGGCAATTTTTGGAGGCATACTCCTCCATTGTGGGAGACACACCTGAGAGCTTGCCTTGATGCCTGTAAGGTGTCTGCTTCTTTATTCTTTAAACTTAATTACTTTACTTTAGGT
>NC_036251.1:20801418-20809789 GCF_002742605.1 Olea europaea var. sylvestris
GTTATCTGTCCTCAGATACTTAATTTTTCTGCCAATCTGGTTCTCTTCTTCTGCTTTCCATAATTTGAACTTGGCAAAGGTTTCAGGCTTGTGCTTCATGAAATATACCCAAACTTTTCTGAGAAGTCATCAATGAAAGTAATAAAATACTGAAATCCACCTTTGGACAACTCCCTCACTGGTCCCCAAACATCTGAGTGCACGTAATCAAGAATGCCCTCTGTCTTTTGCTTTTCCATCTTGAAGCGTACTCTAGACTGTTTTTCAAGTGCACAGAACTTGCAGAAATTCAGCTTGCATGATTTTACCCCCTTCAACAAATTCCTCTTGTGAAGCTCAACCATGCCACGTTCTCCTATATGCTCCAGTCGCATATGTCATAGAAGAGTTTCATCTGACTCAGATTTTGCTGTAGCAACTCCACCTACAACTGTATCCCCGAGTAGTTTGTAGATATTCCCTACCAATTTCTGACCCTTCATCACAATCATAGCCCATTTCTTTACTGTTAGAGCCCCACACTCTGACTTATAAGAGTAACCATTTGTGTCTAAAGTGCCTAAAGAAATTGGATTCTTTTTCAACTCAGGTACATGCCTAACATTTTCCAAGGTCCTTATCACACCATCGAACATTTTAAATTTTATGGATCCCATTCCAATGACCTTACATGATGCATCATTACCCATCAGAACAGATCCAAAATTACCAGAATGATATGAATTAAACCAATCCCATTGAGGACACATGTGATATGAACATGTTGAATCAAGTACCCAACAGTCATTTAATTTTACAAAATTACCTGCAGAGACTGATAACATGTCTCCATCTCCAGAATCCGAGTCTCCTTTTGCAACACTAGCTGAGTTTGAGGACCCATCACCTTTCCTTTCATCACTCTGCTTCTTATTCGGACAATTTCTCTTAAAGTGGTCCATCTAATTGCATTTGTAGCACTTCACGTTTTTATTATTTTGATTTCTAGATTTTGATTTTGTGTTCCCTCTAAAAGAAACACCCCTGTCCTTCCTTCTCCCACGATTCTGGTAGCCCTTTATGATTAACCCTTCACCCTGTGAAGTTTCATCAGTACGCAGTTTCCGCTGGTTGTAGGCTAACAGGGCTGATGTGACTTTTTTCAATTCGAGAGTCTCTTTACCCCACGTCAACGTGGTCACCAAATGGTCATACGAAGGAGGAAGTGAGCACAACAAAATCATTGCTTTGTCTTCATCATCAAACTTGATTTCAAGTCGCAATAGATCGCTGATGATTTGATTGAACACATTGGTGTGTTGAATCAGATCCGTACCCTCCAACATCTTCAGCCCGTACAATCGCTGCTTTAGATGCAGCTTGTTTGTGAGAGATTTCGACATATAAATACTCTCCAATTTCTCCCAAACCTCCGCCGGAGACTCAACATCCATGACGTGATACATGATTTCTTCCGCCAAGCAAAGCCGAATTGTACCAACTGCTCGCGCCTCGAGCTCTTCCCAATCGGCATTTGACGTACCCTTTGGTTTCTTCCTAGATAGTGCCTTCATCATCCCTTGCTGCGCCAACAAATCCTTCACCCTTCGCTGCCATAATACGAAGTTCCCAGATCCGTCAAACTTCATCACATCAAATTTTGCAATCGAAAAACTCGCCATCTGAACCTAACTCTGATACCAGTTGTTGGATTTTATGCGCAATATTAAAGAGATGAAAACGATAATCAACACAAGAATTTTACGTGGTTCCACAGTGTGCCTACGTCCACGAGAGCGAAGCAGATATTTCTTTATTCAAATGTGAAAAATAGGGTTACAACATATTATTTATACTAACCCTAATCTGGGCTCATATAAAACTTTAAGGCCCGTACAGAAAATACTCCTGTACCGTACCGCGCCCCACGTTGCCCTCGCACCCCCAACCCATTCAACGTCCCTAACAACCAGACAGTGAATTAAACCCGCGCAAGGTCGATGTCGTCGCACTGCTTCGTTCCGTTTGATGCGCTCCGCGCCGGCATCGGCCCATTTGATCCAGGGCCTGTGTTCCACTCTATATGGGCCACATGCACAACACATATTACACAAGATGAACATGAGCAGTGTTCGTTCAACTTCGACAAGAAGTATCTGTCAGTTACCTTATTGTCATGCCATGAACTTGGGGATGTGCCACAACAGCTCAACTTTTTGATACAGAAGAAAGTTGGAAGGATGTGGCAGATCTATAAATCGGAAACAACTTCTCCCTTTCATCATTATTATTATTATTTTGTTTCCTCCTTTTTTTCCTGGCCTTCTTTATGACAAGAAATAACAAGACTAGCAGCTAGTCATATACGATGGTTATTGAGAGGGATGTCCCATCTATACCTCTACATATTAAAAGGTTTATAATGAAAAAGATATTGTTCGTTTTATCTTAAGCTTTATAGTTGTTGGCAGGTCTTCATTCAATCAGATGTCCTTGAAGTGGCAATTGACATGAGGAACTATTTTGATGCTAAGTTAGATAAACTTGTACATGTTAACAGTATTTACACTAATATGCTTTGTGACACTGAGGGATGGTTGTTGAATAATCCATTGGGAATAAGGACGGAGCGTGAGATCCATGCTGAATTTGAAGGTGCTAGAATTTACAGAAGAATGTACCAAAAGCAGAGGTACATTTTTGCTTCTTTTTCTTTTTTTCCTCCCGTCAGTATTGTACTGTCTTATGATCATGTCTTTGTGTATCTGCAGTTGATTATGCTCCTCGTGTTGTTCCATGAAGCACAGGACTTCTTAGTTGATTAGTCTACTTGCAGAATTGCTCTGCCAGCTACCATGGGCCAGTGATCTTTGTAGCATTCTTGGTTTACAAGGCCTGGTTCTTGCTTGAATGGCACAAGAAGTTGCTTTTTGAGGAAATGACTAAGAAACATTCTTGGTGCAATCTTTTATCATTAGTCATAACCTCCTTTCCTTAGGGCCCATCATCCTCGACTAGCAATGATTGTACTCAATACGCCATTGAAAGACATTTATGTTCGCGTTGTAAAGAGAGAGTCATGGTGGACCGACAGTTCCTTTTGACAAATGAGCTATCCTGTTGAAACCTTCTACTTGGACCGAGTATTGTATATTTGCACCAAAATCATTTGATTGTTTCTTTAGCTGATGCTGCCTTTGCACTTGTTTCTCCATATGCCCTTATCAATCGACAATGTTCTTTTAGCAGCTAATGCAATTTCCTGGCATATTAAGTCGTTTATATCAAATTCACGCGTGCTGTCCTGAACTTGTGGTATTTCATAGGAGCCTCCTATTTATTTTACATTTTCAGTTGGCCTTATTTACAATGTTGAAATTAAAATAGTTATGTAAAAAATATTACAAAGAATAATTCAATCCATAGGGTTTGTTATTGAATACAATGTGGAAAGCCATTGATAATATGTAGAGAGATATTTTCCAATGGTAGACTTCTTGTTAAGCTCTCGCGATATGTCGTAGACTTACTCCTTGGATGTCCAAAGCTTATGACTTGATTGTATTTGTACTGGGTTCCTCTTCCGTAAGGCTTTCCCAGACTGAGAGAGGTCTGACTTTCAATGATCGCAATAGCTTATAGAAGTGTTTACGACAATATTGGCGTCGAATTGAGATCTCTATTTGATTAACCATGGTGACGTTGTGTCAGAGTGATGATTTATTACTGTAAGATCTAGCTTTAAATGTCCCGCCTGAAAATTAGTTAGCTAGTTAGTGTCACGTCACTAGTTAGCGTCGAGTGACGTGACCAGGACTAGACCTTTAATCCATTCGACTTCTATCATTTTAATGATTCACTCTCTAATTTGAGAGTGACGTGGCTTAACATGATTTTTGTATATATATTTTTTTTCCCTTTATAAGCAGCTAACGGTTTCCTAATTTAGGTGGGAACTAGAAGTCCATGTTATTATCATGATCAATACTTTCCATGTGCTGCTGTCTCCTCTAAGTCCTCTTCTCATCCTTCTTGCTAACGTGAAATGAGGAATGCAAGTTGTGGAATGCGATTTAGCTGTCAAGCACCCACAACTCATAATGACCCCAACACATCATCCGACCCTATCGATTGTTGGGTTGGTGGTTGAGGTTGAACGACCATATTGTTATTTTGACTTTTGACTTCAGATATCTTATCTTTGACAACTATTAAAATCTTATAAGTGCGTTGATAAAAATGTGATTCGAAAATTTGGATTGAAGAAAAAAAGGATAAGAGATTAGGGTGACGGGTACGGTTAGTTGACGAAGTGTGGGGTGGCCAAGTTCGATGTAAGTTAGTAGGAATTAATTGACAAGTGTAGGGACCCGACCAGAAGTTGGGGTTGCAGAGATGGAGGTCTGACACGGTGCGACCACACGAGCTAGGTGGGTGAAGGGGGTTGGGCAATTTTGAAAAGAAGTTTCAAATAATTTTTTAGGTTTGTTTCACTATTGTTTTCTATCAGGGTATTTTTAATATTACAATTATATTTACACGAAAAAACACAAGAGCGAACTTAATGGGTCACTTATGCTGCTTGAACAAGGTTGAGGGACAGGGTTTTTGACAGGTGAATTTTTTTTTTCAAACTGTCCAATGAAATATTGATATATGTTTTCCTGATTTTTTGAATCTTGTCATTCACCCTGTTTGTGTACCAAAACTCCTTAATGGTTGGCGGCACAAAATCATGTCTATAATTTAACAAATTGCAGTGAGGCCACCACTCTACGGTTTTACAACAATAAATAGCAATATCCCCAAGAAAAGGAACTGGAGCAAAGATCCAGAGTCTATCCTCGACCAAACTCGAACTCATTGTTTCATTGTCTGGTCTAGAGAAGAGTGGATAAAACGAGGGCCCGCCTCAAGCATAATTATCGTGTTTGTTTTAAATGCAAATGTACAAAACCTATTGATTCGATCGACCTATATCCAAAATCGAGCCAACTATAAATATAAAGGTCGATCGCAAAACCTGAATTGAATGCAAGCAAGAAGACTAAGGGCTTTGCGGAAAACAAAATTACTAGATAATACCATCAAAGCAAAAATTTTAAAATTCGCCCACAAATTTGGGCTTAAAGTGTTACACAAGTCAACATTAAAATAACAAGTAAATTGTTAATGCTTGAATAAATATTCCCAATTTTGTAGCAATGACCATTGTATTCAATGGACAAGTTCAAAAAAAAAAAAAAAGAAGAAAAAAAAGAAGAAAAAAGAGAAGGGAATTGTCTGAAAGTCTCGAGTTTTAGAAATCTAAAAAGATGTTTGTCCAGGTCGATAATTACTGTGAAATTATGTACAAATGGATCGTTCACCTTCACGGCTTGACACCACTATATATAAAAGTGTAAATGCTTTTAAACGAATCTATCCAGGCAAATGATTAGCATATGATCAACATTTTCATAAGGTTGATAGGTAAAAATAAATAATAAAAAATAAAATAAAATAAAATTATGTTGAGTCAATGGTCTAGTGAGTTCTATTGTGGACTTCTAAATCCTTTTTTTATTGTGACATTTTTCTTGTGTACAATTCACGAAAATATATAGTTGTAGTTTCATATCCAATTTTTCCACTTACGGTATTTCGTCAAAAATTTTAAAATTGATCCAAATTTCTAACTAATGATTAAGGTGCTCCCATATCTCGTGTTTTCACACTTAAGAATACGTTGGAGGATCGGTGATTGATATAATCTGAATTCAACACTCACACTATACGTGATTCAAAGACATTTACTTGAATTTACATAATTCAACGTGACATATAAGTTATTAATAGGTCTTTCATTGTCTATTTTACTGTGTGTACATAGACCTAGACCAGAAGAAATATTTTTTACTTTTTTTGGGCGAAATTATGTAATGAGGGTTTGTAGCAAGAGTGATTCAAGATCACGAGTCAAAATCAAATTTAAAAGAGTTGAATCCGTGAAAGAAAACTATGCCAACTAAATTAATCAGCATATTTGGAAGTAAGGTAAAGATTTGGAATCCGAGGAACAATGAATTATTGCTTGTTCCCACATTCAATGGAGTTAGATGAGAAAATCCCGGGTGTGATCTTGCCCAACTAAATCACTAAATGTGTGAATATTTAATTTCTATCAACAATAAGAACTCCAAGAAAATTAACGATCGTACTAGTTCAGTCGAAAAAATTAGGGACGTGTCTGGTTTTCGTAGAATCGTTGCTAGGAATCGACTAGTTTACTCAAAATTATATATTTTCATTTGTTTTTAATCTTTAATTCGAGCATTGATTTTTTACTATTTCAAGGTTGATAGATGAATTGGTTTTCTAAATATGGGTACATGGTGCGAAAATCTTTAACTTGTATAATTCAATTTAATAAATATATGTTTAGTCAAGTGGCGGCCTTTATTTGTTCTCGTGAGGGTGGCATTCATGTGCGGTTTAGTTATTTGTAGGGCCCACACGCGCCGCTAAATTTAAATGCACATTAGCTGTCACTCCCATAAAATTATACATAAAGCTATTCTACCGGAGTCATTCTATTAGATTTTGTACAGATTACTCACATGAGGTGGGTCCCGACCTCATTAAAATAATACCCAAAAATACCTCCTCGTATGTGAGTAGTCTATGAACCTCCACCCTGACAGAGCAGCATAACCCATATCTTATTTGACAAGTTTTCAATGTTGGACTTAGACTTTCTTTACGAAGAGTAGATTTTTTATTTATAAAGAGCGTCTTATATATAATAGAGAGTATTTTTAAATTTAGAGAGTAAATTTTTTTATGCATTTCAACGAACTTTTTATTTTATTTTTTCAATAAACATTTATTGATTTATCCCTTTATCTTATTTAATATAAATTTTTTATATGTTAGCATCTATTTGAGCCTCATTTTTAGCTAAAAATGTATTTTGAAAATATAGATTGATTGAGAATATATAATAAGGAAAGACTTTACATTTAATTGTAATATTATTTTATTGAAGAACGTGTGGCTAAAAAGAATAAAGAGAAAAATGTATTTTGAAAATAATGAGTATCAAACAATGACTTAATTACCAGTAAATTTAATTGTGATTTGAATAACTTAAATAGTAGAATATTGAAATCTGTAACTTACTAAATGCAATCACTGTTGATTAAGAATACGGAGTGAGTTTGATTTTCTAAATTTGGAGAGTTAAACCTACACTTCATTTTAAAATGTTAAAATAGAGAATCTTTTGAAAATTATTTTTAAGCATTAACTGTCTAAAATAGAGAGTATTTATATTTAGAGGGTATTTTGAAGCCATTTTTATGTAAAAATGCATTTTAAAATAGTAAATTGATGAAAAATGTGTGGTTGAAAAATAAGAAGATTTTTTTGATTTATGTAATATTATTTTAGTGAAGAATGTGTGATTGAAATGAAGAGAGTGAAAAATGTATTTTGAAAAAAATGGGTACCGAACAGGGGCTAGAAACTCTTGAAAAGGCTCTAATCGTGACCTTTATTTTTTTTTTTGATCGATAAATGTGAAATTCATAGATCAAAATTGAGTTACAAGTACTCTGGGTATACCCGGAAAATCAAAAGATCGAACAATAACAAGTACAACGGGCATATCCGGGTGGGCAAAAATTAAATCCAATGACAAGTACACTGGGCATACTCGGGCTAATTGCTAATTACAACATGAGAAGATGAACAAAACAAGAGATCTAAATGCAATTGCAAAAGACTCATATTGAATCAAAACATACGGATACAATGTGAACCATAACTTTTTATACGTGTGTTTTGATCCTATTAATGATGCCTTCAACATTTGGTTTTAAATCCTAAAAAATTCCCCTATTATGTGCCATCTATAAGTGGTAAACAGTGCTAGCAAGAGCGATCTTCTTTACTTTGCTATGCCATGTCGTTCTTCGAGCCTCTTTTTTAATCCACTTCAAAGCACTTGGCAAAGTAGACACGAAGCGCTTAATGCCCAGCCAATCTCGGACTTGTCCCCAAATAGCCAAACTGATCGGACATGAGAAAAACAAATGACGTTCAGTCTCATCAGCAATTCCACAAAAAATACACCTTCGGTCAATATCTAAATGTTTCAATTTATCCTTAGTTAGTAGCTTAGCTTTTGCTCCTAACCAAAGTATAAAAGCATGTTTTGGGGTGACGTAGGAATTCCAAATAATTTCTATCTAGGCAACTTTCGGCCCCTTTGTTCTCAGAAACTCGTAACCAGCTGCAACACAAAAACTGCCGGCTGAAGTGCATGCTGTTAAGCTATCCATTGCAGTGAAACGGGCAGTTTCCGGGTGTGCTATTCGAAATCCAAGTAGAACTGGAATTTGAGGCTGTG
>NC_036251.1:20809889-20813692 GCF_002742605.1 Olea europaea var. sylvestris
GTAGACGCAATTGACGAATTTCTTCAATACGAGTAGTAAGATTGTCAATCCGTTCGTCAAGCCATCGATTTATTATATCTAAATCTACCCTAATAACTGGTACATCACTCATGTTATGAATCAAAGATATAGAGATGGGAAAGCCGGCTCTAATACCACTTGATGCCGTGAGAAAAAAAAATCAAATGAAAATCTTAAGATCACGAAATTTAAAATTCACCAAATTAAGGAGAAAATAAACTTCACGAATTTTATTGATGAATGATAATGAAAGAAAAAAAGATCTAACCTCTTATTTATAAGGGTTTATATGGAAACGTAGTTTAGAACAATTAAAACTAATGAAAACAAAGTTTAAACAAACTAAAATTGCAAAAGACCCAAAATAAACGAGTTGACAAAAATAGCGTCAAAATTTTAAAAATCAATTTTCGAGTCCTAAACGAACTCAAATAACCGAAATTCATCGTAGAAGAAGCTGTGAGTATTGTTCGTCTCGTCGTTTTCTTTCCAGAATGGTCTTATCAGTCCAATTCGAAATTAGGATGTTCTCTTTCTATTATTACATTTTCCCCAATATGTCTTACATCACGAAGAGCGACCATTACTGCTCTATGTGGAAGTTCATTTTCTTTGTAGACTGCAGAGTGCAGGAATTCATAAGTTTGACCGGTGCAATTCCATACTAGTCTCTCAAACCAGTTTCTCAAAGATTTCAGAGTGTAAATTGAAATTCTATTTTTGTACAAGAGAAAATCAATATCATGTTTAATTGAGAGCAGATTACGACATTTAGGGAACACATTGATACATATGGAAGTGTCCCTAAATGTGCTAATAATTAATAGAATGTACTTTTTTATAAACATAATTAATGGAATATTGAATGTAACAAGAAAAATGTTGAGGATATAAGTACGCTAATTACAATAAAATAATACGAAAATAAATTAGTTGGTAGATATGAAAAATTTCATTATTTTTCAACTTACTGTGAGGAAAGAAAAAAACAAAAAAGAAGAAGAAGATGATGAAAATGTATGTTTCATGTAAAATCCATTCTTCAACTTTTCAAGATCGTCAACTTAATCCTTCAAGTTCTTAATAATGTAAATTTCTTAACTTTTGAGTATTTACAATTTTATCCATAAACTATTTAATAATGTAAAATCCATTGAACATAGATCCAATTTCTTAATTTTTTGGATTCTTTGGAAGTTGATTTTCCTTCTTCTTGTTGTATTAAAACGTCATTATGTTGAGATATCTTATCGGTCTCTTCAAGAGAATGGATATCTCCAAATAAAATTATAAATTCAATTCTTTTTTTCCTCTCCATTCGAACAAACCTGCCTACTTGGCTTCTTATATTTAAAGTAATTCGTGTATCTACCCCCAATGTGACTATTGTTCCATACCATTATGGAAGAAGATTTAGGTAAGAAATGCACTTCCTTGAGAATTTTAAAAAAAATAAAAAATAATAAAGTTTCATTTGGTATTTTGGCCTAAATGCCTTGACTCCTCAATACTCAATTAAATATCCCCCATCTTTTACGATTAAATGCATTTCTATAGTACCATAATTATTAATGTCGGAACTCTTTTTTCTGTCTCGAGGATCATCAAAATAAGCAAAAATACTACCTCTACAAAAAATGCCTTTAGGGGGATTTCAATTGAGGTACCTGAATAGGGCATTAGCTCATTCTCACTTTCTTAAATCAATCGGAGTGGAATGATTGTTGACCTATGGTTGACTTCTCGTTTTGATTATTACAAACAAATTGCATTTATTTCTAATAAATTGAATTCGATTGTTTATAGCGATTATTACAAAATCGTTAAAATTGAAGACACAAAGATCGAGATCAAGAGACTTGCAATTGACGATCGATTGGAGTGGAATGATTGTTGACCTATGGTTGACTTTTCGTTTTGATTATTACAACAAATTGCGTCTATTTCTAACAAATTGAATTCGAGTATTTATAGCAATTATTACAAAATTGATAAAATTGAAGACACAAAGATCGAGATCAAGAGACTTGCAATTGACGATCGACATGGAAACAAAATTGGCAATAGATGGACGTAAAGATAAAAAAATGGGGCACTCACGTCAAATTGCTTTGAAGAAAAAGTCAAACGTAAAATATAGAGGCAGTAGTCGTAGATGCTTTAAATTTGTATGTAAAGGTAAAACATTTTAATTCTTTGCATTGAATCGATAATAGTTCAAAAAGAATTTTTATGCATGAAAAAAATTCACGTTACAAAAACGATTGCATAAAAATTATTTTCAAAAGTTAAATATTTCAACTGGACGATCAAATTTTTACAAAATCACTTACCTTGAAAAATTAAATGAAAAAGTCTTCCAAAAGCATACATTGATCAAAATTATCATGAAGGAAGCGACCAGGGACATTTTGTCCATCCGAACGTCCGAATCGCTAATCGGACATTTTGTCCATCCGGTCATTTTGTCCATCCAGATGCCTCAACTGTAAAAAATTTGACCGTTCTGAATCTGACGCATAACAGCTACTTTTGTGCTGTCCAATTCAGACTCGAACATCCAGATGACTCGTTCGGATCAACAAAAGTTTTAGTTGTTTCATTACTATAAATACCACTTCACTTTTCTTTCACCAAAAACTTTTAAGAGCATTGAAGCGAGACAATATTGATCCCAAATACTTTATTTTTTATTCTTCGAAAGATCAAATTATTTCTTTTTTGAAAAACTTTTTGAGTGAATCAAATTATTGAAAATCACTTTTTTCACAAAAGTTTTTCTACTCTAACACTTGAGCTACATTCATTGTTATCTATTAAAGTTTAGCATACTTCTCTTTTGATACTTAATTTTGAATATTTCATTCATTAATAGAGAATATTTCATTTGTAAAATTTATTCTCTTTTCAATCGTAGGTCATGTTAAAGTCTCGTAAAGCTCAGCGTTGTACAAGGATCACGGATCCTTGTTTGTAAGTCACAGGAAGCATTGTAAAGAGTTGGATTACATCATAAGTCAATCAATATAGTGAAAAGGTCTTGCTCGTGTCGAAGAGCTTGATAACGGAGGACATAAATCATTGTTTTGGATCGAACCTCTACAATTATATTGTTTACATCATTTCTCCATTTTATTTATCACTTTTATATTGTGCTCACCACTTGTTCTTATTTGATTTTGTATTTGAGCATATTTGTTTAATTATTTCTTTTGTTATTACATTGATTTAAAACTTGAATTAATTTTTGAAAAAGTTTTGAAAACCAATTCACCCCCTTTTGTTTAGCTATTCTTGAGCTTTCAATGATGAATCTATTTCTCCGCCTCTTTGAGAATAAATCAAAATTTTGGTGGAGAATGATCTGATATATGATATTACAATGACCATTAAGTATAATTCAGTTAAGGCCTGAATAATTAAAAAACCTATCTTTTTTTAACCATAAAAATACGAACTAAATAATTTTTGTCTCTTCGGATCATTAGTTTTTTAGAGTTTAGAAGTGTATTTTCACTTGACAAAACGAGAATAGGCGTTTATTTGATCTTGATCCATATGAAGCGAAAGTAAGACTAGATAAGTTCTGCATTCAATCTCCTCAATTTCATAATCAAACTATTTAGCTACGTAAAATCCATGCTTCAACTTTTCTAGATCCTCAATTTAGTCCTTCAACTTCTTAATAATGCAAATTCCATCCATTAACTTTAAACTACCTAATAATGTAAAATCCATGCTACAACTTTTTGAGGTCCCCCAATTTAATCCTTCAACTTTTT
>NC_036251.1:20822624-20823822 GCF_002742605.1 Olea europaea var. sylvestris
GTTTTTTATTTAAGTGTAATATTATTTTATGGAAGATTGTGTGGTTGAAAATAAGAGAGAGAAAAATGAAAGGTAATGAAATGAAAATTAATGGGGGCCAAACGGGGGCTAAATGACAAGTTATATGCATTGACTTGGTATATGTATTTCGTTGTTTGAGCCCCTTTTTTCAAAACATATTTTTAACCATTTATTCTTCTAATAAAATAATTTTACAGATAAATTTAAAATTTTTTCTTACTTTTTAACAACATATTTTTCAAAAAATTACTATTCCAAAATTTACGAATCCAAAAAAGGCTCAAACAAGGGCATTGCTAAAGCAGTTTAAAGGGGATGTGGATCACAACAAAATGGTGAATATGGAAGATGGGCTAGAAATTTTTTCTCATTACTTTATAATTTATCTCTATTGAGGATGTTTCTATTTTATTCTTTTATAATTTATATCAGCTCTTCACTCTTTTATTTGATCTACATTAAGGACAATCTACATCGCCATCAAAGATGCTCTTCTCTCTACTGCAAGTTTACCTGTCACATGCCCAATAATTTACATCATTGCAAGTTGACTAGCAAATTGATGGGTTTTTTAGTTGTTTGATTATTTCCAAGCAAATTAGATGATTTGTTCTACATTGACTTGGTATAAACTTGTCATCTTCTTAAACGGTCAACTATTAACATAATTAGCGGTGACAAACAGGTCAAAAGGCTGATTAACTCGATTCGTTAAAACTCAATTCATTGGCTACTCGAGCTTGTACTTGGACGAGTCGAGTTGGGAGAGCACCCACGAGCCTACTCATGAGCTCGTGTGGCGAGCCACATGCCTGGGCCATGAGCTAGGCTCGCAAAGTGACCGTTTTGGTCACTGTATAAGTTCAGTGATCATTGCTATAAATGAACATACAAAATTGACTGTTTGGCCCCTAATTTTTTCCTTCTCTTTCTTTTTACTCTACAAATATTCCAACTCATTTTTAAAAAAAAATTTACGCACCAACAACGATTCTTACTCTCTTTCACATTCTATAATCTATTTCATTATACCTTCAAATTTCTACATATTCATTCGTTATTCATCTTCAATCAAAGAGTCAAGTTCTTATATTATCAATTCATCACAAATGGATCCGCAATCATTTGTTGAGGGCTTGTTCGGTATTGGATGTGAATCACTTATGTCGCAAAATCA